>NC_133325.1:528067954-528391287 GCF_042186555.1 Aquarana catesbeiana | reverse complement strand
AGACAGCATGAAGTTGTTTTTCTCCACCTTGCCCCACTTATCTGTGATGACTTCACCTAGTTCAGTAAAAAACGTAAAGTTGACATGTTTCTTCTTCAATTGTTTGAAGTACTTCCTTTGCTTGGAAGGGGTGGCCACTGGTTCTTCCCAATTTAAAGCTTCTCTGATGGCTTTAACCAAGGGAGAGAGCAGAGAAAAATCAAACCCCACACAGGGATCTTCCCCTTCTGAGTCACAATCTGAGGGAGCAGCCCATGGGTGGCTGGACTCCCATGTGTCCTGAATTTGTGTCTCCCTCACTGGTGAGCGTAGCGACTCTGTAGGAGGATCGTGGGTCTGGCTGGTCTCGATGCCTCTCAGGGACTCCTTAACAACCCTTTTGACCAGGGATTTTAGCTGCTGGTCCGTACCACCTCTTTCGCCAGCTGCTTTGGTGTAACAGAGGTCACACAGAGATTTTCCCACAGGTATTTCCCATGTGCTGGAGTGAGCCGTGGAAGGAGGGTTGGCCACAGGCAGGCGATGGAGAATCTATGTTCCTAGAAAATTCCATCAGAGCTGTAAGAGACAGTTGCATCAGTGCCAGGAACAGAGTACAAGCTGCCTACTTGTCCCCTGGGAACCACTTACCAGGTACAGAGGGACAGGGGCTAGGGGAAGTCACCACTATAAGCCCGCAAGCATTCCCAAAGCTTGCAGGCTTTTCCCCTGTTTAAAAAGAGTGCCCCTGTGATGTCACCGCCGCGCCGGCTGTGGCGCCAGTGCGCATGCGCGATCTGTGTCATTTTGATGCCAATGCGCATGCGTGAACCAAGCCTCATTCTCGTACCGCACTTGTGCATGCTCAGAACGGCCGCAGGGACGAAGCAGGAAGTAAACGGCAGCTGGAACATAGAAGGAACCAGCCGCCATGCCTGTTAGTCACAAATCACCTGGAAAACATTAAGGGAAAGACACACAGGAGAAAAGGGGAACAATCAGAGGTACCAAAAACTGCTGCCACAACAACCAGGAAAGGTCTCACCACTCCCACCACGATTGTCTCCTAGGCCAAAGGTAAGATGAATAAGCCGGACTTTTGAGGGTGATAGGTCCACCCGCTAGTAGCTGGGCTGTCTGGCTAGGTCTCTAGCTTCTTCCAGTGCCCACTCCATACCCTGCTAGTAGCTATGGCTTAACAGAGTATTGCGACTCTTCTTTTCCAGGGTCGCAGCTCGGCCAATCCTGATCGTGGGAGAGGAATCTTCGGGTAGGAAGACTATCAACTAGGTCCTTCAGAGGAGGACAAAAAAAGAACACGGCCGCTGGTTGGGAGCGAAACATTTATGGGAGTAGAGTCCTATAGGGTAGTAGTGGAGGCAGGACTAAACCCCACATGTTGCTGCCATGGAGTCTGTGAGGAAATATATATTTTCTACTTTTTTATAAAAAATTTCCAAAAAAACTAAATTTTTTTTCATACATTAACCACTAGCCCACCAGCTCACACAGATATACAGTGGCAGGTCAGCAGCGCTGCGCGAATTGCCATACCTGTATAGTGGCTCGCACAGGCGCAGTTGCGGGTGGGCAGGCATGCACTGTTGCTGCGCTCTCACTCCCGCTGCATGCTGCGGGAGCGTGCCTGCAGGTTGGATGGACTCAATGTCTGCCGGCGACCCACGTTCGCAGTGAGGAGAGGCAGAACGGGGAACTGCCTATGTAAACAAGGCCATTTCCCTTTCTGAGAGATGACATGAGAGAGATCTACTGTTCCGAGTGATCGGGAACAGTGATCTCTGTCATGTCCCAGGGAGCCCATCCCGCCTACAGTTAGAACATACCCAGGGAACATAAACCCTTGATCGCCCCCTATTGTTAACCCCTTTCCCTGCCAGTGTCATTTATACAGTACATTGATCAGTGAATTTTTATAGCACTGATCAATGTAATAATGTCACTGGTACCCAAAAAGTGTCATTTGTGGTCAGATTTGTCCGCCGCAATGTCGTAGTCCCGCTAAAAATCGCAGATCGCCACCAATACTAGTAAAAACAATAAAAAATAGTAAAATCCCTAAATTTGTCCGATAGTTTGTAGATGCAATAACTTTTGCGCAAACCAATCAATATATGCCTATTGCGATTTTTATTCCTAAAAATATGTAGAAGAATATATAGCGGTCTAAACTGATTAATTTTTTTTATATTTTTTTTTTTGGGATATGTATTTTAGCAAAAAGTAAAAAAAAAGCCACAGAGATGATCAAATACCACCAAAAGAAAGCTTTATTTGTGGGAAAAAAAGGAGATCAATTTTGTTTGGGTACAACGTCACATGACCGTGCAATTGTCAGTAAAAGCGATGCAGTGCCGTATCGCACAAAAATGGCCTGGTCATTAAGGGGGCAAATCCTTCCGGGCCTGAAGTGGTTAAGGCCAAAATCTATTCAGTTACATGTCTTTGGTAAAATTTGGTATATTCTCCTTTTTTCCTCATACCTCTGGAACTGGTGAAGAGTAGCAGTACGTCCATGCTTCTGTCTTCGGCAACGTCCGCCGGGTTCAGCCTCTTCCGTGTGCAGTCCCTGTTCTTGGGCCGCTATTAGCGCTAATAAGACTGGGAATCCCTTCTGTTGATCTTTTAGGGTCTTGCAGAGTTTCCTCACAGGAACGCAGTCTGCCGGTGTCTCAAGAACAAACAAATGTTGATACAACAGGAGGATCAGCTTCCTTTCTTCCTTGGTCAGGTTAGATCTTCTTCTATATCTCTTTTAAAGGTAAAGAAAGTTAAATAAAAGCTTTTTAAAAAAAAAAAAAAAAAATATATATATATATATATATATATATATATATATATATATATATATATATATATATATATATATATATATAATGATAAGAAATATTGGTGGTCCCCTTTAAGACATTTATTTCCCAGATGATACGTTCGCTCTTTCTCTAGGGCCCGAATCTTGAGGAATGGTGCCATCCGCCCCAATTGTCTTGTCTCCTGGTGATCGGGAGCTGGCCCGTGGTCTCCGGGGTACCGATTACCGATCCCTGCTCACTGCCCGGGCAGTGGGGACAGGAAGAGGAAGCGTCAGATGATGGAAGGGGGTGGTGGCAACCTCCCTGATGAAACGCAACATGTTTTGAGGCTCAGTGCGCAGCCGCGTCCCAGAATACAGAGCTGAGGACAATTACCATTAGCCCTCTGTTGCCGCTAGTGCACATGCACGTGCAGGCGCATTAGGTGGTGAGTACTTGGCCGCCATCTTACTTTAGGGAAAAACACCTTTGAGTTAGTAACTGCTGCCAGAATGGGGTTGGGCTCACTAATTACATTTTCCCTACTTTTTTCCTTTAAAAGTTTGTCTCCATTTTGGGCTCAGGGCTGCTCCACATTATCCAGTGTGTGCCCTGCAGTTCAAAACATTTCAGCAGAACAGGTATGTGTCACTTTGCTTTAACGCTGGAGACAGTGGTTCTATTAGTTCTTTCCCCAATGGGTTCTATCCTTTACTTACTTCGTCTTCCTTCAGCTGATTCCCCTGCCCATTTTTGCCGTGAGCCATTCGTCATGAAGTCAAGATCCTCTCGTGTCCAATAGGTATGGGACCATCTGTATGTGAGTATACCAAAAAAAAAAAAAAAAAAGAGAGCGCCACTTATGAACAAACTTTGTTTCAGCCCTGTTCCCTAAAGCGGTCCAGAAAATCTACAAGACGCTATGAAAATGATGACAGTCCAGAGCGGGGATCACACTCTTCACATCTCAAGTCTTCTAGGAGATCTGGATCTCGAAGAAATCATCGTTCCCCCTTGCCCCCATCTCGGGTGTCAAGCAAGAAGTGCTGGGCTTGTGGAGCTGTACCACTCCCTGATAAATTGGTCTGTAAGGACTGTCTAAAGGACTACGCAGCCAACCGGGAACTGGAAAGTCAACAAGTGGTTGATCTGCTTAAACAGACCATGAAAGACTCATTCTCAGAGCTGGCGGCCATAATTCCCGCCCATCCAGTTCCACAGGCTGTTCAAATACAAGATCTAGACCCCTGCACTCCGGGTCCTTCAGCTGTCTGTACCCCGCTGTCTACATCAGGAAGCACAGCTAGGCATTCTTCTCCTGAAGATCCTTCTGGGGAGTCTTCAGAGGAATCTGAACCATCCGGCTTCAGCTTTTCCTTGGTCCAGCCGTTTGTCAGGCAGTAAAGAATGCTATTGGCTGCATGGATCCGGAAGAGTCACCTCAGAAGTCAAAAACGTATTTTTCTTTCCTTAAAAGAAAACAAATTGTCTTCTCTTTAATGGGGGAAATCAAAGACATTATAGAGGACGAATGGAGCAAAACAGACAAAAGGTTTTCCTTAGCCCGCTTGACCAAGTTGTATCCTTTAGCAGATACGGATACACAGTCTTTAGGCTCAATGCCTGTGGTTGATGCGGCGGTTGTAAGGCTAGCAAAAAAATGTTACCTTACCGATGGAGGATTCATCGTCATTTAACCACTTGACCACTGGGCACTTAAAACCTCTTAATAACCAGACCAATTTTCAGCTTTCGGTGCTCTCACATTTTGAATGACAATTACTCAGTCATGCAACACTGTACCTATATGAAATTTTTGTCCTTTTTTTCACACAAATAGAGCTTTCTTTTGGTGGTATTTAATCACCGCTGGGTTCTTTATTTTTTGCACTATAAAAGAAAAAAGACCAAAAATTCTGTAAAAAAATGCATTTTTCTTTGTTTCTGTTATAAAATTTTGCAAATTAGTAATTTTTCTTCATATATTTTGGCCAAAATGTATACCGCTACATATCTTTGGTAAAAATAACCCAAATCGGCATATATTATTTGGTCTTTGTGAAAGTTATAGAGTCCAAAAGCTATGGTGCCAATATCTGAAAATTGATCACTGACGGCCTAATTTCTTGAGACCCTAACAAGCCAGGAAAGTACAAATACCCCCCAAATGACCCCTTTTTGAAAAGAAGACATTCACATTCCAAGGTATTTAGAAAGATGCATGATGAGTTTTTTGAAGTTGTCATTTTGTCCCACAATTCTTAGACAGAAAACATAGAGACAGCCCTCCGCCAAGACATCCCCAAGGATGACATAATTAAGGCTCTGGAGGAGCTTAAGTTGGCAGTGGATTTTGTAGGGGAAGCAGGGATTGACACGATCCGTTGTTCTGCTAATTCAATGCTTCATTCGGTCATGGCCAAACGAGCCCTATGGCTAAAACACTGCACAGCTGATCTTGCATCAAAACAAAATTGGTGCAAGATTCCTTTTGATGGCAAATCTCTCTTGGGCGAGAAACTTGGTAAAGCAATTTCCCGCATAACAGGGGGGAAAGTCTGGCTTACTTCCTTAGGACAGGAAGGTCCGGAGAATGAGAAGCTATTTGTTTTGATTTCAACAATCAAATTCTAGAGACTTCAGACAGTCTCGCACCTTTAAAAATAATAAGAGATTGTGGCAAGGCACCCAGACATCTTTTTTGGGAGCCAGAAGGAACAAAACCCTCACTGCTCCCCAGGAGGGGACGAAGTCTTTTTGATGCCAGTCTGGGCTGGCAGATGCCAGGACTCATGGGTCCTATCAACAGTTCCATATGGTCACTTCTGGACCTTTTCTCATCAGCCTCCTCACACATCCTTCAAAGAAACACAGACGCCGACCTCCCCACAGAAAGCACCGGCCTTAAACCAGTTTATAGAGTCACTACAGCATCAAGGGGCCGCGGTACCTGTTTCTCCTTCGGAACGATTTACAGGTTTTTATTCCACCCTCTTTCTGGTACAGAAGAAAACAGGTGACTGGAGACCTGTAATAGATTTGAAAAGACTCAACAGATACATCCATCTTGAGAGTTTCAAGATGGAGTCACTGCATACAATAATCCAAGCCCTACAACCAGGAGATTGGTTAATATCTGTAGACTTGCAGAATGCCTACCTCCACATTCCTATTCTACCATCTTTTCAGAAGTATCTAAGGTTTGCAGTGGGTCATGTCCACCTGCAATTCCAGGCTCTGCCCTTCGGTCTGTGCACCTCCCATTGGGTATTCATGAAGGTGTTGATATCTGTCTTGGCCCCTCTGAGAGAGAGGGGACTAAGAATCTACCACTATCTGGACGATATCCTCTTATTATCAAACAACCTGAATCAGCTTATAGCCCATCAAGAAATACTTCTGCAGTGGTTGTCGGAGCTGGGGTGGTTGGTGAATCACCGAAAGAGCCAACTAGTTCCAGCACAACAAATTATTTACTTAGGGGCAATGTTCGATACAGCCCTGGGCACAGTTTCTTTACCTCAGTTGAAGATGAGGGGCATCATTCAAAAAATGTCCAAAGTCATACGGAGGTCCCACTTATCAGCCTCACAGTGTCTGAGCCTTATTGGCATGATGACCTCGTGTATACCTCTGGTCCCGTGGTCTCACTGGCATCTGAGACACTTCCAAACAGGATTCCTAACACAATGGAGAAGGCAACATCTATCTCAGGCAATTCTGTTGATGACACTAATGAGCAGGAACCTGCACTGGTGGATGAATCCAAAGAATCTCTCCCGGTCCCATCATTTGGGTTCCCACTCGTGGACCATAATTACTTCCAATGCAAGTGGTCAGGGGTGGGGTGTCCATTGCAGAGAGTTCAGGGTTCAGGGAAGATGGTCCTTTCCGACCAGAGGGATAGTATCCAACATCTTAGAAATGAGAGCGACATTTCTAGCCTTGACCTCTTTTGCACCTCAGATCAAGGGGTGGAGAGTGCTTCTGCATCTGGACAACAGAGCAGCAGTTTGATATCTTCAGAAACAAGGGGGCACCCACAGCAAGACACTTCTGAGGGAAGTGGAACCTATAATGGTCTGGTCCGAAAGGAACCTGGTAGACCTCAGAGCAATATAACTCCCAGGCAAAATGAACACAGAGGCAGACATCTTGTCGAGGAAATTCAGGAACAACAACGAGTGGTCACTCCACCCCCATGTGTTCAACCAAGTTTCCAATCTATGGCAATCCCCGCAGGTTTGCTACCCAGGAGAATACCAAGCTCAGGAGATTCTTCTCTTGCCTTCCACACCCACATGTGGAGGGAGTAGACACGTTGTCGTGTCCTTGGAACTTCAAGACAGCATACACCTTTCCTACTCTCCCATTAATCTCGAAATTTCTCTTCAGACTTCTAAGGGAACCAGTCCAAATACTAGCGGTATTACCTTATTGGCTGAAGAGATCTTGGTTCCCGTTAGCCATGCACCTCAGTGTGAGTCCTCCTATTAGAATTCCCCTCTTCCTGCAGTTATTGATCCAGGGCAGGCTGGCTCATTCAGACCCACAAAAACTGGATCTTCGAATTTGGAGGTTGAAAGGAGGAGGTTTGAGTTGTTAGGCTGCTCCCAGGAAGTCATATCCACCCTACATATGGTCAGAAAGGAAACAACTAATGCAATATATGCAAGGATTTGGGACAAGTTCCTATCCTATGCCACAGGAAGGGGGTTTGATCCAGTCTCTCCTTCCACTGCCAATGTTTTAGGCTTCCTTCAGACTGGTCTCGATCTGGGGCTCAGCCAAAGCTCCCTTAAGGTGCAAGTGTCGGCAATTTCTGCAGCAACTAACACGAAATGGGCAGAAGATCCTCTAGTGGTCACATTTTTCAGAGGGGTTTTGAAGATGCGTCCTCCGACCAGACATTCCTTTCCAAAACGGGATCTCTCTCTAATACTAGAAGTCTTATCCACTCATCCATTTGCACCTGTAGAACAAATCTCAATTTGGGATCTAACCCTAAAAACAACTTTTCTTCTAGCTATCACATCCAGCAGGAGGATTTCGGAACTCCACTCCCTGAGCATGGGGGAAAACATATTTCCTTTTTCCCAGACAGGGTAGAGCTTTACTCTCTCCGACGTTTCACACCTAAAGTCACCACAACAGCACATCTTTTGGAACCATGGCATTACCAGTTTTCTCTGACTCAGAATCAAACTCCTATCATGAGCTAGATATATCCAGAGTCCTCAGGGCCTGCTTGGAAGCTACAGCAAAATTCAGGAACTCTGAAAGATTATTCATCATCCCATGGGGCAGAAATATGGCAAGGCAAGCTTCCACCAGAACCTTGGCATCCTGGGTTGTCAAGTTAATACAAAAAGCTTACAGGGTGAAGAACTTGGAACCTCCATCTCAAGTGAATGCTCATTCAACGAGAGCAGTTTTGGCATCTTGGGCAGGGAGGACGAATGTTTCTTTAGAAATAGTATGCAGGGCCGCCACTTGGAACCATGTGTCGGGGCTGATCCTGCTAATGCTGTGTTTTTGGAAACACTATACTATTTGGGAAGCTAGTATAGTTCTGATCTGATCAGATATTGATTTGTTCTGACTATACTAGTAATAGAGGTGTATAGTGTGTGTGTAAGTGTTACTGGCAATCAAAGGGTTAAAATATATTAGTGAATATGTGGCGGGCAATCTGACGCTTACTAGGATTGATGCTAACTGATGCTGACGCTAACTAGCATCACCCCGTGACACTAATACAGTGATCATAAAATAAGATCTGTAAACTGTACTAGTGACACTGTGACAGGGAGTGAAAGGGTTAACTGGGGGTGATCAGGGGGTTAAAACTTTATTAGGGAATATATGGCGGGTAGAAACACATGTGAATCAAAGTTGGCCAGATACGGCCAAGGCAAATGAGAAAAAAGAAATAAGTGAATGATGAAAAAATGAGAGATGATTTCAAAGTGAATATAAAAACTTCTTTAAAAAGTCCATCTTTAAGTACTGGGTTTGTTATAGCTCTAAATGTTCACTTTTCCCTTTCTAACAACCAATTTCCCTTATTTCCTTCCTCTAAAGTCTCTCTATAGTTTCTCTGCCTCTTCATATTTGAGAGTTTAAACTTATAATTGGTAATCATCTTTTGTATCACCCAGTTTTTTTGTTTTTTTTTTCCTTTTAAAAATCCTGAGCATTTAGAGCAGGGGTCTCAAACTGGCGGCCCTCCAGCTGTTGCAAAACTACAAGTCCCATGAGGCATTGCAAGGCTGACAGTTACAAGCATGACTCCCTCAGGCAGAGGCATGATGGGGCTTGTAGTTCCGCAACAGCTGGAGGGCCACCAGTTTGAGACCCCTGATTTAGAGCAACATTATTGTGCCTTACGGGTTTTAATTATACATTTTTATGATGTTTTTTTTTTTCCTCTTTGGTGGTGCTCCCGCAAGCGAATGTTCCGTGTGCCCCACTTGGCCTTCCTCGGCTTCCCACGCATTATATGTGGGTGGTTGATGTAGGCACTCTATCCTTTAAAGGGGAGTCAAACCCCCTATTTTTGAATTTTTCTACAAAATTATTTTAAAAGCATATTTTATTATTTCATATGTTTCTTGTTTTTTCTTCAGTTCAGTCTATCCTGCATCTCCCTCCTCCTTGCTTTTGTTCATGTCTACAGAGATCAATCCCCTTCAACCATAATTCTCTGAAGGTTGGTGAGTACCATTTCCTGACTCAGTTCTCATGGCACCCTTAAACATTTTATCCCTGAATGTTCAGGGTCTTAATGTACCGCAGAAGCGTACCAAGGCCTTCTGTACATTTCATGCGAAGAAAGCATACATTGTGTGCTTACAAGAAACACACTTCACAGTTAATTCTACTCCTAAATTCTTTAGCTCCTTTTATCCACAAATATTCACAGCTTCAGCTAATACCAAGCAGCTTGGAACTCTTATAGCTTTCACTGCTCCACTCCATTTACACTTCATTCTGAAATCAAAGACCCTGAAGGGCATTATTTAATTCTCCTGGGATATATTTTGCATACAGCGATCACGGTTGTCTCATATTATGCATCCAACAAACATCCCACACCTTTTCTCTCACATCTTTTGCAAGTAGTGTCCACACACAAGAACACTAGTTGTGTGTGGTGATTCCAATCAGGTCCTCCTCCCATTTCTGGAAAAATCACTGTATATCCCTCCACGAAGTCCAACTAAGATGTCTCTCCCCCAGCTCCTTTCCAAACACAAACTGGTGGACTCTTGGAGAGAATGCAATCCATCTAAAAGGAAATACACTTACTACTCGTATCCGCACCAAACATTCACTCGCATTGACCACATATTTCTAACTATAGGTATAATTCCAAAAATACTTACATCAAATATAATCCCCATACCATGGTCTGACCATAACGCAGTTTTTACTACCATCGCTTCCACTATTCCCAAATCACATGATAACACTTGGTACCTCCCAGATATTTTACTTAAAAACCCATCGCATTGTCTATTAATTGTCTATTAATTGAATAAGGCCTAAAAGAATATTTAATACACAACACAAGTCCTGATATTTTCCCAATTACACTGTGGGAGGCACACAAACCTGTGTTGCGTAGTACACTTCAACAGCAATTTGTGTTATTCAAACGGGAACGAAGAAACCCTGCAAGGAAACTAGAAACAGAGTTTAACTCTTCCTTTATAGCCTTCCAAGATAATCCTACCCCAGATGCGAAAATTCGCATAGAAAAAGCCCGTTTGGAATACGACTTACTCCTCACAGAATCCACTGACAAATTTTTACACCGATCTCGTCATGCCTTTTACATGAAATCCAACAAATCTGGTACTTATCTGGCACGCGCACTAAAGTCAATAAATAAATCTTTTAAACCGATTAGACTTAAATTGTCCACTAACACATACACTAGTAACCCTATTAAAATTATTCATAAATTTCGCTCACACTTAACCTCTCTATACTCGTCAACAAACAAATTTAATCCCGCTGAGGCAGATGCTTTCTTCTCTAATATTACTCTACCTGAGATAACTAATATTCAAAAGACTTTACTTGAAGCACCCATTATGGTATACAATGTAATGAGAGCCATTAAAGACCTCAAAATAAACAAAAGACCAGGTCCTGATGGTTACTCTGCCATATACTATCGTACCTTCACGGACATCCTCTCCCCTATTTTGGCTGATGCCTTTAATGTCCTACTAGAGAATAAGTCTTTCAGACAGGAATCATTAATGGCAACTATTTGTATGATTCCTAAATCCCATACTGATGACACATCCTTTACAAATTATCGACCCATTTCCCTATTAAACTTGGATATCAAACTATTAGCAAAAATCTTAGTGGCTCGCCTAAATGGAGTCATAGGTAATCTTATACATCATGATCAAGTAGGCTTTATGCCAACACGCCAAGCAGGCGACAATGTACGTCAAGCGGTCCTTTTGACTCACATTGCTAAAACCCCCCCGCATTCCTTCTTGTTTTATATCCCTTCATATTAGAAAAGCCTTTGACTCCATTTTCTGGCCTTATTTACAATATTCACTTCAAAAATGGGGCTTTGGCCCTAAACTTTATAACTTGGATCACTGATTTGTACAATAAACCAAAAGCATGCATCAAATACACAGGTTATAAATCTGATCCCTTCAATATTGAAAGAGGCACAAGACAAGGATGTCCACTCTCTCCCCTCCTATTTGCCCTTCTTATAGAACCGCTTGCCCATTCGATCAGATAAGATCCCACAATTACTGGAATAGAATTAGGAGGATATCAACATAAATTGTGTTTGTTCGCAGACGATATTCTCTTCCTGTGCCCCATCGTATGCTAACCTGTACCTGGGGGGTGGGAGCGTACCTTATTTTCCGATGACGGTGCCGCGATATACCTCCGCCACATTCTCCTCTGGCGGAGGTATATTGACGACGTTCTGCTCATCTGGTCTGGTACAGTTGAATTGCTTTCTGAATTTATGATTTTTCTTTCTCATATTGATTTCAACTTGAAATTTACCATTCAATTGGATACTACCCGATTAAGATACCTTTTTTGGATTTATGCCTCTGTCTTAATGATGATGGCACAATACATAGTACCCTCTACAGAAAAGAGACAGCGGGCAATACCATATTACATTATTCTAATTTGCATCCTCGTTCCCTTGTTCATAGCATACCCTTTAGTCAACACTTAAGGTTGCGATGAAACTGTGCAAGGGACGAGGACTTCGAACTAGAAGCAAAAGCCTTATACCTCAGATTAATCCAAAGAGGATACAGCAAAAAAGTTCTCAAAAAGGCATATCGGTGAGCCAAACAAAACACATGAGAATCACTCATCTTTCAAAACAAGGTTTGCGATACGTGTCCCACTACAAAACTCATTACGACACACACTGCCCACCAAGACATCTTTCGTAAACTCATTAGCAATAACTGGCATTTCCTCTCTGAGGACCCCATCATCTCCAAATATGTGGCTGCAGCACCGCAAATTACATACAGGAGATCTCGTTCAATTAGAGATGGATTAGTGCACAGCCACCTCCCCCCCCTCGGCTCCCGTGGTGGGAGCAACAGGTGGCAGCAGCACCTTCCGCTGTGGGCAATGTGAATACTGCCCATGGATCAGAGAAGGTATTGGCTGTCCCCTCCCTAGAGGGGGCTTCCATAAACTTAAAGGGTATGCTGACTGCTGCACCACTGGCATTGTTTATCTTGCCACATGTCGCTGTGGCGCATTTTATATTGGGAAAACAAAACGCCCATTTGCTAAACGCATCCAGGATCATTTATACTACCTGGATGCGGGTTTACTTTATACTCCCATATGTAAACATGTGGGCCTACATCATAGTTTTGACCTCACATATATCTCATTTGTCGCATTGGAAGTCATCCCAGACCTGGAAAGGGGTGGTAATGTAGATAAAAAGATTCTTTAAAAAGAGGCCAGATGGATCTTCAAACAAAAAGCTACCTATCCACCTGGCCTCAATACAGCGTTATCTTATAAACCTTTTTTATGATTCAGATTACACTCCTCCCCGTCCTTTTTTTTTTTTTGCAATTCCTATAGTGGGGTAACTCTATACATATGCATGTTCACACCCCCTGTCCCTTGATATTTGATATGGGATATAGTATGGGTGAATATATTTGTATTTTGCAATAGTTACTATCATTACGGTTTGATTATTCTCTACCATGACTGTATCTGGCTGTGCTTTGGGGGACTGCTGATTTCCTCATACTAGCGCTCCTGTGTGGCTACTCGGTTTGCTTTTAGCCAATGGTAGGGGAATATTGTCCCTACGCAAGAGGGCGGAGTTCCCTCTTTCCGCCCTCACATGCCATCCCCGCTCGAGCGTGGTATGGTCAGTGTGTGCGCATGGCTTCCTCCAATGCGCGCGCACCTTTGCAGGGACGTCTGGACTGGTAGTGACGCCAGAGGCCGCATCCGACCTTTCACTTCTGGTAGGACCGTGTCAAAAAAAGATGGTAGCGCCGGCTTGGTCTTTGACAGACGCATCCCGCATTGTACAGCGGGGCTCAAGCTCCCGCATTGCTGTTTCTTGCAGGATTTGGCCATATTTGTACAAATTGCCACAAGGTAAGATCTATTATAACCTGGCTACGTATTTCTATGGGATTGGCTGCCTATAATACTGTAGTGTCTGTTTGTACTTTACTTTTCTATTGGATAGCATGTATCCTCCTGCATTCAAATACATACTGCCCAACAATGTATCTGACACAGAAATTAATAACATGCTCTGCCCATACTATTTCAAGTTACCAATGTTAACCCCTGATTTATGGCCTTCGATTTAATTTCCTGTAACTACCATACTTTTTTATGTTACTATTTAGTTCTCTTACTAATTGTTATTACTATAGGCATTCAATGCTGACCCATTATTAGGTCAACATTGATCATACTATTATGCTCAAACAACAGAGGAATTACGGTTTAAGGAATCTCCCTTACTTATTACCTACTTATTATTATATTTCCTATCTTTATTATAATTATCAGTATGATGATTATTATTATAATCCCTTTTTAATATTATTAGATTACCATTCCCTTGAACATGGTCCAGTTCCCCTATTGGCACGGCCCATTTGGACCTGGCATCCATGGGTCTTGTGGCATCGGGTGATCCATAGTGATGCGTTTGGTTGGTTATGATGTGTATTCAGTAGTCCTCCTCCCTTTATTGTCACAGACCAGGTAAGCTCGATTATCTCCTGTATGTATTTATTTTGTACCCATACCATGAAATATTATCTTGTCAAATGCATTTGATAGTTACGACCATATTAATGATTTATATTTCTGTACATAATCTAGATGAAATCTGTGATGCTTGTAATGCCCTGATGAAGCAAATATGTTGGCTGACTACAAGTGATTTCAAAATCTCTGTATGGTTGTATTATCTCACTGGATTGTAATTTTTCTACTCTACATTTTATATGTCTTTAATAAAATTTGTATTTTTATAGTAATTGTTGTGATACTACTTACGTCAAACAGACACATCATCTCCCTCTTCCCACTACTAGTCAGAGTGAGTTTTATCTCCCTCTTTATATTGTCCTGTCTATTTAGCGATTGGGAGTCCTGTCTCTGTTCTCTGGATATAGTCCAATAACTTCTATATACAGTGGGGACGGAAAGTATTCAGACCCCCTTACATTTTTCACTCTTTGTTATATTGGAGCCATTTGCTAAATTCATTTAAGTTCATTTTTTTCCTCATTAATGTACATACAGCATCCCATATTGACAGAAAAACACAGAATTGTTGACATTTATGCAGATAAAAAAGAAAAACTGAAATATCACATGGTCCTAAGTATTCAGACCCTTTGCTCAGTATTTAGTAGAAGCACCCTTTTGATCTAATACAGCCATGAGTCTTTTTGGGAAAATTGCAACATGTTTTTCACACCTGGATTTGGGGATCCTCTGCCATTCCTCCTTGCAGATCCTCTCCAGTTCTGTCAGGTTGGTGGACAGCCATTTTTAGGTCTCTCCAGAGATGCTTAATTGGGTTTAAGTCAGGGCTCTGGCTGGGCCATTCAAGAACAGTCACAGAGTTGTTGTGAAGCCACTCCTTCATTATTTTAGCTGTGTGCTTAGGGTCATTGTCTTGTTGGAAGGTAAACCTTCGGCCCAGTCTGAGGTCCTGAGCACTCTGGAGAAGGTTTTCGTCCAGGATATCCCTGTACTTGGCCGCATTCATCTTTCCCTCAATTGCAACCACTCGTCCTGTCCCTGCAGCTGAAAAACACCCCCACAGCATGATGCTGCCACCACCATGCTTCACTGTTGGGACTGTATTGGACAGGTGATGAGCAGTGCCTGGTTTTCTCCACACATACCACTTAGAATTAAGGCCAAAAAGTTCTATCTTGATCTAATCAGACCAAAGAATCTTATTTCTCACCATCTTGGAGTCCTTCAGTGATTTAGAAAACTCCATGCAGGCTTTTGTGTGTCTTGCACTGAGGAGAGGCTTCCGTCGGGCCACTCTGCCATAAAGCCCAGACTGGTGGAGGGCTGCAGTGATGGTTGACTTTCTACAACTTTCTCCCATCTCCCGACTGCATCTCTGGAGCTCAGCCACAGTGATCTTTGGGTTCTTCTTTGCCTCTCTCACCAAGGCTCTTCTCACCCGATAGCTCAGTTTGGCCTGATGGCCAGCTCTAGGAAGGGTTTTGTCGTCCCAAACATCTTCCATTAAAGGATTATGGAGGCCACTGTGCTCTTATGAACCTTAAGTGCAGCAGAAATGTTTTTGTAACCTTGGCCAGATCTGTGCCTTGCCACAATTCTGTCTCTGAGCTTTTCAGGCAGTTCCTTTGACATCATGATTCTCATTTGCTCTGACATGCACTGTGAGCTGTAAGGTCTTATATAGACAGGTGTGTGGCTTTCCTAATCAAGTCCAATCAGTATAATCAAACACAGCTGACTCAAATGAAGGTGTAGAACCATCTCAAGGATGATCAGAAGAAATGGCCAGCATCTGAGTTAAATATATGAGTGTCACAGCAAAGGGTCTGAATACTTAGGACCATGTGATATTTCAGTTTTTCTTTTTTAATAAATCTGCAAAAATGTCAACAATTCTGTGTTTTTCTGTCAATATTGGGTGCTGTATGTACATTAATGAGGAAAAAATGAACTTTAATGATTTTAGCAAATGGCTGCAATATAACAAAGAGTGAGAAATGTAAGGGGGTCTGAATACTTTCCGTCCCCACTGTATATACGATATTCTCTTATTTCTATCATCCCCACAAGTCTTAGGGCCCAAACCTTCTCCCCATCCTCAATAGGTTTGCTGCTTTTTCTGGCTTATCAATCAACCCCAAAAAATGCTTAGCACTAAACATATCTCTTTCCAATTTGGAACTAAACTCAACAAAAGCAGGTCTTCCTTTCACCTGGGCGGAAAAATCTATCCCATATTTAGAGATTCATCTTACTGCATCTATATCAGATCTTTTTTCAGC
This sequence comes from Aquarana catesbeiana, assembly GCF_042186555.1. Lineage (NCBI taxonomy): Eukaryota > Metazoa > Chordata > Amphibia > Anura > Ranidae > Aquarana > Aquarana catesbeiana. The sequence continues at coordinate 528,374,918 of NC_133325.1, read as the reverse complement.
CAATTATCTGCCGACTTTGAAAAGTGTGACAAACCCATTGAATGCCTGGACTCACTTCCCGTTATCATGGTTTGGTAGAATTAATGCAATAATAATGACGATCCTACCTAAACTTCTATATTTATTCAGAGTGTTACCAATTTCAATTCCTGCTTATTATTTTAGATATGGGGGCCTTCTAAACCACTTGTATCCTTGCACACACTTTATCTTTCCAAAACACATGGAGGTCTAGGCTTTCCTAACTTTGCAACTTATTATAGGGTAGCACATATTGCTAGCTTATCTAAATACCACGCACAACGAGAAATTCCCCTATGGGTGTCGATTGAAGCTACCGAATGTGATCCTTATCGATCTCTAATCTGCTTTGGCTTCCCCCAAAAGACCGCAAAGGCTTACGCAATCCTATCACCAAACACTTTATTTCTTTATGGGACAGATTCAAATTTACACACTGGTTACAATCGCCTCATAATCCCCTTCTCTCCTTTCTAAAAAATCTCGCTTTTTATCCTGCATGGATCTCTCCCAAATCCTTCCGAGCCTGGAAGTCTCTTGAAGTCTCGACTATGCATAAATTCATTACTTCTACATCTTTTATCCCCTTCCCAACCCCTTTCAAAACTTACGGTTTACCCCATTCTGAATTATTCCGATACCTGCAAATTAAAAAAATTTTCACGCCACTCATAAATTCTGATACTTCCTTAACCCACTTTACCAGTTTTTAAGCTATCTGTAGAAAAGATCCACACAGTAAAGGTATAATTTCCTCTCTTTACTCTCAATTGATAGTCAAACCTGACCTGGATAAGCATTTTTGTCCGTAAATGGGAGGCGGACCTGAGACGCATACTCGACAGCACAGATTGGAACCAAATTTGGTTAACAACTAAAGCAGCCTCCCCAATATTATTGAGGTGGAAGCTAATTATAAAGTATTAACAAGATGGTACCTTGTACCAGCCAGGGTGGCTAAATATGTACCAACTTGCTCAACACAATGTTATCGTTGCTGCTCAGAATTGGGTACACACTTACACATTTGGTGGACATGCCCAATAGCACAAGCCTTTTGGAAGGACATTTTTATAATGGCGTCCAAGATGTTTGGTTTATGCATACAGCCTGATCCTTCTACTGCCTTACTCAATCTGAAGCCAGAATGTTTAACGATGTTCCAATTCAAATTATTTGTTCTACTTCTAACAGCAGCTAAACAAACCATAGCAAAAGCATGGAGATCCCCATCATTGGTAGTAGCTGAAACAAAAAATAGGATGAATAACACCATGATTCACGCTAAAATTGTGGCTATAGATAATGATCAGGTGTCCAAATTTAAAAAACTATGGCACCCATGGATAACACATCACCTGCCACATACCTTTGACGAAACTGTTCTAATGCCATGGTAGCTGCCTTGGGAAGACTTAAGACAACGCGCAATGAACATGCCAAACTTGATGATGGTTCTTGATTTAACCTTGTGGACCCCCCTTCTTCTGTCATTCTTTCTTTCTCTCCTTTCTTTCCCCCTTGCTTCTTTTATATATTTGAAGCTCTCTTTTTTATAACATTATACCATCCTTCTTAGACATCTCAGATATAACCTATGCAGCTGACATTTGTGCAATCTTTGATTCAACTACAAGCTCAAACTGCTCATTCATAGTTCTTTTACACCTCCATCAGGTTATATCCAGTTATTATTCTTTATACTGCATGTTAATATCCAATAATACTCTGAGCTTTTTTTTTTCCTTTATTGTAATTTGCTTACTACTCATATTTGTTATGTATTTTCTTGTACACTTAATAAAATCTTTTGACCAGGAAAAAAGTCCATCTTAAACCGAAGAAATATATGTATAAATGTGCAAGAGTCTCTCTTGAGTGGTTCAACTTGATCTTGAAAATACAATCAATGTGGTAAAGTGGTCAGGCTTGCCAGATTCGGTGGACACACGTACCATATAGCACATGGGTCAAACAGGCAATCTTGAGGAAATAGCCTCAATGGGATCTCCTGCAACAGGAACACTGGTATAATGAATGGACTTCACCCAATAATGAACAGGGTATTTCACCATTCAAAAGATACGATGAATCACATCAGATGTTGCAATGTTCCATGATGATATGCATGAAAACAGATAACCACACATAGGGGGTGATTTACTAAGAAGAAGGCATTGCACCAGTTCATACATTAATTGGTGTGCCGGAAAAGTCATTAATTGAACGTGCGAACCGGCGCACATTGAAGCGAAAATAACGATAATAAATACCCGCATATGTAAACTGCAACTGGCACTAGGGTAACTGCGGTTTTCTCAACGATAATATCGCACGCCCAATACAATTGGTTAATTTCATCTCATTATATGTGTCTTGTTAGGCAATTAGTAGGTGTTCTCAATTAATTAACCCTTTTGATGCTAATCTAATTCCTATCACTTCTAATATACAGTGCCTTGCAAAAGTATTCACCCCCTTGGCATTTTTTGTGTTTTGTTGCCTCACAACCTGGAATTAACATGGATTGTTTGAGGATTTGCATCATTTAATTTACAGAACATGCCCACAACTTTGAAGATATATATATATATATATATATATATATATATATATATATATATATATATATATATTTTTTTTTTATTATTGTATTATTGTGAAGCAAACAAGAAATAGGACAAAATAACAGAAAAAGTCAACATACATAACTATTTACCCTCCTAATGTCAATACTTTGTAGAGCCACCTTTTGCGGCTATCACAGCTCCAAGTCGCTTTGCATAAGTCTCTATGAGCTTGCCACATCTTACCACTGGGATTTTTGCACATTCCTCCTTGCAAAACTGCTCCAGCTCTTTTAAGTTGGATGGTTTGCGCTTGTGAACAGCAATCTTTAGGACCCCTTTCACACTGAGCCGCCCTGGGCGTCAGCTGTAAAGCGGCACTATTTTTATCGCCGCTTTACTGTAGTTTTAGCGGCGCTATTCTGCCACTAGCAGGGCAGTTTTAACCCCTGCTAGCAGCCGAAAAGGGGTTAAATCTGCCCCCAAAATGCCGCTGCAGTGGCGCCTTGCCGGCTGTATAGCAGCGCTGCCCCATTGTTTTCAATGGGCAGGAGCAGTGGAGGAGCGGTGTATTCACCGCTCCTCCACCGCTGCAAAGAAGCTGCTGGCAGAACTTTTTGTGATGCCCTGCCAGCGCAGGGCCTCAGTGTGAAAGCACTCTGGCTTTCACACTGGGTTTGCAGCTGAGGCTTTTTTCAGGCGCTTTACAGGCGCTATTTTTAGCACTGTAGCGCCTGAAAAATGTCTCAGTGTGAAAGGGGTCTAAGTCTGACCACAGATTTTCTATTGGATTGAGGTCTGGGCTTTGACTAGGCCATTCCAACACATTTAGTCTCATCAGAGCACCTTCCTCCATACATTTTGGGAGTCTCCCACATGCCTTTTCGCAAACTTAAAACGTGCCATTTTGTTTTTTACTGAAAGTAATGGCTTTCTTCTGGCCACTCTGCCATAAAGCCCACCTCTATGGAGCATACGGCTTATTGTCGTCCTATGTACAGATACTCCAGTCTCTGCTGTGGAACTCTGCAGCTCCTTCAGGGTTACCTTAGGTCTCTGTGCTGCCTCTCTGAGTTCTCAATTCCAAGAAGCTGTCAAATTATTTTTGATTGATGTAACTGATTATATTTTCAAAAAGAAATTCCTATGTTATAAATACTTTGTTTTAAAAACATATGGCATAGTCAATTAGTCTGTGGCAGACAACCCCCCTCTTCCTGAGTCTGTATTCAATTAGAGAAAATGTTCATATTACATTACATACTCTTAACACCCACCCTTGGAAGGGAGGAGAATGGAGAGAAAAGGGAGTAATATGGGAGTGTGTATTTTTAGGCGCGCTTTCAAACAAAGAATTTGAGTTGATTTAAAAGGATGTTCAGGTTTAGATGCTCTCTCTCACACACTTCTTCCAACACACAGCAAGCTTCCACAGGAATCAACATACAGGCAGCTGCTTTAAGAACAAAGGACACAGCAGCCATTTTAGATAGTATTTAATGAACTATATTTTGAAAGAAACAACTTTATTTTATATCTTTGATCATCAAATGTACAACTTTTGCAAGTATTTTTGTAACTTTCGTGTGGAAATAAATCACATGGTTTGATTTAAGTTGACTCTTTCAGCTAAAAGCTACTTTTTACACCCTCCTTGCCCGATCCGTGAGTTTTGGTGTGCGGCCGTCTCTTGGCAGGTTTGCTGTTGTGCCATGTTCTTTCCATTTGGTTATGATAGATTAGATGGTGCTCATAGGGATCATCAAAGATTTGGATATTTTTTATAACCTAACCCTGATGTGTACTTCTCAACAACATTGTCCCTTACTTGTTTGGAGAGTTCCTTGGTCTTCATGACAGTGTTTGGTTCTAACACTCACTTGGTTTCCCTCAAATGCCCACAATTAGAATAGTATTGTCTTGAGCTATATTTTAGCTCAGTGCTCTAAATTAGTGCTTCTCAACCCTGTCCTCAAGTACCCCCAACAAGTCATGTTTGCAGGTTGCTTTAAATCACAGTCAATGGCTTGGTATTTTGGACAGCTATTTTAGCTAAGATAAATTCCCAAAACATATCCTGTCGGGGGTACTTAAGGACTGAGACTGAGAACCACTGTGCTAAAATGGATAATTGAAAACTTACCTCTCTGTAATTTTCCTTTCCTGGTGTGCCTATCCATGGCAGCATATGCAAAATCCATGCATATGCTACCATGAAGGCACCATGAAAGTAGCTTTTAGACAAATCACACTTTTTTTTGTTTTGCCAGCCTAGTTAAGCTGTAGATGGGAAATCTGTTGCATGAAAATTAACACATCAAACATAAAAATTTGCTACAAATTTTATTGGTCAACAAAACAGAACTTGGAAAAGAGCAAGGAAAGCAAAAAACACATGTATGTTAATTTTAGACACTAATAGAATATTGTTTTGAGGTCTGACCATTTTACAGAGGAAATTAACAGGAGTTAAAAGGACTGTGTCCACAATCTATTAAAGATTTAAACATAAGTCACAACATCTTGAGGAAGAATTTGCAAAATAATGCAGCGCAGACAATTAAATCAAAGTGGAATAACCTGCACATTGACAACATCAAAAATTTCAGGGTAAAATATCCCCCCACCCAAAAAAATACAATAAACCAAAGTAAAAAGAACTTGTTCTAAAACACATCTGTTTTGAAAAGACATAACAAATAAAATACAAAGAGAAAATACATGTGTTACAAACTCTATAAGGACACCCAAATGTACTCTCTTGCCAGCCCCACACACCTAATCTTGCCTCTTTACAGGGCAAGGTAAAGAATGCTATCTGCAAGCTTTATATAACATAGGTTTGCGTGCTAATGAGGCAATTGAAAACACATGCACAGTCCATGAAACATACAAAATGCAAGTTCACCCAGTGTAGAGACAGAACTTCAAAGTGGGTACACCTGTTAAGGATGTCCTTAAATTACTAACCCAAAAAACACACTCTCTAAGCATGCCCAGAAACATCCAAGTGCTGTTCACACACAAAAAGCTGAAAAAAATATCAAAGTCCCTGAGCATGCCCAGACCAACCAAAATGCAGCTAGCACAAAATAAGCCAACCCCTGTCCAATTTTAAGCACATCATTCAGCATGCTACAAAATTACAGATGGGACAAACCCCCCCCCCGCTCCAGGGGGGCAAAAAAAGAGCCTAACAGGGGCAAAAGTTATACAACAAATACCATTGCAACCCATGCAATTGCATTTGCATTGCTTGACATTTACTAACATTTTGGCCACACAGTGAACAAACGCATTTCAATGAGCACAAGAGCCACTTGCGCATGTGCAGTGCTTACATTGATCTTACGCAGTTCTAAACGTACTAGCAGGCACAGCAGGCTTTCATTGAAAAAGTTACTTTCTCATTCTTTTTGGGCATATTTGTTACTTGGGCAGTTGTTACTAAACTTCCTCACATCACCCCACATCACCCCATAATATTGGCACCTTCATCTTCTGTTGATAATGAATTGAAGATGCTGTGCGCCATGTCTATAGTGGCGCACAGATTGCATTCTCCCGTGCACCGAGGTCGCTTTAGTAAATGGGGGATTTGCGCTCTGTTCCCAACGTACTGTTTCATAAATATAAAAATGTGCGTTGCGCCTCGCTGTGTGCCTCTACTGAGGGCGTACGGCTTTCGTAAATCAGCCCCATAGTGTGATTCTGTATGATGTTTATTGGTAAAAAAGGAGGGGGTTACACTTACAACAAATCCGATAAAACAAGCTTGTTGGTAACAAATAGATTCCAGGAGCGATTTATTGTTTTTAACCCTGTTTGCATGTCTAGTGGTATGTTGGCAGATTATCCATTCTCTATGTGCAGTTATCTGGAACTGATGCTAACTGCCACTAACACTGTTGCCCATTCACTGTTCATCGCAATTCGGCCACACTCCGTATTCGCTGCTGAGCACTCCACGCGCTGCATTGCTGCTCCACTTGGGGTGCCCAAGGGTGCCCCAGGTCTTTAATAGTTCTAGCAACAGCCCTGCATCACCAATGATCACCAGCCCCATAAAGTACTTAATACTCCACTCTACTGGGGTGATTTGACCTAACATTTAAATACACTTGTTTGCAAGTGTTGCTTGAAAAAAGTTTAGAGGCAGTGCATTTTGCACCTCATAGAAGGCAAATGTTGTCAGTGTATTCACAGGCCCTGTTTTTTCTAAACAAAGGGAGAAAGGTAGCACACCACAAGCCATACACAGTAAAGCAACATCCATTATATTGACTATGCCCCTGTTTGCCTAGGCCCACAAGTGTGTGGTGCATTGCACACCGCATTTGCTCCCCAAAATAGACTCCCAGCACCAGTACAGCATCCCCAGAAAATTCCCCTGAAAAATTGTCTGGAGCCACCCCTGCCAGTCAGCCAGTTTAACCACTTGTCGACCGGGCCATAGCCGAAAGACTGCTGCAGCGCGGTCGGCTTATTCTGGGTGGGCGTTCATGGACGTCCTCCCAGAATGTTGCTCTCGCGCACCCCCTGAGGTGCTCTCCCACAAACATCCGTGACCGCCGGGTCCGGAGGACCCAACGCATCACGGATCGCAGTAAATGGCTGCATGTAGCGGCCATTTAACCACGTGATCGCTCCGTCAAATGACGGAGCGATCGCTTGTAAACAAACCGACGTCACATGACACCGGTTCCTCCCTCCCCTCTCTGTACCGATCTGTACAGTGCGAGGGGAGAGGGGGAGACGGGGAGAGATTGTTTTTAGCAACGCTGCTCTGTGCCCATACTGTGCAATACTCTGCAATAATGTGCAGTACTCTGCCAATACTCTGTCAATACTCACCAATACTCTTCCAATACTCGCCAATAGTCTGCAATAAATTTTAACAGAGACAAAGATTTTTTTTTTTTACTGAATTTTCAGTCTTTTTTGATTTATAGCGCAAAAAAAGGACAAAAAAGGACAAAAATTTCATATAGGTACAGTGTTGCATGACTGAGTAATTGTCATTCAAAATGTGAGAGTACCGAAAGCTGAAAATTGGTCTGGTTACAAAGGGGGTTTAAGTGCCCAGTTGTCAAGTGGTTAAAGATGGCCTAGAGAGGTTCCTGAAATCATAGTTCTTGGATTTGTGTCCGTAGTGGCCACACTGCCATCATTTTTGGCCCTCTTCAAGGTTCCTGTGCAGTGGGTTCTCACCCCTATGGGGTTGGGGTGAGTGCTTGAAGGGCTGCACCTTAACTTTCTCTTGCAAGGCCCTCTGGACTGGGCCAGCCTTCAGACCCATTATAAACTGGTCCTTTAATATGTGATCTGTGTCAGTGATGTCAGCACAGCCGCGCACATGCCTCTTTTCTAGGTGCCTCCACAGGTTCTGCATGGCAATCTCACACTATGGGTGAAATTCTCATCCCCCTGCTGTTTCCTTAGGAAGAACTTTCACTTCAGCTCCGGAAGCGGTATCTTACATAGTTACATAGTTGGTAGGGTTGAGTTCAACCTGTGTGGGTGTGTTCATAAAAAAAAAAAAAAATCTTTTACTATATCCCTGTGTACTGTGTTCGCTAAGATGCCCATCCAAGAGTTTTTTGAAACTGTCACTACTTCCTGCAGACACCACAGATTGTGGAAGGGAGTTCCATATCCGTACTGCCCTGACATTGAAAAACCCCCTATGCAGTTTAAGGTTAAACCACTTCTCCTCCAATTACATTAAGTGTCCCCATGTCTTCTTACAATCCCTGAGTCTCAACAGTTTATTCCCTATGCTAGAATCTCCATTGAGGTATTGGTATATCGTTACCATATCTGCTCTCAGGCATCTGCAAGGAGAATAAGTTTAATGTTTGTAGTTGTTCCTCCAGCCCCCTTATTAGCTTTGTTGCCCTTATCTTTCCTAAGGACTGGTGACCAGAATTGGACAGCATATAGTTTTATAAAGTGTCGGGATTATAGTTTTATCTCTTGAGTAAATACCCTTTTTAATGCATACTTATATTCTGCTAGCTTTGCTTGATGCAGATTGGTCTTGTATGCCATTGCTGAGTCTGACATCTACTAGGACCCTTAGATCTTTCTCTATCCCCCTAGGGAGTAACTTAAGTTCATATTCCTAGCCCCTAAGTACATTACTTAAAATTTTTCAACATTAAGGCTCCATTCACAGCGATTTCAAATCACTGCAAAACGCGGGACGCTTTGCAATGCCATTACTTGTAATCGCACCCCAGTTTCACTGTGATTTTGCAGCGATTGTCGCGTGATAAATAGTGCTGCAATTGCGGCAAATCATGATGCTGTCACCCAAAAGAAGCTCATGTTCCTTTTTGAGCACAATTTACCGTACGACAATTGTGGCACAGCACCTTCTTAATGGGGTGCCATTAAGAAGTAAATGTGTGCCGGGTTTTGAAGAGATTTTAAATCTTGGGCTGAATCATGCTATTCAAGTATGACGGAGCCTTATCCTAATTTACATAGAAACATAGGAAGGTGACGGCAGAAAAAAAAACGAGTAGTCTATCGAGTCTGTTTTTTTTTTTTTTTTCTTTGGGGGGGGGGGGGTGGCAGAGGGGTTTTTCTTTTTTCATTATTTTTGTTGTCTGACTATAAGAGCTATGTTTATCCCACGCATGTTTGAAGGCATTTACTGTTGACTATCTGACTACCTCTGCTGGTAGTTTATTCCAAGCATCAACTACCCCTTCATTAAAATAATACTTTCTAAGACTAGTTTTGAACTTCCCTCCGGTTAGTTTAAGGTCATGTCCCTGTGTTCTTGATTTTGGTTTCATATTGAAAAAACTGCCTTCCTGAAACTTATTCACCCTCTTGATGTATTTACAGGTTTCAATCGTGTTTCCCCTTTCCCTTCTTTCCTTCCGACTGTACATATTAAGTTCCTGAAGTCGCTCTCGATATGTTTTATCCCCCCAAACCTTTCACCATTTTTGTTACCCGTCTCTGGACTCGTTCTATCTTATTAATATCTTTTTGTAAGTGAGGTCTACAGAACTGGACACAGTATTCTAAATGAGGTCTCACTAAAGATCTACTGTATATCGGGGAATCAGAACCTCCTTCCTCCTGCTGGTGATCCCTCTAGTGATGCATCCTAGACTTCGTTTTGCTTTTCCCACTGCTTGGTCACACAGTTTGCTAATTTTTCAATCATCTGAAATAAGTACCCCCAAATCTATTTCCTCTGTAGTGCTGGCTAACACTGCACCCCCAATGTTGTACTCTTTCAGGGGATTCTTTCTCCCTAGTTGCATTATTTTACATTTAGAAATATTGAACTGCAGTCTCCACTGCTTTAACCAATCTTCCAGCAATACCAAATCATGTTACAGACACCTCCAAGGTTATCACCTTTGTGTCATCACCAAAAAGACATACCTTCCCCAACAAACCTTTATTTACATTGCCTTGAAAAGTATTCATACCCCTTGAAATTTTCCACATTTTCTCATGTTACAACCAAAAACGTAAATGTATGTTATTGGGATTTTATGTGATAGATCAACACAAAGTGGTACATGTGACAGACATAGCCAGGACAGAGGCTTTTGGAGGCGACTGAATGCTAGCCTCTTGCCGACCGATTATGGGCCCTGGCATTTGGGGGAACGGTGTTCTTTGTGAGCTGTATGCCTGGGGACCCTTAAGGGGATGTTACTTTGGATTCAGGTCCATGCCCCCCCAAGACACAGACTTTGGGAACGCTGTATATGCCATATTCCACCTGTCTGTTGTCTGCTATAATGTGTTTATTGTAAATAAGGCTAGTATTCCATATAGCTCTAAGAGTATTCCACCCATTGTTGTTTGTGTTAATTAACTCTGCTATTGTGAGAAGATTTTCTGTGATAATGTTGATTGTGTCTTCTAAGCTAAAAGACAGCAAGTCTGTTCTAAAGGTCATGTGTCTTAGTCACTTAGGCTGTCTAAAGGTTTAGATAATGAGCTCATTTTAATTAGGTTTCTGGTCACAGCTGTATTTTCAGAGTAATATGAGCAGGAGGTATACACTTCCTCTTTTTACTGTATATAAGACTGGTATTCCTTTCAATAAAAATTAATTCCTGTTTGACCCTCAAGACAGAGCCACGTCTCGTACTTGGGGGTAGAATTATTCGTATGGGTTTCTTGTTCGGCTGATTGAAGTGTCCGGTAGCTGCCTGTGTGTTCGGGAATGGAATGTCCTAAACAGCTTTAACACCTTTCATACTCGGAGTGTCGTTACAGTACATAATTGTGAAGTGCAAGGAAAATGATAAATGGTTTTCAACATTTTTTACAAATAAATATCTGAGAAGTGTGGCATGCATTTGTATTCAGCCCCTCTGAGTTAATACTTTGTAGAACCACCTTTTGCTGCAATTACAGCTGCTTTTGGGTATGTCTCTACCAGCTTTGCACATTTAGAGTATGACATTTTTTCCCATTCCTCTTTGCAAAAAAGCTCAAGCTCAGTCAGATTGGATGGAGAGCATCTGTGAACAGCAATTTTCAAGTGTTGCCACAGATTATCAATTGGATTTAGGTCTGGGCTTTGACTGGGCCATTCTAACACATGAATATGCTTTTATCTAAACCATTCCATTGTAGCCCTGGCTGTATGTTTAGGGTCATTGTCCTGTTGGAAGGTGAATCTCCACCCCAGTCTCAAGTCTTTTGAAGACTCCAACAGGTTTTCTTCTAAGATTGCCTTGTATTTGGCTCCATCCATTGTCCAATCAACTCTAACCAGCTTTCCTGTTTCTGCTAAAGAAAAGCATCCTCACAATATGAGGCTGCCACCACCATGTTTCACGGTGGGGATGGTGTGTTCAGGGTGATGTGCAATGTTAGTGTAGCGGGCACCTACTTTTAAGCAGGTGACCTTTCTTGTTAGCTTCTGTTACAGGTAAATTTAGACAGGCTGATGCTATTTGCAGCAGGCCTGTTTTGTTTGATTTCCATATTTGAGTGACAGGTGGTTTATGTGTTGGTCTCGGCCAATCATTAATTTGCTTGGTAATCCCGGGACTCTCAAATGTCTTACTGTCTGCCGTGGGAATGGGTGATTTGGAAGGCCGGAGAGGGTCGTGGGTCACCTGCAGCAGCAGTAGAGGAGCTCCCGTCTGATTCGGCTGAATCAGAGTCATCAGGAGATCAGGTAGGATCTACTGAGAAAGCCTGTGACTTGCCTGGGGATCCGGGGACTGTTGAAGTTGTTGCCCAGTCTTTGGAGGGAACCCCTGAGAAATTAGTTAGCAGTGAGCCCTTTGATTTGCCTGTCCGGAAGGAGCCTAAACCACAGGAGGGGGATCCCTCGGGTGAGCCGGACAGGGTAAGCAATGATCGGGTTATAGATTGGGGATCACCACAGATCTTGCAGAAATATGGATCAATGAGCGATCTATTTGAATGGTCATCCCCTGAAGAGTTTGATTCAAGTGAGGAGGAATGTTTTATTGAGAGTTCAACTTCAGTGGAGGCTTCCACAGGAGTGTCCGGTTCAGTTAAAGTTTCAGCACCTCCATTTAATGTGACAAATACCATTGTTCCTAGCAGGCCAGCTACATTTCAGAAATGGGTCAGTAGAGCTACTGATGCGTGTGTCTTGCCTGGCCGAGGAAAAGCTAAATAAAGACTTACCTAGAGTCTCTAGATTTAAGAGAGAGGTCCACCGAAAGGTGGCTCAAGAATGGGGTTTTGATTATCCATATGTCCCGGAACAAGTGTTGGACATTGTGGAAAGTTCCCGGGTATCATGGGAGGATGAACTTGTGTGGGACTATCTTCATGTTCCCAAGCCAAAAAGGACACCTGACAGTGAGGTTTGGTTCAAAGATATTCATCGAGTGGAAGCTTGGAAGAACGATCCACAAGGACAGAGTATTGGTGGTAAAAGCTGGACAAAATACCCACAGTTACTCTATCTCGGTGAGAGGACCAGGAGATAGTTAAAAGAGGTTGCCTGACCCGAGATAATATTTGTGAGGAGTATTGTATTCACAAGTGTATGTCTTTTACCCAGATTGACTAGAGGATGGCAGATGGGTTAGGGTGGGTTTTCCCCAATTAAACTGTTAAGCAGGAGACTCACATTCATGGTGCTTAACAAGGACAAAGTTAAGGACACTAGCGTGTGCTGTCTCTGCTTGAATCCCTTTGTAGCACAAGTACTTCTTCAAGGACTCTTATTTAAGAGCCATACAGAAAGTTTATTTTGCTAACGGGCAAACAGATTTATTTGCCGAGCATGTCTATTGGGATGCGCTTTGCAGGAGTCCTGCTGGACTCCTTTTGAGGGAGCGATTATCTCAATGGGAACATACATGCCATAAAGAAATGTATATTTGTTCAAATTACCCAGTAGAGGATTATAACCCCCTCTGCGTGGTAATGTTTGTGTAGTAGTTAGAAATTATTGTGTGTTTTCCTTTAGGTATATTGCAGATGTGACGGTTGTCCATTCCACAAAAGAAGGCCTGTGGTAATCGGAGTATTCCTCCCATAGGAGCTGTGCTTTGGTTCCACTATTATTGAGTGTTAAATGTAGGGATCTACAGTCAGGCCATGTAAATATTTTCTTTTGTATGTTAATATTGTATACTGTGACAGGTGATGTTAACCCTGTTTAATGTTTATTCCCTTATTCCCCATTCCCATTGATGTAATGAGATGCTCTTTCTTTTCTTTTTTTTTTTTGAATTTCTAAGGAGTCACTTTAAAATTTATTTCCCACAACTGGGGACAGTTGTGATTCAAGTGGGGGGTGTATGTAGCGGGCACCTACTTTTAAGCAGGTGACCTTTCTTGTTAGCTTCTGTTACAGGTAAATTTAGACAGGCTGATGCTATTTGCAGCAGGCCTGTTTTGTTTGATTTCCATATTTGAGTGACAGGTGGTTTATGTGTTGGTCTCGGCCAATCATTAAAAAAACTCTCATATAAAAAGGGGGTTACATGGTACCCGGAAGAGTTCGAGTCCAGTCTTGCTCTGAGGAGCGAGAGAGCCAGCCTGGTTCCCGGAGGGGAAGTTGGAGGTTTTCCCCTCCGGGGAGCCAACGGAGCTTCACCTTAGCGAGAAGGGTGGAGATCTGGTCCTCATGGAGGAACAGACGACATCTTGCCGCGTGTAGTCATGGATGTCGTAGGCCGCCCCTGCGGGGAGGGGAACGGGCCACAAAGAGAAAGAGAAAACTGAGGATCATTGCAGGTGAAGTAGCAACAAAGCGGAAGGAAACTGGGCAATCGATCGTTTATGAGTGGCACATGGACTATTGATCACTTGAGTGAAAGCCCAAGGGAAAGGTACTGCCAGAGACTGAGGGTTGTTGGTGCACAAGTCAGTGAGATGGGCAGTAATGGCCTATGACTTTGAGTTCAGCATTGCCCCGGGATTCCAATCAGTAAAGCGGGAGTAGTTATTCAGATTGGCTCTCCTTTAGCTTAATTTGGAAGTACCATGCCGGTGGGAAGTAGTGGTAAAGAGGTAGCAGTGAAGCTGCAAGCACACATGTAGAGATATGGATCGTTCTTTTAAAGTTATCCAGATGAAGAAGTTATTCAGAGTGACTCTTTATCAAATCATTCTCTATCAAATCTACTTCCATCGTCCCTGATTGAAGAGATCATTGAAAAATGATTTCTTGACTGTCTGCAATTATACTCAGATTTTCCTGTATGATTCATTGAAAGATGACAATGTAACAGAAGAGCATCTCAAAGGAAGTCCTTCTCCCATCCCAGTTTATATTGATGAATAAAGCATTAAGAAAAAGCATTAAGGACTGTGACTTTTAAATCTATGGGCTGCGAGGGTTGAGTAGTAAACGTGAATTACAGATATAGCAAATAATCAGCTGCTCCTTCGGGGGTAAGAGTCTACATTAGTTTTAGCATTTTGCTTTTAGGCCAAAAAGTTATGGCTTTCTTTCAACAATAACTTTCTTCTTGCCACTCTTCCATAAAAGCCAGATTTGTAGAGTGTACGACTAATCTTTGTCCTGTGGACAGATTCTCACACCTGAGTAGGGATGAGCTTCGTGTTCGAGTCGAACCCATGTTCGACTCGAACATCGTCTGTTCGATCGTTCGCCAAATTGCGAACAATATGGGCCGTTCGCGCCAAATTCGTGTGGCGTGTCACGGCCCATAATTCACTGCGGCATCGCAGTGCATTGCTGGCTGATGATTGGCCAAGCATGCACTATGACCTGCATGCTTGGCCAATCACAGCGCCGTCTGAACAGAGAGCCGTAATTGGCCAAAGCCAAGGAGGCTTTGGCCAATTATGGCTCAGGGGATTTAGTACACGCCCCACACTATATAAGGCCGCCTGCATGGCGGCCCTGTGTAGTGTGTGTTCCGGCGTTGAAAGAGATAGACAGAGAGACAGTGTCATTTGATTTGAGTTAGATAGATTAGGCAGAACAGTCAGTCAGTTTAGCTGCACTTACAGTGTATTGTGTATATATATATGCATCCCAGGTCCCAGGTGTTGCATATATATATATATATATATATATATACTGTATTCAGTTTAGCTAGATCCGTTCCTGTTATCTTCCTACTGACAAGCAGGCTTGTCTTATTACAGTATTTACAGCTACCTGAAGAAAATTGCTGGTGTTCTTTTGATCCTATTAGTACCACAGTCAGGCAGCTAGACTATTTACAGTTAGTGCAGTGCGTCCTGCTCACAGTGTTCAGCTAGATCCATTCCTGTTATCTTCTTACTGACAGGCAGGCCTGTCTTGTTACAGTATATACAGCTACCTGAAGAAAATTACTGATGTTCTTTTGATCCTATTAGTACCACAGTCAGGCAGCTAGACTATTTACAGTTAGTGCAGTGCGTCCTGCTGACAGTGTTCAGCTAAACCTACAAGTTAGTGGGGTGCGTCCTGCTCACAGTGTTCAGCTAAACCTACAAGTTAGTGTGGTGTGTCCACCTCACAGTGTTCAGCTAAACCTACAAGTTAGTGCGGTGCGTCCTTCTCACAGTGTTCAGCTAAAACTACAAGTTAGTGGGGTGCGTCCTGCTCACAGTGTTCAGCTAAACCTACAAGTTAGTGGCGTGCGTCCTGCTCACAGTGTTCAGCTAAACCTACAAGTTGGTGTAGTGAGACCTCTGCACAGTGTTCATCTAAAGCTACAAGTTAGTGCAGTGCGTCCTGCTCACAGTGTTCAGCTAGATCCGTTCCTGTTATCTTCTTACTGACAGGCAGGCTTGTCTTGTTACAGTATTTACAGCTACCTGAATAAAATTGCTGGTGTTCTTTTTGATCCTATTAGTACCACAGTCAGGCAACTAGACTATTTACAGTTAGTGCAGTGCATCCTGCTCACAGTGTTCAGCTAAACCTACAAGTTGGTGTAGTGAGACCTCTGCACAGTGTTCATCTAAAGCTACAAGTTAGTGCAGTGCGTCCTGCTCACAGTGTTCAGCTAAAACTACAAGTTAGTGCTGTGCGTCCTGCTCACAGTGTTCAGCTAAAACTACAAGTTGGTGTAGTGAGACCTCTGCACAGTGTTCATCTAAAGCTACAAGTTAGTGCAGTGCGTCCTGCTCACAGTGTTCAGCTAAAACTACAAGTTAGTGCTGTGCGTCCTGCTCACAGTGTTCAGCTAAACCTACAAGTTGGTGTAGTGAGACCTCTACACAGTGTTCATCTAAAGCTACAAGTTAGTGCAGTGCGTCCTGCTCACAGTGTTCAGCTAAACCTACAAGTTGGTGTAGTGAGACCTCTGCACAGTGTTCATCTAAAGCTACAAGTTAGTGCAGTGCGTCCTGCTCACAGTGTTCAGCTAAAACTACAAGTTAGTGCTGTGCGTCCTGCTCACAGTGTTCAGCTAAAAATTCAAGTTAGTGCTGTGCGTCCTGCTCACAGTGTTCAGCTAAACCTACAAGTTGGTGTAGTGAGACCTCTGCACAGTGTTCATCTAAAGCTACAAGTTAGTGCAGTGCGTCCTGCTCACAGTGTTCAGCTAAACCTACAAGTTGGTGTAGTGAGACCTCTACACAGTGTTCATCTAAAGCTACAAGTTAGTGAAGTGTGTCCTGCTCACAGTGTTCAGCTAAAACTACAAGTTAGTGTGGTGCGTCCACCTCACAGTGTTCAGCTAAACTATATATAAATCTATATATCCCAGCTTAGTGCAGCTACAGGCAATTAGTATGTCTGGAAGGCCAAGAAGGAGAGGCAGACAGTCACAAGCCAATAAGAGAGGGCAAGCAGGCTCTGTGTCTAGTGCTGGTCGTGGAGACGGTGCATCCTCATCAGCACGTGGCCGTGGGACACGCTTGGACTTTTTTTCGGCAGCTGGCCGCATTGAGCCGCAACATGCGGAAGACTTGGTCGAGTGGATGACCAAGCCGTCCTCATCCTCCTCATCCTCTCTCACCCATGCCCAGGGTACTTTGTCTGGCAAAGCAGCGGCCTCTTCCCTCGGCTCAATGTCATCAGTGACTCCTTCCCTAGCCCCACCATGTCCTCCTGAGGAGTCCCTCGAACTGTTTGACCACAGTGTTGGGTACATGCTCCAGGAGGATGCCCAGCGTTTGGAAGGCTCTGATGATGATACTGAGCTCGATGAAGGCAGTAACATGAGCACAGACAGAGGGGGTGCCCAAGAAGGACAGCAATCTGGCAGTCATGCTCCCCCTGCTGCAGCATACTGCCAGGTTTGCTCCAGTGATGAGGAGGGAGGGGATGATGAGGTCACTGACTCAACGTGGGTGCCTGATAGGAGAGAGGAAGAGGAGGAGGAGCAGGAGGCGGCACATCACCAACGAGGCAGGATACCCTCCAGGGGCCAGCCTAAGGGCAGCACATTGACTGCATCACACCCCAAAGCTCCACATGTGCAGGGCGCTGCAGTCTCTGCGTGTTATTCAAAAAGTTCTTTGGTGTGGGCCTTTTTTGAGACGAGTGCATCAGATCACACCGCTGCTATTTGCAACATATGTCTCAAGCGTATCTCGCGTGGCCAAAACATCTCCAGCTTGGGTACCACATGCTTGACCAGACATATGTTGACCTGCCATGCAGTTCGTTGGCAAGCGTATCTAAAAGACCCACACCAAAGGACAAAGAGGACCTCTCCTTGCTCCTCATCAGCTGAGATCTCCAACCCCACTATACCTTTAGTCCTCTCTGAGACCTGCACTGAGAGGAATGAAGGTGTAGAATTAGGTGTGTCACAGCCAAGTACTTGTGGGCAATCTGCTTTTGGTACACCGACGTCAGATTGTACCAGGCATATTTTCCCTGCCCCAGCTGCTGCACCGCCGAAAGAAGTTTGCTCCCAGCCATCCACATGCACAGCGGTTGAATGCTAGCTTGGCAAAATTGCTAGCACTTCAACTGCTGCCTTTTCAGTTGGTAGACTCTGCCCCCTTCCGTGAGTTTGTGGAATGTGCGGTTCCTCAGTGGCAGGTACCCAAACGCCACTTTTTCTCACGGAAGGCGATTCCAGCTCTCTACCGCCATGTGGAAGGCAATGTCCATGCCTAACTGGACAGGGCGGTCAGCGGTAAGGTGCATATTACCGCTGACTCATGGTCCAGCAGGCGTGGACAGGGACGTTACCTAAGTTTCACGGCGCATTGGGTGACTCTGCTGGCAGCTGGGAAGGATGCAGGACAAGGTGCAGTAGTGTTGGAGGTTGTTCCCCCACCACGCCTCCAAAATGCTAATGATTGTGACACACCTCTCTCCTCCACCCCCTCCTCTTCTTCTTCCTCCATGGCCTCTTCCTGTGCTTTGTCCTCGGAACCAGCGGTGCTCCGTAGCCGTTCAAGGGGCTACGCAAGTATGCAGGCCAAAAGATGCCATGCGGTGCTTGAGCTGGTGTGCTTGGGGGACAGGAGTCACACTGGGGCAGAGGTTCTGTCAGCTCTGCAGGGGCAGGTTCAGAGGTGGTTGACGCCACGTCAACTTAAGGCAGGAATGGTGGTTTGCAACAATGGCACCAACCTCCTCTCTGCCCTCCGACAGGGACAAATGACCCATGTGCCCTGTTTGGCTCACGTCCTTAACTTGGTGGTGCAGCGGTTCTTGGGCAGGTACCCAGGCTTACAGGATGTCCTGAGGCAGGCCAGGAAAGTCTGTGTGCATTTCCGCCGGTCATATAATGCCAGTACTCGGCTGACGGACCTCCAAAAGGAGTTTAACCTGCCCAAGAACCGCCTAATCTGTGACATGCCCACCAGGTGGAACTCAACGTTGGCCATGCTGCAGTGGCTGCACATGCAGCAGAGGGCCATCAATGAGTACCTGTGCGACTATGGCACCAGGACAGGGTCAGGGGAGCTTGGTTTTTTTTCCCCACGCCAGTGGGCCATGATCAGGGATGCATGCACTGTCCTGTCAGCATTTGAGGAAGCCACGAGGATGGTGAGCAGTGACAGTGCATGCATCAGTGACACTGTCCCCCTTGTCCACCTGTTGGAGCACACACTGCGTGGAATAATGGGACAGGGCACTTGAGGCAGAACAGAGGCAGGAAGAGGAGGACTTCCTTAGCTCTCAAGGCCCCCTTTATCCAGACAGTGTTCCTGCGTGCCCACCGATCACACAGGAAGAGGACGAGGAGGAGGAGGAGGAGGAGGAGGAAGATTGTGTCAGTATGGAGGTGGAGCCTGGCACTCAGCATCAGCAGCAGTCTTTAAGGGATCAGTCCCAAGAAACACATGGACTTGTACGTGGCTGGGAGGAGGTGGCTGCGGATCATGTCGTCTTTAGTGACCCAGAGGACTCCGGACCGAATGCCTCAGCAAACCTACGCTGCATGGCCTCCCTGATCCTGCAAAGCCTGCGTAAGGATCCTCGTATTCGTGGTATCAAGGAGAAGGACCAATACTGGCTGGCAACCCTCCTTGATCCACGTTACAAGGGTAAGGTTGCAGACCTTATCTTGCCATCGCAAAGGGAGCAGAGGATGAAACATCTTCGGGAGGCCTTGCAGAAAGGTCTGTGCAACGCGTTCCCAGAGACTGGGAGTTTACAAATTCCTGTTTCTGGACAACGTGTTGCTGAGGCTTCGGGCAGTCAAAGAAGGAGCGGTGGAGAAGGTGGCCGTCTGACCGATGCGTTCAGACAATTTTTTGGTCCGCAGCCCCAAGGTATGATCGGTTCCAGCAACCATCGCCAGCGTCAGTTTTACATGGTGCAGGAATACCTAGGGGCAAGATCTGACTTGGACACCTTTCCCACCGAAAATCCTCTGGGTTACTGGGTCTTGAGGATGGATCACTGGCCAGAGCTTGCACAGTATGCAACTGAGCTACTGGCCTGTCCTGCATCCAGCGTTCTTTCGGAATGCACATTCAGTGCTGCTGGAGGCTTTGTAACCGATCACAGGGTGCGTCTGTCCACCGACTTGGTCGATCGACTGACCTTTATAAAAATGAATCCGTCTTGGATCACCACCAGCTACCAAGCACCTGATGCTGATGTAACCGAATAATTTTTTTTGAAATCTCAGATCCCTTCAAAGACTGCCTATACTGATGCTGAGTGACTATCCCTGAGAAATTATCCTCTTCCTCCTCAATCATCACGCTGATAGCTTGTAAGAACATTTTTGGTTCTGGGCGCCACCACCAGTGCCTAAGGCACAATTTTTCAGCCCCTGTTTAACAGGGACGTGTAATTACAATTTTTGATGCAATACTTTGCAGCAGGGCTTGTTCCTGCGTTCCAACTAGAGTATCTGTGAGGGGTTGCAGTGTTGTGGCACCAGCACCAGTGCCTAAGGCCTAATTTTTCAGCCCCTGTTTAACCACTTGACGACCGCCTCACGCCGATTTACGTCGGCAAGGTGGCACGGACAGGCAAAATCACGTATATATACGTGATTTGCCTTCCGTGGGTGGGGGGTCCGATCGGACCCCCCCCGGTGCCCGAGGCGGTCGTCTTTGGTCCCACAGCGATCGGAGATGAGGGGGAGGCCATCCGTTCGTGGACCCCCCTTCGCGATCGCCGCCGGCCAATCAGATAACTTCCTTTGCTGCTGTATGCTAAACAGCAGCAAAGGAAATGATGTCATCTCTCCTCGGCTCGGTATTCCGTTGCAGCGCCGAGGAGAGAAGACATCACTGTGAGTGCACTAACACTACACACACAGTAGAACATGCCAGGCACACAAAACACCCCGATCCCCCCCCCGATCGACCCCCGATCCCCCCCCAATCACCCCCCCCTCCCTGTCACAAACTGACACCAGCAGTTTTTTTTTTTTTTTTTGTTTTTTTCTGATTACTGCATTGGTGTCAGTTTGTGACAGTTACAGTGTTGGGACAGTGAATATTACCCCCCTTTAGGTCTAGGATACCCCCCTAACCCCCCCTAATAAAGTTTTAACCCCTTGATCACCCCCTGTCACCAGTGTCGCTAAGCGATCATTTTTCTGATCGCTGTATTAGTGTCGCTGGTGACGCTAGTTAGGGACGTAAATATTTAGGTTCGCCGTCAGCGTTTTATAGCGACAGGGACCCCCATATACTATCTAATAAATGTTTTAACCCCTTGATTGCCCCCTAGTTAACCCTTTCACCACTGATCACCGTATAAGTGTTACGGGTGACGCTGGTTAGTTTGTTTATTTTTTTTAGTGTGAGGGCACCCGCCGTTTATTACCGAATAAAGGTTTAGCCCCCTGATCGCCCGGCGGTGATATGCGTCGCCCCAGGCAGCGTCAGATTAGCGCCAGTACCGCTAACACCCACGCACGCAGCATACGCCTCCCTTAGTGGTATAGTATCTGATCGGATCAATATCTGATCCGATCAGATCTATACTAGCGTCCCCAGCAGTTTAGGGTTCCCAAAAACACAGTGTTAGCGGGATCAGCCCAGATACCTGCTAGCACCTGCGTTTTGCCCCTCCGCCCGGCCCAGCTCAGCCCACCCAAGTGCAGTATCGATCGATCACTGACACTTACAAAACACTAAACGCATAACTGCAGCGTTCGCAGAGTCAGGCCTGATCCCTGCGATCGCTAACAGTTTTTTTGGTAGTATTTTGGTGAACTGGCAAGCACCAGCCCCAAGCAGCGTCAGATTAGCGCCAGTACCGCTAACACCCACGCATGCAGCATACGCCTCCCTTAGTGATATAGTATCTGAACGGATCAATATCTGATCCGATCAGATCTATACTAGCTTCCCCAGCAGTTTAGGGTTCCCAAAAACGCAGTGTTAGCGGGATCAGCCCAGATACCTGCTAGCACCTGCCTTTTGCCCCTCCGCCCGGCCCAGCCCAGCCCACCCAAGTGCAGTATCGATCGATCACTGACACTTACAAAACACTAAATGCATAACTGCAGCGTTCGCAGAGTCAGGCCTGATCCCTGTGATCACTAACAGTTTTTTTGGTAGTATTTTGGTGAACTGGCAAGCACCAGCCCCAAGCAGCGTCAGATCAGCGCCAGTACCGCTAACACCCACGCATGCAGCATACGCCTCCCTTAGTGGTATAGTATCTGAACGGATCAATATCTGATCCGATCAGATCTATACTAGCGTCCCCAGCAGTTTAGGGTTCCCAAAAACGCAGTGTTAGCGGGATCAGCCCAGATACCTGCTAGCACCTGCATTTTGCCCCTCCGCCCGGCCCAGCCCAGCCCACCCAAGTGCAGTATCGATCGATCACTGTCACTTACAAAACACTAAACTAAACTGCAGCGTTCGCAGAGTCAGGCCTGATCCCTGCGATCGCTAACAGTTTTTTTGGTAGCTTTTTATTGAACTGGCAAGCGCCAGCAGTCTAGTACACCCCGGTCGTAGTCAAACCAGCACTGCAGTAACACTTGGTGACGTGGCGAGTCCCATAAGTGCAGTTCAAGCTGGTGAGGTGGCAAGCACAAGTAGTGTCCCGCTGCCACCAAGAAGACAAACACAGGCCCGTCGTGCCCATAGTGCCCTTCCTGCTGCATTCGCCAATCCTAATTGGGAACCCACCACTTCTGCAGCACCCGTACTTCCCCCATTCACATCCCCAACCAAATGCAGTCAGCTGCATGAGAGGCATTTTCTTTATGTCCTCCCGAGTACCCCTACCCAAAAAAGATGTTGTGTCTGCAGCAAGCGCGGATATAGGCGTGACACCCGCTATTATTGTCCCTCCTGTCCTGACAATCCTGGTCTTTGCATTGGTGAATGTTTTGAACGCTACCATTCACTAGTTGAGTATTAGCGTAGGGTACAGCATTGCACAGACTAGGCACACTTTCACAGGGTCTCCCAAGATGCCATCGCATTTTGAGAGACCCGAACCTGGAACCGGTTACCGTTATAAAAGTTAGTTACAAAAAAAGTGTAAAAAAAAAAAAAAAAAAAAATATATAAAATAAAAAAAAATAGTTGTCGTTTTATTGTTCTCTCTCTCTCTATTCTCTCTCTCTTGTTCTGCTCTTTTTTACTGTATTCTATTCTGCAATGTTTTATTGTTATTATGTTTTATCATGTTTGTTTTTCAGGTATGTAATTATTTATAAATAGACAATACTTTCGCGCCTTTGGTAAAAAATAAAAAAATAAAAAATTAAAAAAATTACAAAGTATATAATGAGTGAATTGGTGAGTGGAAAACCACACACTCAAAAAGCCACAAATACAAGCTGCTCCCCTTAATTTGAATGGAACAATCAAATAAGTAATGGTGTGTAATAGGGGGCGCTAGAGACCTAACAAACATATGCTTCTGCCATTAAGTGCACTCACTAACCAAATCAGTCTCAGTGAACTGGGTGGTGCTGATTGTGCTAAACTAGTGATACCACAAACACATGATTTATGCTACAAAAATAATATAAAATACAATAAAAAAATAATAATAATTAAAGAATCCAGTGAAAAGAATTTTTTGAACAAAATTAGTGCAAGTGAAATGAATAAATCGTGATGTCTAATAGTCCCAATCCATTGAAGAGATCAGAGCAAAGCAGTTGAAACCAACATCACAGCAGACACATGGATCCTCACAAATGCAACAATTTAAGCGTTGATATAAAGGTTCCGTCACCCAAGAGGAAAAACACCTGAAGGTAATAGATATCTGCTTACCAGATACCAATGACTTCTTTAACTAAAAAGAAAGTCATTAGTGCTTGTACAGGATTGTGCCTGTTCACATGAAGGCTGGAAGGCTGGATGGTACTTTAGGCATTGAACCCTCCCGTCCCATTCATTCAGGATAGGAAATATGAGAAACAAAAAGGAATCCTCATAGCGTAAAACCGTTTAATATATAAAATTAGAGAACAATAAAATAGCCAAATGGCCTCTTACATTGGACGGTGCCTACCCGGCACTGGGACTGCTCGCATGTCAGGGTGAGTAGAGTCAGGAACCCTTCGCATCACATCGCACATGCGGCGTGCGTTCCACTCCGTGCGTCTAGCTAACCAGCTAATCCGGAAGTAGGTGGGACGAATCTGGACATGTGACCACGTACCGCTCCGACGTACGTTTCGTTTGTGAACGTCATCAGGGAAGCGTACATTGGTCACTAAGCAACTAGTTTATATAGGAAATGAGGGCGGGTAAATTGGTAACATTACTCCGCCTTTGTGTCAATAAAGTTTATTTGCTGAACAATGTGCACAAACCAACCAGTGGAAGCTCCCCCTGGTGGTTATATGTCACAGTGTTCCAGGCAAGGAGAAAATTCTATTTATTACATACCAAATCTGTACAGCATTAAATGGCAAGAAAACAGTGGGAGATGTTATATTAATAGATATTGCTACATAAACTATCACAATATAAATGTTAATTAACTAATTTTTTGGAAAGGACTAGAATTAGTCCCGTCATTCAGAGCAGTCTCAGTCTCGGTTTCACAATAGCTGGTAAATGATAAGCACATTTAAACATATTTCATTGAAACCACAGAATTGTATTAATTAAAAAAAAAACTTAAAAAAACTTAAACTATACTTTAATAAAAATGATAGCCACATAACCAGTAACATCAAAGTACAAAGAGTGCATACTGTTGTAATTGTGATTAATCGTTTGTTAAAAAACAATTGAGGTCTATATCTATATTCATCCCATACGGTTGCATACTATGTAACTTGTAAAGCCAATATGTTTCATTTTTGGATACTGTCCTTTTCATATGAGTACCCCTCCAGTCCCTTGTTACTTTATCAATCCCATAAAACGTGCATAATGATGGATCGCTGTTATGGTACATTTTAAAGTGTCTAGAGACACTATGGTTGGGGTAGCCATTTTTTATATTAGCAAGATGTTCACCAATTCTTACTTTGAGTTGACGTGTGGTTCTGCCCACGTACTGTAAGGAACAAGGACATTCCAATACATAAGTCACGTGGTCAGAATCACATGTGATCAATGGTTTAATATTGAACTGTTGTTGGGTGACCACAGAATTGAATTGGGATTTCTTTTTCTTGGAGCCCGGTTTTTATGCAAACTAGAAAATTTAATGTGGAAGAAATCTTCCACCAAACAGCTAGTACCAGTGTGGACCTTGAGAAAGGATTCAAACAACTTAAATATGATACTGAAAAACAAATAAGGCTGTGGTGGGATATTGCATCCCTGGAGATGTATATAGGCAAAAATCTAACCCCCAGGAGTTTAAGATGGGATGTCAGTCCAAATGATGGGGTTGAGGATTTGAGACTACTTGATGAATGGTACCAATTCTTCAACGCCTGTGAACAGAAACTAATGCAAATGATGGTTAGAAGGCGGGAAGCCAAAAAAGTTGTTTTGGAATCTAAAATCAAAGAACTCAGGACAACTATGGAACCATTTATGTCCTCTCAAGAATATATAGATAAGGCTAAGGAACTGAGTATCCATTTAGCCAAGTATGATGGGGAAATTAAGGATAAAAAACTTAAAAAATACTTTAGAGATATTAAGGACTACCAAGACAACAAGGTATATAAATGGCAGGACAATTTACAAACAGGTTTGTGCACATTGTTCAGCAAATAAACTTTATTGACACAAAGGCGGAGTAATGTTACCAATTTACCCGCCCTCATTTCCTATATAAACTAGTTGCTTAGTGACCAATGTACGCTTCCCTGATGACGTTCACAAACGAAACGTACGTCGGAGCGGTACGTGGTCACATGTCCAGATTCGTCCCACCTACTTCCGGATTAGCTGGTTAGCTAGACGCACGGAGTGGAACGCACGCCGCATGTGCGATGTGATGCGAAGGGTTCCTGACTCTACTCACCCTGACATGCGAGCAGTCCCAGTGCCGGGTAGGCACCGTCCAATGTAAGAGGCCATTTGGCTATTTTATTGTTCTCTAATTTTATATATTAAACGGTTTTACGCTATGAGGATTCCTTTTTGTTTCTCATATTTCCTATCCTGAATGAATGGGACGGGAGGGTTCAATGCCTAAAGTACCATCCAGCCTTCCAGCCTTCATGTGAACAGGCACAATCCTGTACAAGCACTAATGACTTTCTTTTTAGTTAAAGAAGTCATTGGTATCTGGTAAGCAGATATCTATTACCTTCAGGTGTTTTTCCTCTTGGGTGACGGAACCTTTATATCAACGCTTAAATTGTTGCATTTGTGAGGATCCATGTGTCTGCTGTGATGTTGGTTTCAACTGCTTTGCTCTGATCTCTTCAATGGATTGGGACTATTAGACATCACGATTTATTCATTTCACTTGCACTAATTTTGTTCAAAAAATTCTTTTCACTGGATTCTTTAATTATTATTATTTTTTTATTGTATTTTATATTATTTTTGTAGCATAAATCATGTGTTTGTGGTATCACTAGTTTAGCACAATCAGCACCACCCAGTTCACTGAGACTGATTTGGTTAGTGAGTGCACTTAATGGCAGAAGCATATGTTTGTTAGGTCTCTAGCGCCCCCTATTACACACCATTACTTATTTGATTGTTCCATTCAAATTAAGGGGAGCAGCTTGTATTTGTGGCTTTTTGAGTGTGTGGTTTTCCACTCACCAATTCACTCATTATATACTTTGTAATTTTTTTAATTTTTTATTTTTTTATTTTTTACCAAAGGCGCGAAAGTATTGTCTATTTATCACTTTGGCTCAATTTATTTGGTTTTGAGTTTGTTCACTTTACGCAGCCATGGATATATTCAATTTTATGCAAACTAGAAAATTTAATGTGGAAGAAATCTTCCACCAAACAGCTAGTACCAGTGTGGACCTTGAGAAAGGATTCAAACAACTTAAATATGATACTGAAAAACAAATAA
Source organism: Aquarana catesbeiana (assembly GCF_042186555.1). Classification (NCBI taxonomy): domain Eukaryota; kingdom Metazoa; phylum Chordata; class Amphibia; order Anura; family Ranidae; genus Aquarana; species Aquarana catesbeiana. Next base: position 528,348,071 of record NC_133325.1, on the reverse strand, counting down.
GGCTGTGGTGGGATATTGCATCCCTGGAGATGTATATAGGCAAAAATCTAACCCCCAGGAGTTTAAGATGGGATGTCAGTCCAAATGATGGGGTTGAGGATTTGAGACTACTTGATGAATGGTACCAATTCTTCAACGCCTGTGAACAGAAACTAATGCAAATGATGGTTAGAAGGCGGGAAGCCAAAAAAGTTGTTTTGGAATCTAAAATCAAAGAACTCAGGACAACTATGGAACCATTTATGTCCTCTCAAGAATATATAGATAAGGCTAAGGAACTGAGTATCCATTTAGCCAAGTATGATGGGGAAATTAAGGATAAAAAACTTAAAAAATACTTTAGAGATATTAAGGACTACCAAGACAACAAGGTATATAAATGGCAGGACAATTTACAAACAGGTCCCCCCCAGGACTCATTGGCAGAAAGGGAGATTGAAGTGCACAATACGGTAGCCAATCTGGCACCAAATACGAAAAGGGATCCGGGTACACCCCAGAGGGCCCACAAAAAGGAAAGCTATAGCCAAAATAATACAATCAAGTCCCATCCCCATACGCACCCACCAGTCTACCAATCCCCTTATAGGGGACAAAATTACAACAGACCTGCCCCCACAGATTATAGACCCCCTGATTATGGTTACTATACCCATAACCGTAATCAATATCCCTATAGACCCCCGAGGGGACATCAAAGGGGCAATTTTAGGGGTAGACCAGGATATAACAGTTATCCACCACAAGGAGGGGGGGAATGGAGGGACTGGAAAGAACCATACAGAATCCCAACCAACCCCCAACATGGCTATTCAGAACAATCAGAAAGAGAGGAAGAAGGGGCAGAGGGCGAAAGAAAAAGGAAGAGAAACAGCTAAAATCAGGGCTATTTAATTTAACCAATTTAGAGTTTTCTGAGTCAGAATTGGAAGTCTTATCACAGGGATTGAAATTTGCACCAAATAAAAATATAAACAAATTCAACTTGTTTATAGACATTGAAAAATATATAAGGAAATTAAATATAAGGAAACATTTTTCAGGCCATAAAACTAACCCTACCACTAAAGAGACGGAAGACTCATTTGTACATAGTAGTCTGAAAAACAACTCTGTTTTTAATCCTAAGAAAGGTTCAAACCAATACATAGAAGTATTTAGGAACATGGTTCAGGATGAGGTACGCCTAATAGAAACATCCAAACAACAAAATAACCAAAAAATATGGGAAGGCATCAAAAAATTGGAAGAAAATAAACAGATAGTGGTAAGACCCGCAGACAAGGGGGGAGGGCTGGTGATATTAACCAAAGAAAATTACAATAAAGAATTGCAAAGATTACTGAGGGATACTACAACATATAAGTTACTTAAATCCAACCCCACCACAAAATTAAAAAAGGAACTATTAACATGGATTAGTAAAGGAACATATAAAAAAATCTTAAATCAGAAGGAAGCAGATTACCTTGATTTGACTACACCCAGAATCCCGGTATTATATATTGTGCCTAAAATACACAAAAACAAGGAGAACCCACCAGGCCGCCCAATAGTGAGTGGGATTGGCTCTCTGTACTCGAGGGTGGGGGAATATCTGGACACCTTCCTCCAGCCTCTCGTCCCACAGAGCCAATCCTATCTCAAAGACAGCAGGGAGCTCATCACCTTGCTACAATCTGTGGTAGTCACTAACCAAACTTTATTAGTGACAATAGACATCGAGTCACTGTATACCAACCTACGGCAGACAGATGTGTTGGAAGCAGTGAGGTGGGCCTTTACAAATAAGTCCACTTTAAAAAAATCGCAAATTGAATTTTTACTGGAAGGTTTGTCTATGGCTATGGGGAATAACTATTTCTGGGCGCTTAATGAGTATTATAACCAAATAGGCGGAGTTGCCATGGGAGCTCGTTATGCTCCAAGTGTGGCAAACATCACATTGAACAAATGGGAATCAGAAACCATTTTTAATAACAGACCCAAATCACTTCTGTTGTACAAAAGGTACATAGATGATGTCATCATTTTGTGGGAGGGAACTAAGGAAAGTTTTGGTGAATTTATGGATGGTATGAATCATAATGAATACAATCTAAGATTCACAGCAGATCTTCACCTAACAACAGTCAATTATTTGGATTTAACACTTTTTAAACAGGGTTCCACTGTAAGCACAAAAACATTCTTTAAGGAAACCGACCGCAACGCCTATGTCCCTACGCACAGTTGCCACCACCCGCAATGGATTGGGGCTGTACCCAAAGGGCAGTACATGCGCATACGGCGCAATTGTCAAAATGATAAAGATTTTTTTGCACAAGCAGATACCCTTACTGCCAGATTCCTGGAAAAGGGTTACCCAGCCCATGTTTTGGATAAGCTGGTAGTTCAGGTATCAAATATGAATAGACAAACTTTGCTGGTTTCTAAACCGAAAAAAGAATATAAAGATGAATGCGCTTTTTTGTCAGGCTTCCATCGACAATATAGAACAGTGGAGGGTATTTTCAAGAAATTCTGGCCAATTCTGTTAAAAGATAAAGATTTACAGTCCTCTTTACCAAAGAAACCAAAATTCATATACCGTAGGGCCCCCACCCTCAGGAACCGACTAGCCCCCAATGTACCGGATCCACCCAGGAAACCATCTACGTTCTTGGACGGATCTGGATTCTATTACTGCACTAGGTGCAATGCATGCAAAATAACAAGAAAACCGGGCTCCAAGAAAAAGAAATCCCAATTCAATTCTGTGGTCACCCAACAACAGTTCAATATTAAACCATTGATCACATGTGATTCTGACCACGTGACTTATGTATTGGAATGTCCTTGTTCCTTACAGTACGTGGGCAGAACCACACGTCAACTCAAAGTAAGAATTGGTGAACATCTTGCTAATATAAAAAATGGCTACCCCAACCATAGTGTCTCTAGACACTTTAAAATGTACCATAACAGCGATCCATCATTATGCACGTTTTATGGGATTGATAAAGTAACAAGGGACTGGAGGGGTACTCATATGAAAAGGACAGTATCCAAAAATGAAACATATTGGCTTTACAAGTTACATAGTATGCAACCGTATGGGATGAATATAGATATAGACCTCAATTGTTTTTTAACAAACGATTAATCACAATTACAACAGTATGCACTCTTTGTACTTTGATGTTACTGGTTATGTGGCTATCATTTTTATTAAAGTATAGTTTAAGTTTTTTTAAGTTTTTTTTAATTAATACAATTCTGTGGTTTCAATGAAATATGTTTAAATGTGCTTATCATTTACCAGCTATTGTGAAACCGAGACTGAGACTGCTCTGAATGACGGGACTAATTCTAGTCCTTTCCAAAAAATTAGTTAATTAACATTTATATTGTGATAGTTTATGTAGCAATATCTATTAATATAACATCTCCCACTGTTTTCTTGCCATTTAATGCTGTACAGATTTGGTATGTAATAAATAGAATTTTCTCCTTGCCTGGAGCACTGTGACATATAACCACCAGGGGGAGCTTCCACTGGTTGGTTTGTGCACATTGTTCAGCAAATAAACTTTATTGACACAAAGGCGGAGTAATGTTACCAATTTACCCGCCCTCATTTCCTATATAAACTAGTTGCTTAGTGACCAATGTACGCTTCCCTGATGACGTTCACAAACGAAACGTACGTCGGAGCGGTACGTGGTCACATGTCCAGATTCGTCCCACCTACTTCCGGATTAGCTGGTTAGCTAGACGCACGGAGTGGAACGCACGCCGCATGTGCGATGTGATGCGAAGGGTTCCTGACTCTACTCACCCTGACATGCGAGCAGTCCCAGTGCCGGGTAGGCACCGTCCAATGTAAGAGGCCATTTGGCTATTTTATTGTTCTCTAATTTTATATATTAAACGGTTTTACGCTATGAGGATTCCTTTTTGTTTCTCATATTTCCTATCCTGAATGAATGGGACGGGAGGGTTCAATGCCTAAAGTACCATCCAGCCTTCCAGCCTTCATGTGAACAGGCACAATCCTGTACAAGCACTAATGACTTTCTTTTTAGTTAAAGAAGTCATTGGTATCTGGTAAGCAGATATCTATTACCTTCAGGTGTTTTTCCTCTTGGGTGACGGAACCTTTATATCAACGCTTAAATTGTTGCATTTGTGAGGATCCATGTGTCTGCTGTGATGTTGGTTTCAACTGCTTTGCTCTGATCTCTTCAATGGATTGGGACTATTAGACATCACGATTTATTCATTTCACTTGCACTAATTTTGTTCAAAAAATTCTTTTCACTGGATTCTTTAATTATTATTATTTTTTTATTGTATTTTATATTATTTTTGTAGCATAAATCATGTGTTTGTGGTATCACTAGTTTAGCACAATCAGCACCACCCAGTTCACTGAGACTGATTTGGTTAGTGAGTGCACTTAATGGCAGAAGCATATGTTTGTTAGGTCTCTAGCGCCCCCTATTACACACCATTACTTATTTGATTGTTCCATTCAAATTAAGGGGAGCAGCTTGTATTTGTGGCTTTTTGAGTGTGTGGTTTTCCACTCACCAATTCACTCATTATATACTTTGTAATTTTTTTAATTTTTTATTTTTTATTTTTTACCAAAGGCGCGAAAGTATTGTCTATTTATCACTTTGGCTCAATTTATTTGGTTTTGAGTTTGTTCACTTTACGCAGCCATGGATATATTCAATTTTATGCAAACTAGAAAATTTAATGTGGAAGAAATCTTCCACCAAACAGCTAGTACCAGTGTGGACCTTGAGAAAGGATTCAAACAACTTAAATATGATACTGAAAAACAAATAAGGCTGTGGTGGGATATTGCATCCCTGGAGATGTATATAGGCAAAAATCTAACCCCCAGGAGTTTAAGATGGGATGTCAGTCCAAATGATGGGGTTGAGGATTTGAGACTACTTGATGAATGGTACCAATTCTTCAACGCCTGTGAACAGAAACTAATGCAAATGATGGTTAGAAGGCGGGAAGCCAAAAAAGTTGTTTTGGAATCTAAAATCAAAGAACTCAGGACAACTATGGAACCATTTATGTCCTCTCAAGAATATATAGATAAGGCTAAGGAACTGAGTATCCATTTAGCCAAGTATGATGGGGAAATTAAGGATAAAAAACTTAAAAAATACTTTAGAGATATTAAGGACTACCAAGACAACAAGGTATATAAATGGCAGGACAATTTACAAACAGGTCCCCCCCAGGACTCATTGGCAGAAAGGGAGATTGAAGTGCACAATACGGTAGCCAATCTGGCACCAAATACGAAAAGGGATCCGGGTACACCCCAGAGGGCCCACAAAAAGGAAAGCTATAGCCAAAATAATACAATCAAGTCCCATCCCCATACGCACCCACCAGTCTACCAATCCCCTTATAGGGGACAAAATTACAACAGACCTGCCCCCACAGATTATAGACCCCCTGATTATGGTTACTATACCCATAACCGTAATCAATATCCCTATAGACCCCCGAGGGGACATCAAAGGGGCAATTTTAGGGGTAGACCAGGATATAACAGTTATCCACCACAAGGAGGGGGGGAATGGAGGGACTGGAAAGAACCATACAGAATCCCAACCAACCCCCAACATGGCTATTCAGAACAATCAGAAAGAGAGGAAGAAGGGGCAGAGGGCGAAAGAAAAAGGAAGAGAAACAGCTAAAATCAGGGCTATTTAATTTAACCAATTTAGAGTTTTCTGAGTCAGAATTGGAAGTCTTATCACAGGGATTGAAATTTGCACCAAATAAAAATATAAACAAATTCAACTTGTTTATAGACATTGAAAAATATATAAGGAAATTAAATATAAGGAAACATTTTTCAGGCCATAAAACTAACCCTACCACTAAAGAGACGGAAGACTCATTTGTACATAGTAGTCTGAAAAACAACTCTGTTTTTAATCCTAAGAAAGGTTCAAACCAATACATAGAAGTATTTAGGAACATAGTTCAGGATGAGGTACGCCTAATAGAAACATCCAAACAACAAAATAACCAAAAAATATGGGAAGGCATCAAAAAATTGGAAGAAAATAAACAGATAGTGGTAAGACCCGCAGACAAGGGGGGAGGGCTGGTGATATAAACCAAAGAAAATTACAATAAAGAATTGCAAAGATTACTGAGGGATACTACAACATATAAGTTACTTAAATCCAACCCCACCACAAAATTAAAAAAGGAACTATTAACATGGATTAGTAAAGGAACATATAAAAAAATCTTAAATCAGAAGGAAGCAGATTACCTTGATTTGACTACACCCAGAATCCCGGTATTATATATTGTGCCTAAAATACACAAAAACAAGGAGAACCCACCAGGCCGCCCAATAGTGAGTGGGATTGGCTCTCTGTACTCGAGGGTGGGGGAATATCTGGACACCTTCCTCCAGCCTCTCGTCCCACAGAGCCAATCCTATCTCAAAGACAGCAGGGAGCTCATCACCTTGCTACAATCTGTGGTAGTCACTAACCAAACTTTATTAGTGACAATAGACATCGAGTCACTGTATACCAACCTACGGCAGACAGATGTGTTGGAAGCAGTGAGGTGGGCCTTTACAAATAAGTCCACTTTAAAAAAATCGCAAATTGAATTTTTACTGGAAGGTTTGTCTATGGCTATGGGGAATAACTATTTCTGGGCGCTTAATGAGTATTATAACCAAATAGGCGGAGTTGCCATGGGAGCTCGTTATGCTCCAAGTGTGGCAAACATCACATTGAACAAATGGGAATCAGAAACCATTTTTAATAACAGACCCAAATCACTTCTGTTGTACAAAAGGTACATAGATGATGTCATCATTTTGTGGGAGGGAACTAAGGAAAGTTTTGGTGAATTTATGGATGGTATGAATCATAATGAATACAATCTAAGATTCACAGCAGATCTTCACCTAACAACAGTCAATTATTTGGATTTAACACTTTTTAAACAGGGTTCCACTGTAAGCACAAAAACATTCTTTAAGGAAACCGACCGCAACGCCTATGTCCCTACGCACAGTTGCCACCACCCGCAATGGATTGGGGCTGTACCCAAAGGGCAGTACATGCGCATACGGCGCAATTGTCAAAATGATAAAGATTTTTTTGCACAAGCAGATACCCTTACTGCCAGATTCCTGGAAAAGGGTTACCCAGCCCATGTTTTGGATAAGCTGGTAGTTCAGGTATCAAATATGAATAGACAAACTTTGCTGGTTTCTAAACCGAAAAAAGAATATAAAGATGAATGCGCTTTTTTGTCAGGCTTCCATCGACAATATAGAACAGTGGAGGGTATTTTCAAGAAATTCTGGCCAATTCTGTTAAAAGATAAAGATTTACAGTCCTCTTTACCAAAGAAACCAAAATTCATATACCGTAGGGCCCCCACCCTCAGGAACCGACTAGCCCCCAATGTACCGGATCCACCCAGGAAACCATCTACGTTCTTGGACGGATCTGGATTCTATTACTGCACTAGGTGCAATGCATGCAAAATAACAAGAAAACCGGGCTCCAAGAAAAAGAAATCCCAATTCAATTCTGTGGTCACCCAACAACAGTTCAATATTAAACCATTGATCACATGTGATTCTGACCACGTGACTTATGTATTGGAATGTCCTTGTTCCTTACAGTACGTGGGCAGAACCACACGTCAACTCAAAGTAAGAATTGGTGAACATCTTGCTAATATAAAAAATGGCTACCCCAACCATAGTGTCTCTAGACACTTTAAAATGTACCATAATAGCGATCCATCATTATGCACGTTTTATGGGATTGATAAAGTAACAAGGGACTGGAGGGGTACTCATATGAAAAGGACAGTATCCAAAAATGAAACATATTGGCTTTACAAGTTACATAGTATGCAACCGTATGGGATGAATATAGATATAGACCTCAATTGTTTTTTAACAAACGATTAATCACAATTACAACAGTATGCACTCTTTGTACTTTGATGTTACTGGTTATGTGGCTATCATTTTTATTAAAGTATAGTTTAAGTTTTTTTAAGTTTTTTTTTTTTTTTTTTAATTAATACAATTCTGTGGTTTCAATGAAATATGTTTAAATGTGCTTATCATTTACCAGCTATTGTGAAACCGAGACTGAGACTGCTCTGAATGACGGGACTAATTCTAGTCCTTTCCAAAAAATTAGTTAATTAACATTTATATTGTGATAGTTTATGTAGCAATATCTATTAATATAACATCTCCCACTGTTTTCTTGCCATTTAATGCTGTACAGATTTGGTATGTAATAAATAGAATTTTCTCCTTGCCTGGAACACTGTGACATATAACCACCAGGGGGAGCTTCCACTGGTTGGTTTGTGCACATTGTTCAGCAAATAAACTTTATTGACACAAAGGCGGAGTAATGTTACCAATTTACCCGCCCTCATTTCCTATATAAACTAGTTGCTTAGTGACCAATGTACGCTTCCCTGATGACGTTCACAAACGAAACGTACGTCGGAGCGGTACGTGGTCACATGTCCAGATTCGTCCCACCTACTTCCGGATTAGCTGGTTAGCTAGACGCACGGAGTGGAACGCACGCCGCATGTGCGATGTGATGCGAAGGGTTCCTGACTCTACTCACCCTGACATGCGAGCAGTCCCAGTGCCGGGTAGGCACCGTCCAATGTAAGAGGCCATTTGGCTATTTTATTGTTCTCTAATTTTATATATTAAACGGTTTTACGCTATGAGGATTCCTTTTTGTTTCTCATATTTCCTATCCTGAATGAATGGGACGGGAGGGTTCAATGCCTAAAGTACCATCCAGCCTTCCAGCCTTCATGTGAACAGGCACAATCCTGTACAAGCACTAATGACTTTCTTTTTAGTTAAAGAAGTCATTGGTATCTGGTAAGCAGATATCTATTACCTTCAGGTGTTTTTCCTCTTGGGTGACGGAACCTTTATATCAACGCTTAAATTGTTGCATTTGTGAGGATCCATGTGTCTGCTGTGATGTTGGTTTCAACTGCTTTGCTCTGATCTCTTCAATGGATTGGGACTATTAGACATCACGATTTATTCATTTCACTTGCACTAATTTTGTTCAAAAAATTCTTTTCACTGGATTCTTTAATTATTATTATTTTTTTATTGTATTTTATATTATTTTTGTAGCATAAATCATGTGTTTGTGGTATCACTAGTTTAGCACAATCAGCACCACCCAGTTCACTGAGACTGATTTGGTTAGTGAGTGCACTTAATGGCAGAAGCATATGTTTGTTAGGTCTCTAGCGCCCCCTATTACACACCATTACTTATTTGATTGTTCCATTCAAATTAAGGGGAGCAGCTTGTATTTGTGGCTTTTTGAGTGTGTGGTTTTCCACTCACCAATTCACTCATTATATACTTTGTAATTTTTTTAATTTTTTATTTTTTTATTTTTTACCAAAGGCGCGAAAGTATTGTCTATTTATCACTTTGGCTCAATTTATTTGGTTTTGAGTTTGTTCACTTTACGCAGCCATGGATATATTCAATTTTATGCAAACTAGAAAATTTAATGTGGAAGAAATCTTCCACCAAACAGCTAGTACCAGTGTGGACCTTGAGAAAGGATTCAAACAACTTAAATATGATACTGAAAAACAAATAAGGCTGTGGTGGGATATTGCATCCCTGGAGATGTATATAGGCAAAAATCTAACCCCCAGGAGTTTAAGATGGGATGTCAGTCCAAATGATGGGGTTGAGGATTTGAGACTACTTGATGAATGGTACCAATTCTTCAACGCCTGTGAACAGAAACTAATGCAAATGATGGTTAGAAGGCGGGAAGCCAAAAAAGTTGTTTTGGAATCTAAAATCAAAGAACTCAGGACAACTATGGAACCATTTATGTCCTCTCAAGAATATATAGATAAGGCTAAGGAACTGAGTATCCATTTAGCCAAGTATGATGGGGAAATTAAGGATAAAAAACTTAAAAAATACTTTAGAGATATTAAGGACTACCAAGACAACAAGGTATATAAATGGCAGGACAATTTACAAACAGGTCCCCCCCAGGACTCATTGGCAGAAAGGGAGATTGAAGTGCACAATACGGTAGCCAATCTGGCACCAAATACGAAAAGGGATCCGGGTACACCCCAGAGGGCCCACAAAAAGGAAAGCTATAGCCAAAATAATACAATCAAGTCCCATCCCCATACGCACCCACCAGTCTACCAATCCCCTTATAGGGGACAAAATTACAACAGACCTGCCCCCACAGATTATAGACCCCCTGATTATGGTTACTATACCCATAACCGTAATCAATATCCCTATAGACCCCCGAGGGGACATCAAAGGGGCAATTTTAGGGGTAGACCAGGATATAACAGTTATCCACCACAAGGAGGGGGGGAATGGAGGGACTGGAAAGAACCATACAGAATCCCAACCAACCCCCAACATGGCTATTCAGAACAATCAGAAAGAGAGGAAGAAGGGGCAGAGGGCGAAAGAAAAAGGAAGAGAAACAGCTAAAATCAGGGCTATTTAATTTAACCAATTTAGAGTTTTCTGAGTCAGAATTGGAAGTCTTATCACAGGGATTGAAATTTGCACCAAATAAAAATATAAACAAATTCAACTTGTTTATAGACATTGAAAAATATATAAGGAAATTAAATATAAGGAAACATTTTTCAGGCCATAAAACTAACCCTACCACTAAAGAGACGGAAGACTCATTTGTACATAGTAGTCTGAAAAACAACTCTGTTTTTAATCCTAAGAAAGGTTCAAACCAATACATAGAAGTATTTAGGAACATGGTTCAGGATGAGGTACGCCTAATAGAAACATCCAAACAACAAAATAACCAAAAAATATGGGAAGGCATCAAAAAATTGGAAGAAAATAAACAGATAGTGGTAAGACCCGCAGACAAGGGGGGAGGGCTGGTGATATAAACCAAAGAAAATTACAATAAAGAATTGCAAAGATTACTGAGGGATACTACAACATATAAGTTACTTAAATCCAACCCCACCACAAAATTAAAAAAGGAACTATTAACATGGATTAGTAAAGGAACATATAAAAAAATCTTAAATCAGAAGGAAGCAGATTACCTTGATTTGACTACACCCAGAATCCCGGTATTATATATTGTGCCTAAAATACACAAAAACAAGGAGAACCCACCAGGCCGCCCAATAGTGAGTGGGATTGGCTCTCTGTACTCGAGGGTGGGGGAATATCTGGACACCTTCCTCCAGCCTCTCGTCCCACAGAGCCAATCCTATCTCAAAGACAGCAGGGAGCTCATCACCTTGCTACAATCTGTGGTAGTCACTAACCAAACTTTATTAGTGACAATAGACATCGAGTCACTGTATACCAACCTACGGCAGACAGATGTGTTGGAAGCAGTGAGGTGGGCCTTTACAAATAAGTCCACTTTAAAAAAATCGCAAATTGAATTTTTACTGGAAGGTTTGTCTATGGCTATGGGGAATAACTATTTCTGGGCGCTTAATGAGTATTATAACCAAATAGGCGGAGTTGCCATGGGAGCTCGTTATGCTCCAAGTGTGGCAAACATCACATTGAACAAATGGGAATCAGAAACCATTTTTAATAACAGACCCAAATCACTTCTGTTGTACAAAAGGTACATAGATGATGTCATCATTTTGTGGGAGGGAACTAAGGAAAGTTTTGGTGAATTTATGGATGGTATGAATCATAATGAATACAATCTAAGATTCACAGCAGATCTTCACCTAACAACAGTCAATTATTTGGATTTAACACTTTTTAAACAGGGTTCCACTGTAAGCACAAAAACATTCTTTAAGGAAACCGACCGCAACGCCTATGTCCCTACGCACAGTTGCCACCACCCGCAATGGATTGGGGCTGTACCCAAAGGGCAGTACATGCGCATACGGCGCAATTGTCAAAATGATAAAGATTTTTTTGCACAAGCAGATACCCTTACTGCCAGATTCCTGGAAAAGGGTTACCCAGCCCATGTTTTGGATAAGCTGGTAGTTCAGGTATCAAATATGAATAGACAAACTTTGCTGGTTTCTAAACCGAAAAAAGAATATAAAGATGAATGCGCTTTTTTGTCAGGCTTCCATCGACAATATAGAACAGTGGAGGGTATTTTCAAGAAATTCTGGCCAATTCTGTTAAAAGATAAAGATTTACAGTCCTCTTTACCAAAGAAACCAAAATTCATATACCGTAGGGCCCCCACCCTCAGGAACCGACTAGCCCCCAATGTACCGGATCCACCCAGGAAACCATCTACGTTCTTGGACGGATCTGGATTCTATTACTGCACTAGGTGCAATGCATGCAAAATAACAAGAAAACCGGGCTCCAAGAAAAAGAAATCCCAATTCAATTCTGTGGTCACCCAACAACAGTTCAATATTAAACCATTGATCACATGTGATTCTGACCACGTGACTTATGTATTGGAATGTCCTTGTTCCTTACAGTACGTGGGCAGAACCACACGTCAACTCAAAGTAAGAATTGGTGAACATCTTGCTAATATAAAAAATGGCTACCCCAACCATAGTGTCTCTAGACACTTTAAAATGTACCATAACAGCGATCCATCATTATGCACGTTTTATGGGATTGATAAAGTAACAAGGGACTGGAGGGGTACTCATATGAAAAGGACAGTATCCAAAAATGAAACATATTGGCTTTACAAGTTACATAGTATGCAACCGTATGGGATGAATATAGATATAGACCTCAATTGTTTTTTAACAAACGATTAATCACAATTACAACAGTATGCACTCTTTGTACTTTGATGTTACTGGTTATGTGGCTATCATTTTTATTAAAGTATAGTTTAAGTTTTTTTAAGTTTTTTTTTTAATTAATACAATTCTGTGGTTTCAATGAAATATGTTTAAATGTGCTTATCATTTACCAGCTATTGTGAAACCGAGACTGAGACTGCTCTGAATGACGGGACTAATTCTAGTCCTTTCCAAAAAATTAGTTAATTAACATTTATATTGTGATAGTTTATGTAGCAATATCTATTAATATAACATCTCCCACTGTTTTCTTGCCATTTAATGCTGTACAGATTTGGTATGTAATAAATAGAATTTTCTCCTTGCCTGGAGCACTGTGACATATAACCACCAGGGGGAGCTTCCACTGGTTGGTTTGTGCACATTGTTCAGCAAATAAACTTTATTGACACAAAGGCGGAGTAATGTTACCAATTTACCCGCCCTCATTTCCTATATAAACTAGTTGCTTAGTGACCAATGTACGCTTCCCTGATGACGTTCACAAACGAAACGTACGTCGGAGCGGTACGTGGTCACATGTCCAGATTCGTCCCACCTACTTCCGGATTAGCTGGTTAGCTAGACGCACGGAGTGGAACGCACGCCGCATGTGCGATGTGATGCGAAGGGTTCCTGACTCTACTCACCCTGACATGCGAGCAGTCCCAGTGCCGGGTAGGCACCGTCCAATGTAAGAGGCCATTTGGCTATTTTATTGTTCTCTAATTTTATATATTAAACGGTTTTACGCTATGAGGATTCCTTTTTGTTTCTCATATTTCCTATCCTGAATGAATGGGACGGGAGGGTTCAATGCCTAAAGTACCATCCAGCCTTCCAGCCTTCATGTGAACAGGCACAATCCTGTACAAGCACTAATGACTTTCTTTTTAGTTAAAGAAGTCATTGGTATCTGGTAAGCAGATATCTATTACCTTCAGGTGTTTTTCCTCTTGGGTGACGGAACCTTTATATCAACGCTTAAATTGTTGCATTTGTGAGGATCCATGTGTCTGCTGTGATGTTGGTTTCAACTGCTTTGCTCTGATCTCTTCAATGGATTGGGACTATTAGACATCACGATTTATTCATTTCACTTGCACTAATTTTGTTCAAAAAATTCTTTTCACTGGATTCTTTAATTATTATTATTTTTTTATTGTATTTTATATTATTTTTGTAGCATAAATCATGTGTTTGTGGTATCACTAGTTTAGCACAATCAGCACCACCCAGTTCACTGAGACTGATTTGGTTAGTGAGTGCACTTAATGGCAGAAGCATATGTTTGTTAGGTCTCTAGCGCCCCCTATTACACACCATGTAATTATTTATACTTTACCGTTTACTGTGCTTTATTGTTAACCATTTTTTTGTCTTCAGGTACGCCATTCACGACTTTGAATGGTTATACCAGAATGATGCCTGCAGGTTTAGGTATCATCTTGGTATCATTCTTTTCAGCCAGCGGTCGGCTTTCATGTAAAAGCAATTCTAGCGGCTAATTAGCCTCTAGACTGCTTTTACAAGCCGTGGGAGGGAATGCCCCCCCCACCGTCTTCCGTGTTTTTCTCTGGCTCTCCTGTCTCAACAGGGAACCTGAGAATGCAGCCGGTGATTCAGCCAGCTGACCATAGAGCTGATCAGAGACCAGAGTGGCTCCAAACATCTCTATGGCCTAAGAAACCGGAAGCTACGAGCATTTTATGACTTAGATTTCGCCAGATGTAAATAGCGCCATTGGGAAATTGGGGAAGCATTTTATCACACCGATCTTGGTGTCATCAGATGCTTTGAGGGCAGAGGAGAGATCTAGGGTCTAATAGACCCCAATTTTTTCAAAAAAGAGTACCTGTCACTACCTGTTGCTATCATAGGGGATATTTACATTCCCCGAGATAACAATAAAAATGATTTAAAAAAAAAAAAATGAAAGGAACAGTTTAAAAATAAGATAAAAAAGCAAAAAAATAATAAAGAAAAAAAAAAAAAAAAAAAGCACCCCTGTCGCCCCCTGCTCTCGCGCTAAGGCGAACGCAAGCGGCGGTCTGTCGTCAAACGTAAACAGCAATTGCACCATGCATGTGAGATATTGCCGCGAAGGTCAGATCGAGGGCAGTAATTTTTGCAGTAGACCTCCTCTGTAAATCTAAAGTGGTAACCTGTAAAGGCTTTTAAAGGCTTTTAAAAATGTATTTATTTTGTTGCCACTGCACGTTTGTGCGCAATTTTAAAGCATGTCATGTTTGGTATCCATGTACTCGGCCTAAGATCATCTTTTTTATTTCATCAAACATTTGGGCAATATAGTGTGTTTTAGTGCATTAAAATTTAAAAAAGTGTGTTTTTTCCCCAAAAAATGCGTTTGAAAAATCGCTGCGCAAATACTGTGTGAAAAAAAAAAATGAAACACCCACCATTTAAATCTGTAGGGCATTTGCTTTAAAAAAATATATAATATTTGGGGGTTCAAAGTAATTTTTTTGGAAAAAAAAATATCTTTTTCATGTAAACAAAAAGTGTCAGAAAGGGCTTTGTCTTCAAGTGGTTAGAAGAGTGAGTGATGTGTGACATAAACTTCTAAATGTTGTGCATAAAATGCCAGGACAGTTCAAAACCCCCCCAAATGACCCCATTTTGGAAAGTAGACACCCCAAGCTATTTGCTGAGAGGCATGTCGAGTCCATGGAATATTTTATATTGCGACACAAGTTGCGGGAAAGAGACACATTTTTTTTTTTTTTGCACAAAGTTGTCACTAAATGATATATTGCTCAAACATGCCATGGGAATATGTGAAATTACACCCCAAAATACATTCTGCTGCTTCTCCTGAGTACGGGGATACCACATGTGTGAGACTTTTTGGGAGCCAACCGCGTACGGGACCCTGAAAACCAAGCACCGCCTTCAGGCTTTCTAAGGGCGTGAATTTTTGATTTCACTCTTCACTGCCTATCACAGTTTCGGAGGCCATGGAAAGCCCAGGTGGCACAAAACCCCCCCAAATGACCCCATTTTGGAAAGTAGACACCCCAAGCTATTTGCTGAGAGGTATAGTGAGTATTTTGCAGACCTCACTTTTTGTCACAAAGTTTTGAAAATTGAAAAAAGAAAAAAAAAAAAGTTTTTTCTTGTCTTTCTTCATTTTCAAAAACAAATGAGAGCTGCAAAATACTCACCATGCCTCTCAGCAAATAGCTTGGGGTGTCTACTTTCCAAAATTAGGTCATTTGGGGGGGTTTTGTGCCACCTGGGCATTCCATGGCCTCCGAAACTGTGATAGGCAGTGAAGAGTGAAATCAAAAATTTTCGCCCTTAGAAATCCTGAAGGCGGTGCTTGGTTTTCGGGGCCCCGTACGCGGCTAGGCTCCCAAAAAGTCCCACACATGTGGTATCCCCATACTCAGGAGAAGCAGCTAAATGTATTTTGGGGTGCAATTCCACATATGCCCATGGCCTGTGTGAGCAATATATCATTTAGTGACAACTTTGTGCAAAAAAAAAAAAAAAAAAAAAAAAAAAAGTGTCACTTTCCCGCAACTTGTGTCAAAATATAAAATATTCCATGGACTCAATATGCCTCTCAGCAAATAGCTTGGGGTGTCTACTTTCCAAAATGGGGTCATTTGGGGGGGTTTTGTGCCACCTGGGCATTCCATGGCCTCCGAAACTGTGATAGGCAGTGAAGAGTGAAATCAAAAATTTACACCCTTAGAAATCCTGAAGGCGGTGCTTGGTTTTCGGGGCCCCGTACGCGCTAAGCTCCCAAAAAGTCCCACACATGTGGTATCCCCATACTCAGGAGAAGCAGCTAAATGTATTTTGGGGTGCAATTCCACATAGGCCCATGGCCTGTGTGAGCAATATATCATTTAGTGACAACTTTTTGTAAATATTTTTTTTTTTTTTTGTCATTATTCAATCACTTGGGACAAAAAAAATAAATATTCAATGGGTTCAACATGCCTCTCAGCAATTTCCTTGGGGTGTCTACTTTCCAAAATGGGGTCATTTGGGGGGGGGGTTGTACTGCCCTGCCATTTTAGCACCTCAAGAAATGACATAGGCAGTCATAAACTAAAAGCTGTGTAAATTACAGAAAATGTACCCTAGTTTGTAGACGCTATAACTTTTGCGCAAACCAATAAATATATGCTTATTGACATTTTTTTTACCAAAGACATGTGGCCGAATACATTTTGGCCTAAATGTATGACTAAAATTTAGTTTATTGGATTTTTTTTATAACAAAAATTAGAAAATATCATTTTTTTTCAAAATTTTCGGTCTTTTTCCGTTTATAGCACAAAAAATAAAAACTGCAGAGGTGATCAAATACCATCAAAAGAAAGCTCTATTTGTGGGAAGAAAAGGACGCAAATTTCGTTTGGATACAGCATTGCATGACCGCGCAATTAGCAGTTAAAGCGACGCAGTGCCAAATTGGAAAAAGACCTCTGGTCCTTAGGCAGCATAATGGTCCGGGGCTCAAGTGGTTAACAGGGGCATGTAATTACAATTCTTGATCTAATATTTCACAGCAGGGCCCATTTCTGCACCCACCAAGAGCGAGTGAGGACTTACAGTGTTGTGGCATCAGCACCACCACCACCACCACCAAAGGCCCAATTTTTCTGCCCCTGTTCAACAGGGGCATGTAATTACAATTCTTGATCTAATATTTCACAGCAGGGCCCTGTGAGGGCTTACAGTGTTGTGGCCACAACAACACCTAAGGCCCAAATTTCTGCTGATTATATAGGGCAGGCCCCTACTTTCAAACATCTAACTTACAAACGACTCCTACTTGCAAACAGAAGGAGACAACAGGAAGTGAGATGAAATCTACCCCTAGGAAGGGAAATTCTCTCCTGTAAGAGTTAATATGGGAAAAACATTTCTCCTTTCCACTGATGCTTTCCAATCCTTGTTCCACAAAAAAACCCAAATTTTCAAAAAACATTTGTCATTGGGACAAAAAGTGAGGTGAAATCTTCTGAAGAGGAGGAAAGACAGCAAAACAAATGTCACAGGGGTGATAACCCTTCCCTATGTTTTCCAAAAAGCTTAAAAAATATTTTTTGGCTGGAGCTAAACACATTAAAAATGTACCCGTTAAAAATTACAAACAGATTTTACTTAACAACAAACCTACAGTCCCTGTCTTGTTTGCACCGCCTGTATACTGCTGCTCAGAGTATATAGGGCCTGGTGGCCCCACACCTTTCCTTATTTTAATTTGGGTGCGGGGTTTAAGACCCAAAGGGCCTGGTAATGGACTGGGGGGTACCCATGCCGTTTGTCTCACTGATTTTCATCCATATTGCCAGGACCGGACATTACATTAAACCCGCAAGCAGTTTTAAATGAGATTTTTTCCTTTAAAAATGACATTTGGTGCAGGGACTGTTCTAAACACGGGAAACACGCGCCAATTTACAGGCATACTATAGACACCCCCCAGGTACGATATTTAAAGGAATATTTCACTTTTTTTTTTTTTACTTTAAGCATCATTAAAATCACTGCTCCCGAAAAACGGCCGTTTTTAAAAGTTTTTTTTGCATTGATACATGTCCCCTGGGGTAGGACCCGGGTCCCCAAACCCTTTTTATGACAATACCATGCAAATTAGCCTTTAAAATGAGCACTTTTGATTTCGAACGTTCGAGTCCCATAGACGTCAATGGGGTTCTAACGTTCGTGCGAATTTTCGGTCCGTTCGCAGGTTCTGGTGCGAAACGAACCGGGGGGTGTTCGGCTCATTCTTACACCTGAGCTGTGGATCTCTGCAGATCCTTCAGAGTTACCATGGGCCTCTTGGCTGCTTCTCTGATTAATGCTCTCCTTACCTGGCCTGTCAGTTTAGGTGGACGACCATGTCTTGGTAGGTTTGCAGTTGTGCCATACTCTTTCCATTTTCAGATGATGGATTAAACAGTTCTCCGTGAGATGTTCAAAGATTGAGATTTTTTATATAACCTAACCCGCTTTAACTTCCCTAGCGGTAATCCCGAGTGTGGCTCGGGGTTAATTTTCAGTGCCAAAAGCGGTAACCCCGAGCCACACTCGGGATTACACGGCAGTATCCAAGTACAGGTATTTATCCTGTCCCTAGGATCCTCTGCCCGATTTATCAGTGTTCCGGGCTCTGTTCCCTGCGAGCGTCATGACAGATGGGGATGGAGCCCGGCGGAAAATTCAAAAAAGTACAAAAAACATAACACACACAATACATTCTAATTTGTAGATTACATTACTGTATCAAATCATTTCACCTAGTGCTTTGTCCAGTGCCCTGCCTGCACTTTTAAAATTTTGTCTTCCATTCTTTCTGCCTGGAAACTTGAGAATGTCCATGGCATTCAAAAAGTGTCTCTCTGCATCGAAAGCAGTTTTAGACAGCTAGAAAACAGCGATAGTGAATTAGAATCACTTGCACAACTGAGCGATAGTGATTCGTGGTGAAATTCGTCATCAGACACTGAAAGTGACGTCAGCGATGATTCTGCGACTGAGCTCAGGGTGAACTTGGTGCTCTATTGACTGTGGTATGGATCACCTGTCCTTGGCCTTCATAATGCTGTTTGTTCACTAAGGTTCTCTAACAAACCTCTAAGGGCATCACAGAACAGCTGTATTTATACTGAGATTAAATTACACACAGGTGGACTCCATTTACTAATTAGGTGACTTCTGGAGGCAATTGGTTCCACTAGATTTTAGTTAGGGGTATCACAGTGAAGGGGGCTGAATGCAAATGCACGCCACAATTCTCAGATATTTATTTGTAAAAAAATGTGAAAACCTTTTATCATTTTCCTTCCACTTCACAATTATGTGCCACTTTGTGTTGGTCTATCACATAAAATGCCAATAAAATACATTTATGTTTTGGTTGTAACCTGACAAAATGTGAAAAATGTCAAGGGGTATGAATACTTTATCAATGCACTGTATATCACTTACATATAGATTAAATAGAACAGGACCCAGTACAGAGCCTTGTGGTACACCACTAGTGACTGCTTTCTGTTCTAAGAGAAGCCCATTTACAACCACACTCTGGTATCTATCCTTTAGCCAACTGCTTATCCACTGAATCACCCAAGGGTTAAGTCCTAGCTTGTACAACTTTTGTATTAGATCATTACGTGGAACTGTATAAAATGCCTTGCTGAAATCAAGATATGCTATGTCCACGGCATCTCCCTGGTCAAAAATAGGGATGAGCCGAACACATCCCGGTTCGGTTCGCACCAGAAAATCCGAACATGCAAAAAAGTTTGTTTGAATACGCAAACACCGTTAAAGTCTATGGGACACGAATGTGAAAAATCAAAAGTGCTAATTTTAAAGGCTTATATGCAAGTTTTTGCCCTAAAAAGTGCAAAAAAACTGCATTTTTTTGGGAGCAGTGATTTTAAGAATGCTTAAAGTGAAACAATAAAAATGAAATATTCCTTTAAATATCTTGCCTGGGGGGTGTCTATAGTATACCTTTAAAGTGACGCAGTTTTCCCGTGTTTAGAACAATACCACAGCAAAATTACATTTCTAAAGGAAAAAAAGTAATTTAAAACTGCTTGCGGCTGTAATGTATTGTCGGGTCCCAGCAATATAGATGAAAATCATTGAGAAATACGGCATGGGTCTGCCCCCCCCCCC
This sequence comes from Aquarana catesbeiana, assembly GCF_042186555.1. Taxonomy (NCBI): domain Eukaryota; kingdom Metazoa; phylum Chordata; class Amphibia; order Anura; family Ranidae; genus Aquarana; species Aquarana catesbeiana. The sequence continues at coordinate 528,327,536 of NC_133325.1, read as the reverse complement.
AGCCCATTACACGGCTCTTTGGGTTTGGTATGGATATTAAGGAGGAACACCACACCCAAATTAAAATAGCGTGGGGGGGCCCCTAGGCACTATATACTCTGAAAAGAAGTATATATAGACCACAGCCTTAGGTGTTGGTGGTGCCAGAACACTGTAACCCCTCACAGTTACTCTTGTTGGGCACAGGAACAGGCCCTGCTGTTAAATATTATTTCAAAAATTGTAATTACATGTCCGTGTTAAACAGGGGCAGAAAATGTTGGCCTTGGGTGGTGGTGCCACAACACTGTCACCCCTCACAGTTACTCTTGGTGGGCGCAGGGACGGGCCCTGCAGTGAAATATTGGATCAAGAATTTTAATTTTTCTGCCTCTTAAACAGGGGCAGAAAAATTGGGCCTTTGGTGGTGGTGGTGCCACAACACTGTAAGCCCTCACAGTTACTCTTGGTAGGCAGAGGAATGGGCCCTGCAGTGAAATATTAGATCAAGAATTTTAATTACATGCCCCTGTTAAACAGGGGCAGAAAAATTGGGCCTTTGGTGGTGGTGCCACAACACTGAAACCCCTCACAAATATTTTGTTGGGCACAGGAACGGGCCCTGCAGTGAAATATTAGATCAAACATTGTAATTACATGCCCCTGTTAAACAGGGACAGAAAAATTGGGCCTTAGGCATTGGTGGCGGTGCCCTAAACCAAAAATATTGTTGGAAGCTAGCATCATCAAGATTGGGGTGGAATAGGGTAGTCAGCATAAGCAGTCTTCAAGGGATCCCAGATCAAAAGCAAATTCAATCAGTTACATCAGCATCAGGTGCTTGATAGCTGCTGATCCAAGACTGATTCATTTTTATGAATGTGAGCCTATCAACAGTCTGTGGACAGGCGCACTCTTTGATCCATTACACACCCTTCAGCAGCAGTGAATGTGCAGAAAGCACGCTGGATGCAGGACAGGCCAGTAGCTCAATTGCATATTGAGCAAGTTCTGGCCAGTGGTCCATCCTCAAGACCCAGTAACCCAGTGGATGCTCTGTAGGAAAGGTCTCCAAGGCTGCTCTTGCCACTAGATATTCCTGCACCATGTAATGCAGATGCTGGCGATGGTTGCTTGAACCGATCAGACCTTGGCGCTGAGGACTGAAAAATTGTCTAAAGGCATCGGTCAGCTGGCCACCTTCTCCACCGCTCTTCCTCTGACTGAACAAAGGCTCAGCAACACGTTGTCCAGCACCAGGAAATTGTAACCTCCCAGGGTCTGGAAATGCATTGCACAAACCTTTCTTCAAGGTCTCCTGAAGATGTTTCATCCTCTGCTCCCTCTGTGAAGGCAGGATGAATTCTGCAAACTTACCCTTGTAACGTGGATCAAGAAAGGTTGCCAGCCAGTAATGGTCCCTCTCTTTGATACCACGAATGCTAGGGTCCTTATGCTGCATGGCCTCCCTGATTCTGCAATTCCTGCGAAAGTTTGCAGAGGCATTCGATTCTGAGTCCTCTGGGTCACTAAGGATCACACTATCCATAACAACCTCCTCCCATCCCTTGAAGACTGCTGCTGAGTGTTATCCTCCACGTCCATGCTGACACAATCCCCCTCCTCCTCCTCTTCTTCCTGTGTGTTTGGCGGGCCCGCAGGAATAATATCTGGATAAAGGGGGCCTTGAGAGGTAAGGAAGTCCTCCTCTTCCTCCCGCTGCTCTGCCTCAAGTGCCCTGTCCATTATTCCATTAAATGTGTGCTCCAACAGGAAGACAAAAGACAGTATCACTGATGCATGCATTGTCGCTGCTCACCATCCTCGTGGCCTCCTCAAATGATGACATGACAGTGCATGCATGCTTGATCAGTAGCCACTGGCGTGGCGAAAAGAAGCCAAGCTCCCCTGACCCTGTCCTGGTGCCATACTCACACAGGTACTCATTGATGGCCCTCTGATGCGTGTGCAGCTGCTGCAGCATTGCCAACATTGAGTTCCACCTAGTGGACATGTCACAAATGAGGCGGTTGGTGGGCAGGTTGCATTTCCTTTGAATGTCAGCCAGCCGAGCAATGGCATTGTATGACCAGCGGAAATAACCCACCAAAGGTCCAATTTTTCTGCCCCAGCAGCAGAAAAAAAGGACAAGCGTGCCCCACAGCACCATGTCCACGACCAGCACTGTTGACTGTAGACACAGAGCCTGCTTGCCCTCTTTTAGTGGCCTGTGAGCATATGCCTCTCCTTGGTGGCCTTCTGGACAAGATGGGGATTTTGTTTTGCAACACCACACTACACTGTATTGCGTACTGTGTACACCACCAGAAAAGTAGTAGCAACTGTACTACGGCTGCACTGTATTGTGTACTGTGTACACCACCAGAGAAGTAGTATAAACAGGCCGTCGTGCAGGCAGCCTTATATAGCCTTATATAGTGTGGGACGTGGATTAAGCCCCCCTGAGCCATAATTGGCCAATTATGGCTCTCTTAGCAGAGGGCATTGGAATTGGCCAAAGCATGCAGGTCAGGTGCATGCTTTGGCCAATCATCATACAGCAATGCACTGCGATCGCGCAGTGCATTATGAGGCGTTCTGCGAGCGCTCGAATTTCCAGCGAACGCCCCATAATGTACGATATTCGGCGAACGGGCGAACACCCGATGTTCGAGTCAAACTCATGTTCGACCCAAGCATCAAGCTCATCCCTAGTCAAAAACATTGATAATATAGTTAAAATATTCAATCAGTTTAGTCTGACATAATCTTCCCTCAGTTAAGCCATGCTGCTTTGGGTCCAGCAAGTTGTGTATTTTTAGGTGATCAATGATCCTTCTATCCAGGAGTGATTCCATTAACTTGACTACAATTGATGTTAAACTCACTGGCCTGTAATTGCCAGCTTCTACCTTACTGTCCTTCTTGTGGATAGGTTCAATATTAGCTCTCCGCCAGTCATGGAGAGCTTCTCCTGTTAGAAGAGATTGATTAAAAAGATCCGGTAATGGTATATCTATATCTGAAAGTTCTTTTAGAGCTCTACTTTAACCGAGCCAGTTCCTCTGCTACCTCTGTCTCCAGAAATCCTAAAAAAGAACCGTCATTACTGGGACCAATATGATTCCCAAACTTGTTATTGTTAGTGCAATTTATTTCTGAGAAGACTGAACAGAAGTAATTGTTTAAATAGTTTGCTACATCCTGGTCTCCCTTAGTGAGGAAGTAAAGTCTTCCTCTTTAATTGTACATACAGGTAAGCCTATAGTAAGGCTTACCTGTAGGTAATGTAAATATCTCCTAAACTTGCACCGTTTAAGAGATATTTACTATATAAGCTGCCACTGACGTCATCGGCCCATGCGCACTGAAGGAATGGCCCCCTCGTGCTGTTTCTTCAGGACCCGTGCCATGACCTGCGGCACCCGCGCGCCATAGCGGCTCTGGCCAATCACAAACCCAGAGGTAACTCTGGGAAAGATGTCGGCCATGGGAGCAGAGTGCAGGTGGCACTGCAGGGCATCGCTCTAAGGTATTTCATAATGAGCTAGTATGCCAGCATACTAGCTCATTATGCCTTTGTCTTGCAGATTTTTTTTTTCGGAGGTTTACTACCTCTTTAACATATGTGTTGTGCCCAGTTTTCATTTTAGAGATCCCATTGTATTTTTTCCTTCTATCACTAATGTACCTAAAAATGGTTTAATCTATTTTCTTAATATATTTAGCAATTTCCTCCCTTTTCTGTGCTTTGGCAGCACTGATAACGGAAAATTCTATCAAATACTTACCGTAATTTTCCTTTCCTGACGCCAAACCATGGCAGCATAGTAGTGATAGAGCTCTGCCTCTTGACCACTCACTCAGGACCAGTGAATAGCATAAATGAAAGGCCTAGTTAGGCCCCACCCCATTCTCTGTAATTAGCTACATACCGAAATGTACAAGGGTGGGACCGTATGCGACCATGGTTTGGGGTCAGGAAAGGAAAATTACGGTAAGTATTTGATACAATTTTCCGTTTTCCTGACGCCAACATGGCAGCATACTAGTGATAAATAACTAGCTGACAGGGTGGGATCTACTTGTCAAACCAATCTTCTAATTAGGATGAGACAGAGGACTGAATAGTCCTTCCTACAAAGTCCCCCGATGACAAGGCCCCTGGGTCTATTCCGTCAAGTTTGAGTAGGAATGTTGGAACGACCACGATGGAGGCTCGCGACCCCTAGTCCTATATGTACAACCAAGCCTGCTATGATTCAGGCAGTAACCTCTTTCCCTTGCTGATTCCCACCTGGACTGACAAAAGGTTTATTTAGATGACTTGGAAGGGACAATTGTGGACAGATACTACTTTAAAGTTCTGAAAATGAACAGTACGGGGCGTGTCCGGGATGGCAGAGGGAGCAGATGTGTGAGATCTGAGCTCCCACAGATCGGCTTTTAAATCCTTTTTTCTGGGGTGCAGAGGCCCACAAATCGACCCTCCTGTGCCCCACTAACTCCTGGGACACCCCTGGGGTATGCACAGGAGGAAATCTCAGTAAAAATCTCGGAAAAAGGCTGTGCCGCCGAGAACCACGGACAAGGCCAAAGCCGTGGCCTCGCCTAAATCTCCTGCCCAGATGGAGAACCAGGCCGGCAGATCGATTGAACCGGAGCGGCTCCCAGACCCGGCAGCGGACGCAGGGTTGCCACATCATCCCTTTTAATCCAGGACACATATTAATTACACAGGTTCTTAGGCTGATTTAATGCAGATAAGGCACCAAATGAGTTAATTTACCACCTTAATCAGCCACAGAACCTGTGTAATTAATGTGTGTCCTGGATTAAAGGGATGATGTGGCAATCCTAGGTGGACTTCAAGGCTGTGATACAGGCCATAACCTCCCTGACAGAAAAAGTAGACCATATACAGACCCACGTGGAGTTCACCAGGAAGGATTTTGATACCCTGAGAGGCCGCATGCATGAGGTGGAGCAGAGGGTCTCCCATAATGAAGATACGGTACGTGATTATGGGGCTGATTTACATGTGCTGCAAACCAAAGTTAAAGTGCTGGAGGCCAGGGCAGAGGATGCCAAAAATCGCAACAGAAGAAACAACTTGCGAGTTTTGGGCCTTCCAGAATGGGCAGAGGGTACGGACCCCACTGCATTTACTGAACGTTTATTGCAACAATTGCTCCCTTTGGCACGGTTTTCCCCATTGTTCACCGTGGAAAGAGCACATTGCATACCCTCCACCAGGGGCCCACAGAGGGCACCACCCCACACCTTCATCTTTAAGTTACTCCACTTTTGTGATCGTGACACGGTGATGAAGGAGGCGAGAGCTCAGGGGGAGCTCCGCTTTGAAAATGCCAAACTCCTCATCTTCCCAGATTATTCACTGAAAATGCAGAAACAATGAAAATCTTTCGACGCAGTGGGGGCCAGACTCCGAGCCAAGCATATTAAGTACAGCATGCTGTTTCCGGCCAGGCTGCGAGTGGAAGACAGTAAATCGGTGCGATTCTTCAATTCTCCTGAGGATGCCTCCACGTGGATTGACACGCTACCTCGCAGATATGTTACCCTGAACAAGGGCAGTTGTTTATTTCTGGTTAAATGAGCCATGGCCAGTGCTTTAAAGACGTGCCTCCTTTATTCACTGGCCTGATCACTACTCCTGGCCCAGAAGGCTCCTAATGTACTACATGTCACCTTGCCTTAAGGTAGACAGGAACCCGGGTTTCATTGGTCCCCATTCTATCTCATAGCTCCTTGAGATGTTCTAGCAGGAGAGGCGGGAGGTAACTGTTCATTTGCATATCCTCCTTCCACCCCCCCTCCCCCTCTTCCTCCCTATCTATGTTGGTCATGGCCGGGAAAATATAACTGTTCCTGCAACGTTGAAGTTCAAGTTTGTATCCCCGGCTGCTGCCCGCTTCTTATGATCTGATCTCCAGCAGAGGACTGGATGTTCTTCATCTAACTGCTGCACTGTGGATGCTGTTCCGTTCACGGTACCCCATTACAGGCGTGTTCGCCTTGGTTCTGAATTGGGATCCTGAGCCTCCCTGGGGTTTTGGTCGGGGTTGGCGAGGTGGGGGGCATGTTCGGGAATGTTCTGTTATAACCTGTTGTTTTGTTGTTTTTTCACAAGCGATGTATTTATGTTTGTCACAAGATGTGCCAGGTGCCACTTTTTGACCTTTTTGGGGGTCCAGACATTGCATCTATTCTTATATGGGAATGTATGGATAGAAAATGTGATACTAGGCATGGATGGCTGATTGTACCATAATCTCATGGAATACCAGGGGTTTCAATTCCTCTGTTAAAAGGTCACTGGTATTCCAGTTCCTTAAAACATACCACCCCCAAATTTGTATACTACAGGAGACCCACCTGACGGGAAGCAAGCTTCTGAGTCTTAGACGACCCTGGGTGGGACACCAATACCACTCTACGTATACCAACTACTCCAGGGGAGTCAGCATCCTAGTGCATAAATCCTTACCATTTAGACTAATGGCGTTGGAGCTTGACCCTGATGATCGGTTTGTTGTATTGCATGCCATTATAGACAGATTAGAGCTGGGATTATACCTACCCCCCGGCCTCTATAAGAATACTTAATCAACTTATCTCTAAAATAGCTGCCTTTGGCACAGATAATGTGGTAATATTGGGGGATTTCAACCTGGTCCCGGACCCTGTGAAGGACAGGCTCACGCCCGGAGTGGGCTCGTCTTCCGAGCTGCTCTCATGGTCTGAGACATCTAATCTGACATCTAATCTGAGTCATCTAATCTGACCGACGCATCACCCTTTTCGACGGGCCTACACATGTCACTCAGCCTCACACAAGACCCTATCGCGTATAGATCTTGCATATGTGGGGGGCTCTATCCTTCCCAGGGTTCAGGACATTAATATACTTCCCCGTGGCATATCCGATCATGCTCCGCTTGCCTTAAAGCTTTGTGTATCCAATGCTCGGGGGGAGAGTCTGTGAAGACTGTCCAGATTTTGGCTGGCCGACTCCAGGATATCTGAACCATATAGATCCGAGGGGATACATTATTGGAGATACCTAGACCATTCTGTGACTCTGACCACATCCTGGGACGCATTTAAGGCCTTTACTAAGGGAAGCTTACAAACACACATCCGTAGGAACCGGAGGGATCTGAGGAAGGAAACACAGAGGGCTGAGGAGAGGATAGCAGCATTAGAGGTGGAATATTCCGCGACGGGGTCCCCTGAGGTGTACTCAGACTTTCCAGGCAGCATTGAGAGATGTTCTTCTACTACACACGACGGCTACAAAGACCTAATTCTTACACCAGTCCCAAAGAATTTTTGAACATGGAGAAAAAACAGGCAGTATGCTGGCATGGCTGGTGAGGGAAAGCTCCTCCCTGGTGACTATCTCAGCCATATGTGATTTGGACGGGACGACCTTGACTGATCCCACAGATATTAATAACAGATTCGCATCTTTCTATCAAGAGCTCTATGGCTCCCGGATGGAATGCTCGGATGAGGAGCTGACAGCATACCTCAACGGGGTGGAGCACCCTTGCCTGACATCCACATGTAGGGAAGCATTAGATGGCCCGATCCTACTAGAGGAAATTCAGCGGGCAGTAGCCTCTTTACAAAATAGTAAAACACCAGGTCCAGATGGCATTCCAGCCGAATTCTATAAAACATACGCTGAAGAAATACTCCCATCGTTTAAGTTTATGCTCCAAAAAGCCATGGAGGGAAACTCACTGCCCCGACAATGACTGAAGCGGTTATTGTGGTCACTCTTAAACCTGGCAAGCCCCCTGATCAGTGCTCCTTGTATCGGCCAATTTCACTCCTTAACATTGACGCCAAGCTATTGGCCAAAGTATTGGCTGGACGATTGAACACAGTGATCATGGCACTGGTCCATCCAGACCAGTCTGGATTCATGCCAGGAAGGGGGACTGATATCAATATTAGGCGTCTCCTTACACATCTTTCCAGAGCAGGCGGGAACAGCCCGGAGGTGGTAGCCTCTCTTGATGCAGAGAAAGCTTTTGACTCGGTCGAGTGGCGCTAACTCTGGGCTGTCCTGCGCAAATTTTAATTCCGCTCTCGCTTCATTAGCTGGGTGCAGATGTTATATCACAACCCCATGGCTCGCATACATACAAATAATTTGCTGTCGTCGCCCTTCCCTCTATCTAGGGGTACCAGACAGGGCTGTCCGCTTTCCACCGGACTGTTTGCCCTGGCCATGGAACCCATGGCTGCCCGTATCAGATCCGCCCCCTCAATACAAGGCATCCAAGTAGGGGTAGTAATAGATAAAATTTCACTATATGCCTATGATACCCTTCTCTTCCTTAAAGACATCTCCTCTCTTTCACCAGCATTTCAAATTATAGACGAGTTTGGTATGTTCTCAGGAATCAAGGTAAACTAGGGGAAATCAATCCTTTTTTCGTTAAATGCATCCAGTCAAAACTCACCGACAGGTACCCCCCTAAACTGGACACCTAAATTTAAATACTTAAGAGTAAAGGTTGGAGCTCCGCTGTCTACATATTTTGAGCTGAACCTCCAACCGCTACTCAAAAACCTCTCGCAGAAATGTGCAGCTTGGAAAACTCTTCCCCTTTCCCCGGTGGGGAGGGTAAACTTAATTAAAATGATATACCTACCTAAATTTCTGTACTTCTTTCAGAATTCACCCTTGATTCCCCCGCCTCATTTTTTGCCAAGTTGAAAAGTATAATATCCTCCTTTATCTGGAATGGAAGGCCCCCAAGACTGGCCATTGCTACCCTCCAGCTACCCATCACTCAAGGGGGTCTATCTTTACCAGACTTTCAGATCTACTTCTGGGTGGCTGTCCTGGTGACGGTTAGATGGTGGTTGCCAAATAGTGTTTCGCAAAAGAAAAATTGCTTCATCAGGGCATAGATCGGCATCATTGGTTCATTTAAACTATAAGAACAACAGATAGATATACTAGAGTTAGAATTGTATGGTGTATATGACCACCATACAATTCTAACTCTAGTATATCTATCTGTTGTTCTTATAGTTTAAATGAACCAATGATGCCGATCTATGCCCTGATGAAGCAATTTTTCTTTTGCGAAACATGTTGGCTGACAGGCATGAATAGAATTTGAACACATTACTGGATGGTCTTACTTGATGTCTATTTATATTGACAATTGTTGTGTATATCCTTTTTCTGTTTTTTCTTTTTTGTATTTCAATAAAAATCAACTTTTTTAACACTTGATTTGTTAGTACCTACTGTGAATAGACGTATTTTCTCCCTACAAAAATCCCATGTTTCTTGATAGAAATTCTTTCTTTGCTGTATTTGGTTAGATGGTGGTTCTCCCAACCACGTGACAACCCAGCGGTGACCCTGGAGGCCGCTATCATGGGTTCCTACTCCTCTCTCAGCAACGTGGTGTTCAGAGGGATGAAATCCCACCCTGGCATTACAGAACTGATGAGCACTACAATTGCAGTTTGGCCCCAGGGTCATTCTCCCCACACATTCCCCTGTGGGGCAACCCTAGACTGCCGCACATGGAGTCGGTTCCAGACCCCCAAATCTGGGCAAGGAAGGGAATTGTTAAGCTTAAACATATCGTTGTGGGTGGTAAACTAAGAACCTTCTCTGACCTCAAGAATGCTTATTCATTACCGGAATGGATGCTGTTCAGATACTACCAGCTCCGACATGCTTATAGGAAACAGTTTCCATCTCTCGTTAAGTTAGAGTCAGACCCTGTGGAGGGACTACTTACCGCTAAGCTCAAAGATAAGCCATTATCCTCTATATATTTCCATTTGTCCATACCCCCTGCAAAGAAACTTGAGAAAACTCTGGACAAATGGAGAATAGATATCCCAGATTTGACAGAGGATGAATGGGAAGCATGTGTATCCTCCTTTGTTATCAATGCGATTTCAGCTAGAGACTGATTTATGCAGGTCAAGTTCCTCCACAGGACCTATTACACCCCAAAACGTCTGACAATTATGACACCTAGCACCCCGGTGGCCTGTTTCAGGTGTGGTCTGGAGTCCGCATCCTTTCTACATATGGTGTGGTCTTGCCCCCGTATCGGGGACTATTGGTCGGAAATAGTTAAAACTCTTGATCAGGTTACCTCCTCAGATGTGGGGGCTCACCCCAAAGCGACGCTGTTGAATATTTTCAATCCCAGTGTACGGGCAAATATATATCAAACTATTTTTGAGTTATGCTACATTTTATGCCCGGAAAGAGATATTCCTCCACTGGAAGGACACTTCACCCCCTAGGGTATCTTCATGGCGCCTAGCAATGAAGTCTGTACTCCCATTATACAAAATCACACATGTAAATCGTAACTGCCCCAAAAATTTCAATAAGATATGGTCAGGATGGATAGATGCATGGGGTGCTGGGGCTGTGGACGATATCTGTGGTGATGCTGATGTACCGGCTCCATGATTATACACCAAGGCTAGAATCTTTTAAATCAGCACCTATTGTTTATGCTAAGTTAAGCTAATGAGGTACTTGTGGTCCCTCCCTTGTCTCCCCCCCCTCATGCTTCATCTATCCTTTATCCCCCCTCCCCCCCGCTCCTTCCCACAAGACTTCCTTGGTTGATTCGCTCTAACCTGCTGCCTCTACACCAATATTTTGCTGCAATGTCATGTAATGCTCTTATACTTCTTTCTACTGTCTATGTCAGTGTTGCCAACCCCCCGAAGTGAAATTTACTGGCAGGACGCCAACATTTACAAACAACACCAAATTTTTTTTGATGACAAAAACCCATGAAATTTACTGACAGAGTTGCATTTTTTACTGACACTGCTAAAAAGTACCTAAAATGGCCATTTTCAGTGCTAAACAGTGCAAATATCAATGTTTAAATTATAAACATATAGCTAGTGCTATTAGCAATGTGTTTAAGCTAAACAAAAGTCAAAAAACATATTTCTCCATTTACATGAAGGTCAGGTTACTATAACCCAGAGTCCCCCCTTACATCAGAGTCTGCAGGATCCCCCCTTACAGTGAAAGGAAACTCTTATATAAAGGGGGAATGTTGCAGATCTTGATTTGAGGGGGGGGGGGCTCTGTTGACCAGAGACCACCTTATATCAGAGTCCACTGCATTCCCTTTACATCAGAGTTCCCACTTGCATCAGGATCTGCAGCATTGCCCTTGCACTGAAAGGAGGGAATACTACAGACTCTTATATAAAGGGGAATGGTAGGAACTCTGCTGTGGGGGCACTCTGGTGACTAGAGACCACCTTTCGCAGAGTGAATACACTACCTTTGTATCAGTGCCCCCTTACATTATTGTATTCACTCCTACCTTACATCAGCAACCCCCCACTCAGACTGGCCTTGCAGCACTGTCACTGACCTCCTCTCAGGTGCATCGTGCAGGACTCAGTCAGACTGCTCCAGGTTAGCGGCTCTGGGTTTTATCCTATTTATCTCGGCAGTGTTCCCACTCTTGACTCTTCTCCAGACTGACACAGAAGGTGGACAGTGGCTGCGGACATTACGCAGGAGGTGGACAGAGGCTGCAGACATGACACAGGAGGTGGACAGAGGCTGCAGACATGACACAGGAGGTGGACAGAGGCCGCGGACATGACACAGGAGGTACATCAGTGTGACAGTGTCCTCCTGTGCCCCTTTCACCTCTCCACAGGGCAGCACATCAGTGTCCTCTTCTGTCCCCTTTACAGCTTCACCAGTTCACCCCCAGTCCTCCTCTACCATCTTTTTATCTTACCTCAGTCAGGCTCTCAGTCTCACTGACTCACTCACATGTGTGACTGACTGTGCTGTGCTCACTGCTGTCCATCCTGTACTCATCCCTCCCACGGACTCCCACCCTCTGCAGCAGGCATGCCCAGTGTCATTGCCAGGAGCTCCTTGTGTCACAATCCATGGAGTCCATGAAAATTCAGTGTTACCCTGAAAAATCTATATTTAAGATTTTTCATATCTCATAGATATGAGGTGGGTTAAATAAGAGTTCTTTTCAACGAAGAGTGAAAGCTTAAAATATAATAACATTTATTAGGAAGCAGTTGAAAGTATAGCTAATACACAATCATCTATCTATCGCCTTACACCAAGGCAGAAAATATTAGGTTGAAATAAAGTATTTACATGAAGGAATATAGAGTATATTCCTCAATACAGTAATCTACACACATATTCAGTTACAAGTAAAAGGGCATTCCTTTCCCATAATTACCCATCCTTACCAAAGCTCCTTTCAACTTGCTGGTCTTATCAGAAAGAGAGATACCTCCCCCTTGACTCTGAGTATATCAAACCAAGCTGATGTCTCATTGGTTGGCCTAGCTTGGATCATGATTGGAGGGCTTACTCCATAAGTCGGCCCCCTTTCATGCAAATCCTTGTGACTATGTTGGCCAAGTGTGTTAATTGCATTTCCCCAGGAAGTTAGGTCCAATGCATATCCCAGCATGGCACCCTTTCAAAGGAGTAGGTGTAGAACAATGGAATTGGCTCTCCATTGTTTGTATATACAAGCCTTGGCCCACATTCTCTGCTCTTAGCAAAAGCTTAAATGAACCTCTTTTTGCCCAGCTTTCATAGATGCCAGCTAAATGAAATATATTCATCAATACAATATTTTACAGTTATTAATGGAGATTTCACATAAACTTATAAGGCAACACCAGCAATGAGGCATGTCTGAACCTTGTGTAAGCCGCCTGCCTCGTTCTGAAGCCCTACACACTTGGAGGCCCCCCACGCTGAGAACAAGTGCCGCAGCCACAACTTTCCATTTAAGAATGGCGCCAGGTGGCGGCATTGCATTACTGCACATGCGCCGCCCGGCCGAGTGTGTACGAGCTTTCCCGAGCCCGGCCGGCTTCAGATTGGCGCATGCGCAGTCGGCTCGCGGCCATCTTTTTTACGGGCACTGTTGCCCGTAATGGACATATACGGACACCCCAAAAATGGTCTTAAATTTACGGGCTGTCCGTAAATATACGGGCGGTTGGCAACACTGGTCTATGTGAACAAATTGATTACCTACCTTGTGACTACATATGTAATAATGTTACTATATTTAACTGTATCTATGCATCACTTGTACTGTTAATATTCTGAATAAACAATTTCTCTTGTGAAAAAACAAAATGAGCAGTACATGTGACTTTCCTGTGTGATGTTCTGGAAAGTTAGGCAATGTCCAGCTGTCTGTAAAATAGCAGACTGTTGCTACGTTTGATGCTGGATGATCTACAAGGCCCAACTCTACTCTTTCTGGAAAGAAAGGAATATATATATATAGATATATATATACAATATGTACAGTATCTCACAAAAGTGAGTACACCCCTCACATTTTTGTAAATATTTTATTCTATCTTTTCATGTGAAAACACTGAAGAAATGACACTTTGCTACAATGTAAAATAGTGAGTGTACAGCTTATATAACAGTGTAAATTTGCTGCCCCCTCAAAATAACTCAACGCACAGCCATTAATGTCTAAACTGCTGGCAATTAAAGTGAGTACACCCCTAAGTGAAAATGTCCAAATTGGGCCCAAAGTGTCATTATTTTGTGTGGCATCCAATATTTTTCTAGCACTGCCTTAACCCTCTTGGACATGGAGTTCACCAGAGCTTCACAGATTGCCACTGGAGTCCTCTTCCACTCCTCCATGACGACATCATGGAGCTGGTGGATGTTAGAGACCTTGTGCCCCTCCACCTCCTGTTTGGGGATGCCCCACAGATGCTCAATAGGGTCTAGGTCTGGAGACATGCTTGGCCAGTCCATCACCTTTACCCTTAGCTTCCTTAGCAAGGCAGTGGTCATCTTGGAGGTGTGTTTGGGGTTGTTATGTTAGAATACTGCCCTCCGAAAGGAGGGGATCATGCTCTTCTTCAGTATGTCACAGTACATGTTGGCATTCATGGTTCCCTCAATGAACTGTAGCTCCCCAGTGCTGGCAGCACTCATGCAGCCCCAGACCATGATGCTCCCACCACCATGTGGTAACTATATTCAGCTGCGCTACTATTGTCACAAACAATCAGACTGAGGGAACTCCCTCAGCCTGAATGTGTATGTGAATTATACTTTTGAGCAATAATAATAAATAACAAAAAAGTAACAACATAAATACTGGATATTGAGCCTTCCAGTGAGGTAATCTATGAATAGTTACAATGTAGTAAAGAAATAGATAAATGAAGGAAGGCAAACTAAGAAAATCATGCAACATAAATATATGTATATGCTTCCTGGATGAAATAATCCTTTCTCTGTGAACCAGAATCTTGTGATAGAATGAGAAAAGGTGGTCGCTTACCAGATCCGTGGGACCCCTATCATGGGGGTCTTGTGAGCTCAAAACGTATCCAGGAACAGCTGGTGAGATCCTCATATTCAGTCATCCATCCACCCGGGATCCTCCACTGGCATCAGGATAGCGGTGTAAAGAAATCCAATACACTGGAGCAGCTGATCAGATGGAACAGCTGATCTGATTACACAGGCTCACTCCTTCATATGCGCTGTTAGTTCTATGTAGCCAGACTGACTCCGATAGTAACTCTCGCCATATGTAGATTTATAAAAGCAGGAGAAACTTTATAGTGTAATAAGTAAAAACTTCTTTATTAAAACAAAAACTGGCATCACATTTTGTTAGCAGAAGATCAAAAAATACGGAAAGTTTAGCGGCACTGCTGCATTCAAGCTAGTCAGCTGCTATGTGGTGATGTCAGGTTTCTTGGCTCCCCCTACGCTGCGTTTCTCCGTAAGAGGCATCGACTGGGAAAGGAGGCTGAAGCCAGATGTCACACACCACACCTCTATAAGTATCTCAGCAGGCAGGATGACACCGGAAACGAGATTGGGATCATTTCCCAATCAGTTCACAGTGTGATCAAATCCTTTACAGTATGGAAAAAATCCGCGTTTAGGAAAGCAAGGGTTGCAGCCTCCCCTAATTAGTACCCGTAGGGCCCTATTGAGGCATGTAAAGGAAAGTGGGGAAGTGGCGCTACCCTATGTGCCAAAATGTAATAAACAGTGTGTAAATGAATCCAAAAAACCCTGTAGCATATGACTAGGGTATGTTTATATTCCACCAGTGAATGTGGGTTAACGTGTAAGGTGTAAACGCGTGTAATGGGTAGGGTGTAAGCTGGGCAGTAACCCCATACAACCAAAATCACTTGTCCAGCCCCTAGAACCCCATATATCCACACCCCTACTCTTAAAATCAAAAATTCAACTTCAAAAACCAAAAATGAAAAGCTGGCATAATAAATAACATAATATAAAGTGAAAATAGTTGCTAAAGTGTCTATGTACATTTAAAAATAATTGATCAACCATAAATTTGTGCAACCAGCTTCCACTGTGTTACATACATGTATAATTATCCAGTCTGTGATATAAGTCCATAGATACTATGTTTCTATTATGAAGCCACCTTATATTACATGAAAAGATGGTTATAAACAGAACAAAACGTGATAAAGTTCCAAAATGTGACTTCCAGTGACTTCTGTGTGTAGCAAATATCGTGACTGAGTGCTCCCCCAATGTGTCCCCACTCACCGGAGATGATAACCCCTGCAGGGGTAGTAGACATAGAGTGGGTAGCTCTAATAAGGATCTTCCTTTTAGATTTAGATTTAGCCATATTTTCCAGCCCAAATTTTGAACCAGGATGCCTCGAGGTACTTTGCTATTCAAACTGAAATCTGGTTGCCAGTTTTCCCCATGGCTTCAGCCATGGGCACTGCCTTTTCTGAGTCTCTGCTGAAGCCATGGGGAAAACTGGCAACCAGAAGGAGTATCTATGGACTTATATCACAGACTGGATAATTATACATGTATGTAACACAGTGGAAGCTGGTTGCACAAATTGATGGTTGATCAATTATTTTTCAATGTACATAGACACTTTAGCAACTATTTTCACTTTATAGTATGTTATTTATTATGCCAGTTTTTCATTTTTGGTTTTTGAAGTTGAATTTTTGATTTTAAGAGTAGGGGTGTGGATATATGGGGTTCTAGGGGCTGGACAAGTGATTTTGGTTGTATGGGGGTACTGTCCAGCTTACACCCTACCCATTACACCCGTTTACACCCTACACATTAACCCACATTCACTGGTGGAATATAAACATACCCTAGTCATATGCTACAGGGTTTTTTGGATTTATTTACACACTGTTTATTACGTTTTGGCACATAGGGTAGCCCCACTTCCCCACTTTCTTTTACAAATCCCTTACAGGTCTGTAAATGTTAATATGCTGTGCCAGATATATATAATAAAAACAGTCACATTATCACAATCATATTTGCCAGAAAAAAAAACTAAGTAATCAAAAAAATGTATATATAAAACATATTTAAATGTATACATAAAAGTTAAAAAACATAGTATTGCTCTAAATCTTTTAAAATTCGTAACAAACAGCAACCACAATTATTGTGTTATATAAATTATGATTTAACACAGTGGCATTTGGAACCAAAAAATATTAATGAAAAAAGGATGCCACCAGTTCATACACATAGATCAATACATATAATGTAGATCAGAGCATTTGTGCTGGGACAACGCATGTCACCCATTCATCTCCTCCTGAATAGGGGAGGAAAATCTCATTATGGGCAAGATGAGACGTCCGATATCAGACATATTGGAGAGAGTAGATGTCATTTGGGCGCATTGTACTAATTCTATGCACCCACAAAAAGGAATGCATGTGTGTGCATAGAAAAAAGGAATTGTTTGGCAGAGGGAAAATTTCTATCTAGCAGAGGAGCAAACTATTTATCAGAGGAAAAATAAAGTTATTAAACTAAAGGGGAACTCTTCATCCTGACGGTATGTCTTAGTTGCAGAGATGAAGGGATAGCTTTAGCTATTATCTATATAGCAATTTATATCCCATTCTATGTTCAGGCCCCAAGGGCTATAGGATTGCATGTCGAATATCCAGAGGGTTTCACAACGTGAAATATGGCGTTTTAAATTATTACCCCTCCAATGGGGTGAATTTTTCTATGGCCATAACTTTCAATAATGATGTATCACGATTATGAAACTGACGAAAATGCCATGAAACGCTATGTCCAATGAAACCCCTCCGTATGTTTGACAAATGCTCGTCAATCTGAATTTTGAGCCCCCCTGGTGGTCCTGCCAATGTATTGAAACCCGCATGGACAACTAAGAAGATATATTACCCCTACCGTCCCACATGTAATAAAATCTTTTACAGAGTAAATCCTAGAAGTAACAAGGGAAGAGAAGATGGAGCTTTTAACGGTTTGAGATGATCTGCATACCGCACATTTTTTACACGGAAAGAAACCTTTTAAGTTACCAAACATCTGTACCTTGGGAGGTGGGTCAATGACACTAGGTGCCAACAGGTCCTTCAAATTTTGGTTCCTTCTATATAGGACATTTGGCCGATCTGGAAGTGCAGGTCCTAACACTTTGTTGCACTTTAGAATCTGCCAGTGCTTGCGAATGATTTTGTTCACCCACCAATACTGCAAAGAAAAAGTGGTCAAAAAAGACCATTCCAACTTTTTAGTGTTTTTGTTCTCATCTCTATTTTTGAGGACCAAAAGACTTGATCTGTCAAGAAGAGCAACTTCATGTAGGTCCCTACCTAATAAGGAGGACTCATAACCTTTTTCAATAAAACAGCCTTTTAGGACATTTGCTTGAACCTGGAAATCTTCTATATGAGAACAATTTCTTCAAATACGTTGGAATTGTCCTTTAGGAATGACTTTAAGCCACTTTGGGTGGTGTCCACTGTCTAATGGAATATATCCATTGCGGTCAGTGTTTTTAAAAAAGGTTTTTGTGAGGAGGGAACTATGTTCTTTGAAAATTACCAAATCTAAAAAGTTAACTGAGGTAGGACTATATTCGTAGGTAAACTTGATTCCCCAATCGTTGTTGTTCAATTGGGTCATAAAGGAATGAAGGGATTTCTCATCACCTTTCCACATAAAAAAGGCGTTGTCTATGTAGTGACGCCAAAAAAGGAGACGGGGCTCCTCCAGGGAAAAGTTTGTCATTTTTCCATAGGGCCATGAACAACCCAGCTAGACTTGGGGCAAATTTAGCCCCCATAGCAACTCCAGTGCTTTGTAGATAAAAAACTCCCCCATAATAGAAATAATTATGCTCCATAGCAAATTGGAGTAATTTCATAACAAACTCTATGGTTGTGGTATTGTGTAAAGACTCCTTTTTTAGAAAAAACTCAGCCGCCTGATATCCCAATTGGTGAGGTATAATGGTATAGAGGGAGGCAACGTCTGCCGTGACAAGCAAGACGCTGTCCTCCACCCTATATTCAGATATTTCCTTGATAATTTGCGTTGAGTCCTTTAGAAAGGCTGGTGTTTTAACTACTACCGGTTGAAGATGAAAATCGATAAATTTCCCTATTCTGGAGGTCAGGGAGTAGATACCGCTTACAATACGGCGGCCCGAGGGGTTGGATAGGGTTTTTATGAATTTTGGGGATGTAGTATATAATAGGTGTTCTAGGTGCCAAGGGTATAAGGAAATCTCATTCTTTTTCTTTAATGATTCCTTTCCTATAACCTTCCTGTATTAAACTATTTAGGAACCTTTTGTATTTGTTCAAAGGGTCTCCTTTGAGGATGGTATAAGTACTTCTATCTGACAGAAGCATGTCCATCTCCCTCAGATAATCCTGTTTCTTCAAAACAACCCCCCCCGTCCGTTGGCCTTATAATAAGTTCCTTCCTTTGACAAAGAGAAGCTACACCCTCCCCTGTGCTTTCTGGATATATCTTTTTGAATGTCACCTGTTGTAAGTCCTGTAACACTAAGTCTTTGAAAACTGATAAATTGGGGGGCAATTTTCCCGGGGGATTTAATAAAGATGCATTTCTCAATCCTGTTCCCTTGGAAGATTGACCTCCTGTCCGGGAGTTTTTTCAATAGGGTTTGAAAGGAAGTAACGTTTGATACTTAGCTTCCTAATATATTTCTGTACATCCAGAAACATCTGGAATTTATTTAATGTTTTTTTTAGGGGCATACTTTAAACCTTTATTCAATGTCAGCTTTTCTGATCTGGTTAGTTCCTCTCCACTCAGATTAAACACTCCTTCACATGCTATCTCCTCCGTTTTCTTGGTGTGGCTTCGTTTCCCTCCTCTGCATCCTCTCTTAGTCTTCCTTTTTTGCTTTGGCCCTTCCCTAAAAAATTATCCACCTTATTTCTTAAGGGGGCTGCTCCTGGGGGGCCATCTGAGGTGCAATTATGCTGATTTCCTATAGATTTGTTTGCTGTATTATAGTATTCTGTTTCCTCTACATTCTCCATATACCCTTGTAATGGACCATATTGGTTTCTTGTTGGTATATCATACCTCCACGGAACCTGTGGGGAATTAGGAGGGCATTCTCTCTGTCCCTCATCTAAATGATTCCTATATGCGTGGTCATCATAATATCCCTAATAGTCCATTTCAGGTTGTCTGACGTGGGCATATGATTGAGGACCAATATACTGCTGGTTAGACCCATATGGGGGTCTGTTACCCTTGTTACTAGTGTATGGACCCCTTCCTGGATTTGTAGGCTGCTGGTAGGTAGAAGATGGGTATTGATTGTATGGTCCATTATTCACGGGTCTGCCTACATTGTTATTGATTCTCTTTTTATACAGTTGCTGTGTTTGGTTACCTCCTCCTCTGGAGGATTCTGAATCTCTGTGACCAGAGGTAGGGGTACTCTGTAATGATCTAAAATGTTCATTCGGAGGAGGTGCTGACATACTAATAGCCATCTCACACCCCTCCATATTACTAGTTCCAGATGATTTGTTAAAAACATCACGATAATTATCCTGCCATTTAAAAACATTATGGGATTTGTAATCCTCCACATCCCTGAGATACTTGTTCTGTTTTTTGATTTTCTGCTCCTCCTCTTCTTCTATCATAATATCATGCAATTCTTTCATGTATACTTGGTATAAACCCTCTTTATTCCTAGGGGCTAATTTTTCTTTTATATCATTAATTTCAAGTTGTAACTTGGCCACCTTGGATCTTTTTTTGGCAACCAAAAATTCAAGGAAGCTATTCCGAAATCATTGAAATATAGAAACCATTCATTGATTTCAGTGTCCCCTTTGTCCGGGTAGACATTCCATCTCAAGCTCCTTGGGATCATTTTTTCCTTGAGATACCTCACCAGGAAGCCGCATGTAGTATATATGGACATATATGGATATAAGGACATTTTTAAGTCTCATAAAAGTGCCCTTTATTCCTTCTGTGGCTGGACTCGCTGGATCAAAAACCTCCTCAGGGTTAATTTTCCTATTATTACAGAACTCAAAAATATCCATAATGGAATATACCTCCCCTGAATGGAAAAGGTAGGTGTATATATAGTGTTTCCCCAGTGACAATGAAAAAATATTCAAAGTTAATCAAAATTAAAAGTAGTGATGGGGAGCTGCAAGATATATAAATTCTAATAAGTATGGTATATCGCAAGTAATCCACGCTAACCCCAAAATCGCTATCTTATTTAAGAAGTGATGCGGGTTCAAAAAGTGAACAGCAGAATATTTCCACACAATTCTGCACATATAAAATAAAATTAATTTTCTTTAGATTACGAAAAAATTAACAATAAACTATCCAGTGAGTGAAATGAAATAACTGACCAAAAGTGCTGCAACCTTAAAAAAAACTGAATTTTCAGTTTTAATAATGTGGTAACTATATTGTTACAAACAATCAGACTGAGGGAACTCCCCCAGCCTGAATGTGTATGTGAATTATACTTTTGAGCAATAATAATAAATAACAAAAAAGTAAAAACATAAATACTGGATATTGAGCCTTCCAGTGAGGTAATTTATGAATAGTTACAATGTAGTAAAGAAGTCCACTGAAGGAATAGATAACTGAAGGAAGGCAAACTAAGAAAGTCCTGCAACATAAATATATGTATATGCTTCCTGGATGAAATAATCCCTTCTCTGTGAACCAGAATCTTGTGATAGAATGAGAAAAGGTGGCCGCTTACTAAAGGTGACGAGAAATCCCTTCATTCCTTTATGACCCAATTGAACACCAACGATTGGGGAATCAAGTTTACCTACGAATATAGTCCTACCTCAGTCAACTTTTTAGATTTGGTAATTTTCAAAGAACATAGTTCCCTCCTCACAAAAACCTTTTTTAAAAACACTGACCGCAATGGATATATTCCATTAGACAGTGGACACCACCCAAAGTGGCTTAAAGCCATTCCTAAAGGACAATTCCAACGTATTCGAAGAAATTGTTCTCATATAGAAGATTTCCAGGTTCAAGCAAATGTCCTAAAAGACCATTTTATTGAAAAAGGTTATGAGTCCTCCTTATTAGATGGGGACCTACATGAAGTTGCTCTTCTTGACAGAACAAGTCTTTTGGTCCCCAAAAATAGAGATGAGAACAAAAACACTAAAAAGTTGGAATGGTCTTTTTTGACCACTTTTTCTTTGCAGTATTGGTGGGTGAACAAAATCATTCGCAAGCACTGGCAGATTCTGAAGTGCGACAAAGTGTTAGGACCTGCACTTCCAGATTGGCCAAATGTCCTATATACAAGGAACCAAAATTTGAAGGACCTGTTGGCACCTAGTGTCATTGACCCACCTCCCAAGGTACAGATGTTTGGTAACTTAAAAGGTTTCTTTCCGTGTAAAAAATGTGCGGTATGCAGATCATCTCAAACCATTAAAAGCTCCATCTTCTCTTCTGTTACTTCTGTTACTTCTAGGATTTACTCTGTAAAAGATTTTATTACATGTGGGACGGTAGGGGTAATATATCTTCTTAGTTGTCCATGCGGGTTTCAATACATTGGCAGGACCACCAGGGCGCTCAAAATTCGGATTGACGAGCATTTGTCGAACATACGGAGGGACTTCATTGGACATAGCGTTTCATGGCATTTTCATCAGTTTCATAATGATGATACATCAGTATTGAAAGTTATGGCCATAGAAAAATTCACCCCCCATTGGAGGGGTAATAATTTAAAACTCCATATTTCACGTCGTGAAACCCTCTGGATATTCGACATGCAATCCTATAGCCCTTGGGGCCTGAACATAGAATGGGATATAAATTGCTATATAGATAATAGCTAAAGCTATCCCTTCATCTCTGCAACTAAGACATACCGTCAAGAGTTCCCCTTTAGTTTAATAACTTTCTTTTTCCTCTGCTAAATAGTTCGCTCCTCTGCTAGATAGAAATTTTCCCTCTGCCAAACAATTCCTTTTTTCTATGCACACACATGCATTCCTTTTTGTGGGTGCATAGAATTAGTACAATGCGCCCAAATGACATCTACTCTCTCCAATATGTTCGATATCGGACATCTCATCTTGCCCATAATGAGATTTTCCTCCCCTATTCAGGAGGAGATGAATGGGTGACATGCGTTGTCCCAGCACAAATGCTCTGATCTATATTATATGTATTGATCTATGTGTATGAACTGGTGGCATCCTTTTTTCATTAATATTTTTTGGTTCCAAATGCCACTGTGTTAAATCATAATTTATATAACACAATAACTGAGGTTACTGTTTGTTACGAATTTTAAAAGATTTGGAGCAATACTATGTTTTTTAACTTTTATGTATAAATTTAAATATGTTTTATATATAAATTTTTTCGATTACTTATGTTTCTTTTTCTGGCAAATATGATTGTGATAATGTGACTGTTTTTATTATATACCGTATTTATCGGCGTATAACACGCACCGGCGTATAACACGCACCCCAAGTTTAGGAGGGAATTATAAGGAAAAAAACTTTTAGGAGGGAAGTTGAAGGGAAAAAAAACTTACATTTAAATGCCCATCATTGCAGCCTTCTCAGTGCAGCCTTGCCCCAGTGCAGCCATGTCAGTGCAGCCTTGTCAGTGCAGCCTTGTCAGTGCAGCCTTCCCCAGTGCAGCCTTCCCCAGTGCCGCCTTGTCAGTGCAGCCTTGCCCCAGTGCAGCCTTGTTAGTGCAGCTTTGTCAGTGCAGCCTTCCCCAGTGCAGCCTTGTCAGTGCAGCCTTCCCCAGTGCAGCCTTCCCCAGTGCAGCCTTGTCAGTGCAGCCTTGCCCCAGTGCAGCCTTGCCCTAGTGCAGCCTTGTTAGTGCAGCCTTGTCAGTGCAGCCTTCCCCAGTGCAGTCTTGTCAGTGCAGCCTTCCCCAGTGCAGCCTTGCCCCAGTGCAGCCTTGTTAGTGCAGCCTTGTCAGTGCAGCCTTTCCCAGTGCAGCCTTGCCCCAGTGCAGCCCTGCCCCAGTGCAGCC
This sequence comes from Aquarana catesbeiana, assembly GCF_042186555.1. Classification (NCBI taxonomy): domain Eukaryota; kingdom Metazoa; phylum Chordata; class Amphibia; order Anura; family Ranidae; genus Aquarana; species Aquarana catesbeiana. The sequence goes on along the minus strand of NC_133325.1, from coordinate 528,304,129 downwards.
TTCGATCCTGTGATCCCCTGCCATCCTGGGCTTCAAAATCGCAGACCGTGATTTGAAAATGGCGCCGCCGGCGCCGAAATACACAGAGCCAGTCCTCGGCTCTTCTCGGCGGCTCTCGTTCACTTTTGGCTGCATTCGTAGTACGGCCCGGAATGGGCGTGACTGTGAGCGGAGCTATCCGAACCTAGCCGAGTACACTCGGCTAGGTTCGGGCGGCGCTCAAGTGAAGCCGAAAGTGGCCGAGAAGAGCCGAGGACCGGCTCTGTGTATTTCAGGGCCGGCGGCGCCATTTTCAAATCGCGGTCGGCGATTTTGAAGATCTGGCAGCTCAGGATCGCAGGGGATCGGTGTATAACACGCACCAGCGATTTTCCCCTGATTTTAAGGGGAAAAAAGTGCGTGATATACGCCGATAAATACGGTATATCTGGCACAGCATATTAACATTTACAGACCTGTAAAGGATTTGGTCACACTGTAAACTGATTGGGAAATTATCCCAATCTCGTTTCCGGTGTCATCCTGCCTGCTGAGATACTTATAGAGGTGTGGTGTGTGATGTCTGGCTTCAGCCTCCTTTCCCGTCGATGCCTCTTACAGAGAAACGCAGCCTAGGGGGAGCCAAGAAACCTGACGTCACCACATAGCAGCTGACTAGCTTGAATGCAGCAGTGCCACTAAACTTTCTGTATTTTTTGATCTTCTGCTAACAAAATGTGATGCCAGTTTTTGTTTTAATAAAGAAGTTTTTACTTATTACACTATGAAGTTTCTCCTGCTTTTATAATCTACATATGGCGAGAGTTAGGCCCCTTTCACACGAGGCGGACTCCGCTTCCACGGAGCCCGCCTCGGTCCGCCGGCTCAGCGGGAGATCAGTCCGTTGATCTCCGCTGAGCCGGCGGATGATAGGTCCCTCTCTGCTTACTGAGCGGGGAGGGGCTTGTCAGGCGCCGCTGCCGCCTATGGAAGGATCGGATGAAAATGGACAGCATGTCCGTTTTCATCAGATCTCAACCGATCCGATCCACCAGTGACGGACCTGGACGTAGGGCCATCTGTCCGCTTTTTGCGGATCAGACCGGGTTGGATGTCAGCGGACATGTCTCCGCTGACATCCGCCGCTCCATAGGCTAACATGGAGCGCCCATTCAGGTCCGCCATCAAAACTGACAGGCGAACCTGAACAGTCCGATCGTGTGAAAGGCCCCTTTCTATCAGAGTCAGTCTGGCTACATAGAACTAACAGCTCATATGAAGGAGTGAGCCTGTGTAATCAGATCAGCTGTTCCATCTGATCAGCTGCTCCAGTGTATTGGATTTCTTTACACTGCCAGTGGAGGATCCCGGGTGGATGGATGACTGAATAAGAGGATCTCACCAGCTGTTCCTGGATACGTTTTGAGCTCAAAAGACCCCTGTGATAGGGGTCCCATGGATCTGGTAAGCGGACACCTTTTCTCATTCTATCACAAGATTCTGGTTCACAGAAAAAGGATTATTTCATCCAGGAAGCATATACATATATTTATGTTGCATGATTTTCTTAGTTTGCCTTCCTTCAATTATCTATTCCTTCAGTAGACTTCTTTACTACATTGTAACTATTCATAGATTACCTCACTGGAAGGCTCAATATCCAGTATTTATGTTGTTACTTTTTTGTTATTTATTATTATTGCTCAAAAGTATTATTCACATACACATTCAGGCTGAGGGAGTTCCCTCAGTCTGATTGTTTGTGACAATAGTAGCGCACCTGAATATAGTTACCACATTGTTAAAACTGAAAATTCAGGGTTTTTTTTAAGGTTGCAGCACTTTTGGTCAGTTATTTCATTTCACTCACTGGATAGTTTTTTGTTTATTTTTTTGTATTCTAAAGAAAATTAATTTTATTTTATATGTACAGAATTGTGTGGAAATATTCTGCTGTTCACTTTTTGAACCCACATCACTTCTTAAATAAGATAGCAATTTTGGGGTTAGTGCGGATTACTTGCGATACTCCCACCACAATGCTTGACTGTAGGCAAGACACACTTGTCTTTGTACTTCTCACCTGGTTGCCGCCACACACGCTTGACACCATCTGAACCAAATAAGTTTATCTTGGTCTCATCAGACCACAGGACATGGTTTCAGTAATCCATGTCCTTAGTCTGCTTGTCTTGAGTAAACTGTTTATAGGCTTTCTTGTGCATCATCTTTAGAAGAGGCTTCCTTCTGGGACGACAGCCATGCAAACCAATTTGATGCAGTGTGGGGTGTATGGTCTGAGCACTGACAGGCTGAGCCCTTACCCCTGCAACCTGTGCAGCAATGCTGGGAGCACTCATATGTCTATTTCCCAAAGACAACCTCTGGATATGAAGCTGAGCACGTGCACTCAACTTCTTTTGTCAACCATGGCGAGGTCTGTTCTGAGTGGAACCTGTCCTGTTAAACCGCTGTATGGTCTTGGCCACTTTGCTGCAGCTCAGTTTCAGGGTCTTGGCAATCTTCCTATAGCCTAGGCCATCTTTATGTAGAGCAACACTTTTTTTTTCAGATCCTCAGAGAGTTATTTGCTATGAGGTACCATGTTCAACTTCCAGTGACCAGTATAAGAGAGTGAGAGCAATAACACCAAATTTAACACACCTGCATCCCATTCACACCTGAGACCTTGTAACACTAATGAGTCACATGACACCAGGGAGGCAAAATTTTCACTTGGGGGTGTACTCACTTTTGTTGCCAGCGGTTTAGACATTAATGGCTGTGTGTTGAGTTATTTTGAGGGGACAGCAAATTTACACTGTTATACAAGCTGTACACTCACTACTTTACATTGTAGCAAAGTGTCATTTCTTCAGTGTTGTCACATGAAAAGATAGAAGAAAATATTTACAAAAATGTGAGGGATGTACTCACTTTTGTGAGATACTGTGTGTGTGTGTGTATATATATATATATATATATATATATATATATATATATATATATATATATATATATATATATATATATATATATATATATATATTATTTTTTTTTAAATTTTTACTTTGAAGCTCCAAGAGCTTGAATCTCTGATAACCTTCTGCTTAAAGTTCTTGCAATTGATACTGCCTTGTAAGTGATGGCCTGGCCTGAACCAAACACTGCTCTGTTGGAAAAAACAGTTAAACTGATATGAGATCCAGCAACTCCGATAGATCTTTCTTCCTTGGTGACCAACTCCTCACAACTGTCCTCAAAAGTTGTGCAAACTGAAGGATTCTTGGCCCATTTAAATGTGTTATTGCCGATATAGCCCACACTAGTAAGCTATGTGAGGATAGGCTAAGGCCTGGAGGAAGTATAGAACAGCTGACACTGGAAGGGCAGTAGGATCAATGTCTCGCCCTTCCAAGAAAAAGCAAACTTGTTCCAGAATTAGGCCTAGATGTTGTAAGTAGAATGTCTTCTCGCACACAACAAAGTAGAGATCACTCTGAAGTGAAACTGGAGCAACCGGAGTTGCCCATCCTCCCCCTTTTAGTGCCCCTGCTTGCAGCCCCAGTCTGCGTATGTTATGGAGGGGAAATGTCTTCTGTATCCTGAAATGAATGGCCAGGGAAAACCGAGGGCCTCCTGGTCAATATGGAGGACTGGCTATGACAACTATGTTCTCCCTTGACAGCCTCAAGAAGAATCTCATTTACAGGAAATGTTGGGGAAAAATTAGATTGCAGTCCGAGGGAGAGACCAGAGCTTCTCCCCCCTGCACATTGGGGTACGGAAACAACGTCAGTCCAAAGTTTGTGATTACTGTGGCAAACTAGGAGGTCTGTCTGTGGTAGGCCCCACCTGTGGACCAGCTCAGAGAAGACCTGGGACATAGACCCACTTGTTGTGCTCTGGGAAGCTTGTACTTATTCAAAAAAATCTGCTGGGAGGTAAACTGCTTCCGAAATTTTTGCTGGTGATCTTCCGCCCCAGGCGTTATGGGTTTCACCTCTCTCAATGCTGCGTGTTTCACCCTGGAGCTGAATATAGGCAACTGCTGCCCTGTTGCTAAACTGAAAGGAGATTGGACCTCCTTGACTCTGTGTAGTAAGGCCAAAGTGCTAAAAGGGCTGTTTGACCCCCCAGTGCGTTCAAGATTACCCTCCTTGGCTGGGAATCTCTGCTTGCCTTGACCGAAAGTCCCTCGCAGTGCACCTTCCCGGCTGTCTTGCAGACATGATTCATAGCAATTCTCCAGTCTAAAGTTCCTAACGGACCGAGACTTCCTCAAGGTCTTTCCATCACTGCAGACTGCTACTCATACTGAGTAACACTTATTAACCTGTTTCCTCCCTTGCACTAAAAATTCTAGTTGAAATTTGCACAGGTGCCCATGCACCCCAGGAATCATCTAAATGCATGATGACGTTGTGCCCAGATGACTGAGGCACTGAGAAGCCATCAAACAAGCGAAAGTATTTGTCCTCAGAGTTCTGTTCCTGACTGTCACCACTTCCTCTGATGGAAATAACACAGAGGAACTAGCAGAGCACCCCCGGGTACACCAACCATTGGGATGGAGAAAGTTGGCTTTGCTTTCCCTCTAAGGTGTGAGGATAGGATAGGCATCCTGAGGATCCAGCAACAGCCTCCAGCCATGTGGTTATACTGTTTAATGGACTCCGTCTTAAAGATCTCAAAGAGGGCCCAAAAGGGTTCGACCTCTTCTGATCTGCGACTGGGCACTAGCCAACATCTGCGAACTCCAAACAGGATTGGGTAGAAAACCTGCAATCCCTGAAGTCTGAAGTGTTTGTAAGCATTGTAGCAGCCCACCTGCTGTTGTGGTGGACTTGGCAGGTCCGTGGGAGAGAAATGGTCTGGAGGAGGAGCAGTGAGGAATCTCCCGAAGTGACAATGAGTGCCTGATACCTTCATCCAAGGATCTGTACAACATGCTGTCCAGAAACCCATGAAGCGTGCCCTCTAGGTCTTACCTTAAGAGTCTGGGCATGCACTTGTGTGACTGGCTCACTGATTTTCCCAGAAGTCTGCACTAAGATACAAGTCAGATTTTTTGGCATTCACTGCTACAAAAAATGTCATTTTTGGAAAGATGGTCCCTATAGGGAATTATGTCTAAAGGGATGCAGACCCTGCCACACTAGTCTGAGTTCTGCAGGTGCAGCAGCTGGTTAATAATTATTAAACCATTCCCATTAGACTCACCCAGTACATGAGCTGGTTATTGCTGGTCTGCTGGAACCTGCAGATGCTACAGTATGTAGGAGCAAGTTGACCTTTAGTTTGTTCAGGGTATACAGTTTCGACAGCCTGTTTATAGGGGCGTTTTTCTCTAATCCCTTCCATTCTTCAATATTAGAGCATATACGATACAGATATTGGGTTGCTGGTGGCCCAAAGGAGAAGGGAAAGGTGGTCACAGGTGGGTGTTGATGATTTCCAACATGTTTCACCAGTAATGGCTTCCTCGGGGGATAGTGTGGGACCACCACTATAATCCAGCTCTAACATGAAGAAGTAAAAAAAAAAAAAAAAAAAAATATATATATATATATATATATATATATATATATATATATATATATATATATATATATATATATATATATATATATATATATATGTATGTAAGAATACAAAAAGTAAAAAATGTCATGACCTCAGGAAAATGCATAGCACATACCTCTATCAATCCGGAACCAGAAGATGTAGAGAATTTTGTTACTAAATTGCCTCCCCCAAACCAGGGAGGCAGAGGCAGAGGCAGGAGTCAAAGAAGGCCAAACTGGTGGATGATATAGGGGAGACCATGCAGGGGGTAAGTAAAGACCCAGCTAAAAAGTGTAAAGAGCATAAAAAGAAAAATTGAATATATACATATATATATTCTGGACAAAAACAAACAAATATAAGTCCAGTTAAGTGGGGCTCTAAGGACAAAGAGACCCCAAAGGATAATATGAACTTACTATGCTCAGAAATAGAAAGTGCATGGGTTTATGGGTGCTGTGGTACCAATGTAAATATGTTGAAGAGACCAAAAATTGTCCCAATTCATAGGCGTTCAGCTTAATGAACACTAAAATGCAAGGATAACCGTCATTAAGAGGGAGATACTGTATTATATTTACAAATTTTACCACAGAGTTTTTATTTCTTTATATGTGGTTTCATTCTCTATTGATTTTTGTTAGGACAGTATTACCTGGATATGGCAGACTTTTGTGGCGAGGCATGGGAGGGTTTTATGCTAAAGATCCAATCATTACAAAATACTACTCATCTCTGAAGCAGATTTGGATAAATCTTTTTTGAGACTGCAACGAAAAAGAAAAAGGTCAGAATATTTTGGCATAAGCAGTACTTTGAAAAGTATTCTGAGCATAAAATTGTCCCTTGGGGACTAAGGATTCAAATATTTCCTAAACTCAAAAAAATTAATGATTCACTTAAACTCTCATGGGAGCAGAATTTTCAAAATTGCTCATTTGAGATGATGGCCGCTTTATGTGGCCAGTATCAAAATAAGATTATGAACCTTGATGCTCAAGTTAATCTTTGGTATCAGGATCATGTTCTTGCAGTTTCCTCTCTTTTATTTCAACGTAGAGAGAAGGATCTGCGCGAACATATAGAGGACTACACTTTGGACATCATTAATGCTAAGGCAGTTAAATTTTTAAGAGATAAATCGGCATATGATAATGGATACACCTATAGGTGGATCCAGCCTTACAATAAACCAACGAATCGGTCACCTATACCTCCAATGCCTGCAATTAATCGTGAGTTACCTAATGTATCCTCTGTTTGCTCAGCTGTGTCCAGTCAGTCAACTATTTAGACAGGCTTCCCAAAAAACATAAAGGTAATTTGGAACATACACTTTCTGATTCACTCCAAGGCACAAATGAATCTTTAAATATAAGACGAACTCAGATTGTTCGTCCTAAATCAAACACTCATCGGTCATTTGCACATGTTGACACACCCTCTTACACTGGCTTCCAATTTGATGCCCATCACTAGGGCTATCACCCCCTCACTTTCACTGTCATCTAGTTCCGTTCCCACTAGGAGGCTAAGTGAACCCAACCTCCTCTCCCTTTTTTCACACAGCACATTGGCTATAGATCCTAAAATAGCCCCCATTTTTTTAGTCAAAACCCCAGACCAGATTCCGGGTCCGAATCTCACAACTGCACCACCTCCACCTCTCACGGAGACACTCAACTAGAAGTTATTAACTTATCAACTGTTCAGCTGACTAAGGACGAGATTGAAGTATTAAAATTGGGTTTAACATTCTGTCCCCAAGTTGATGGTAACAAATTTCAAATGATTAAGGATATACATCTTTTTGCTAGGAAACTTTTGTTCAGGGTGGTTTATGAGAAATCTAGCCAGGAAACTGGCTCTTCGGGCCTTTCTGACACACAGTATAGTCCTGACAGTGATGAGCTCCAGGCCCTTGAGGACCTTATGGAACTCCGGGAGGAGGGTCACACCAACTTAGACATACTACCTACCCCCCTTTTTGGTGGGGTGTGTGCCTCCGGTGTGTCCTTCCCCCACCACTGTCTTATAAGCCTAAATCACAGTAATTTCCACTCTTGAGTAACAATCCCAACATCTGGGCATTTGTGGAACAAACCCCCAAGGAAATTACCAAACTTCGGCAAAACGCGGCTAGCGCCCACAAAGTCCCACACATGTATCTCCATACTCAGGAGAAGCAACTAAATGTATTTTGGGGTGCAATTCCACATATGTCTATGGCCTGTGTGAGCAATATATCATATAGTGACAACTTATTGTAAGTTTTTTTTTTTTTTGTCATTATTCAATCACTTGGGACAAAAAAATTAATATTTAATGGGCTCAACATACCTCTCAGCAATTTCCTTGGGGTGTCTACTTTCCAAAATGGGGTCATTTTGGGGGTCATTATGGTCACCGCACACAGGTATCCAGCCTTTAGCCAGCTTGACTGATTTTACACAATCACTGGGACACCCCACAATGATAAAATAAAGGGGTTTCACTTAGAAGCTAAGGGCCCAATTTTAACCCTTCATGGCAGGTTCCTGTCAATTGGACCTTCAAGAACTGGGTACTGTTTCATGTTTAGGGTCCACTCCCTTGGACATGTATAGCACCCTGCAGGAAATGCCTTAGCGCTGTAGTGTCCAAGATTTCCACTACGCAGGGTCCAGCGCCCGGAGGCCACGTTACAGGAAAAACCTCACAGGATCTTGAGTCTTCTTTGTGAGGCTCGGGTACCATTTATCTAATCATAAAAGCCTGTGTCAAATGGATCCGATCGGTCAATCCCTTGATTCATTTTTGGAACCGTTTGTGGGATGAGAGACCTGGAGCTCAGAGAGCTAAAAAAACTGTGCCCTCCACCTTGCAGACACTGGTAAAAAACTGAAGTGCTTCCTGTATGGGAGGGGTTATATAGGGGATCACTTCCTGTCTGAAGACCTTTGGTCTACCAGTGTCCATTTACCTAATGATGAAGTATAACCCAGTAGGTAATGAATATTAGCATGACTCTGTGTCCCATGATGTATGCAAAAGAAAAGCAGCTAGTAGCTGTGTAAAATATTCTGGTAAGGCTGCTGGCTGGACTGTTTCAGCTATGCCTCTAATTTCTGGAACAGTCCTCAAGGTATGCCAGTTTAGCTTTAATCAAATCCAATTCTTCTTCTTTCTCACTGTGAGCATCCACTAATTCATTGTATGATGTAGTGAATTATCCCATCCTAGATTCAATGTGGGTGACACTGTTCCCTATGCCATTATTTTCAGCTTTAAAATGGTGCATCATGTTGAGGAAATCTGTATGGATGGATGATTTCAAGGACAGTAGCATGTCCTTGAGTGTGGTGTCCAGGACTGGCTGATTCAGTGTGGGGAATTCTGCAATAGAGCTCTGCAGCACCCTGGGCCCAGGAGCAGGAGAATGTGGTAGGCTCACCTCTGTGGCAGATAATCCTTCCTCAGACAGATTGATTTTTGATTTCACTGGGCTGCAGGATGGTGTGGAGGTCAGGGAGCCCGGTGCCATAGGAGGAGATGAGCTGTGAATCTCTCCCTGGAGAGAGGGTCATTCGTGCAGGCCCGCCATTGCTCCTTGCTGTGTACTACCGCAGCTGCCAGCGCCATCTTGAAGACCTGGCCTAGGTGAAGGAGGAAAGAACTCCGTCATCTTCCTCGGTGCTGAGTGATCCTTCCTCCATGCGGGTTGCCTGGAGGTAAGGGACAGTGAGTGTGCTCGTGTGGGGAAAGATCACCCGCTGAGCTGGCCCTCTATTGCTGCCGTCGCTCTGGAGCTGAGCTAATGTGCGGCCATCCCGGTCGGCATGCGGCCATGCCCCTTAGTCAAGTGTTATTTACACATATTACACACATTTCTGATAAAGAGTATTTTTTGGGACTGTTTGAAATTTTTGTGTTCATCTAGTGATTTTTGAGATTTTGGGACTTTTTTGCACTATATTAGCACTTTATATGGTTTACTACATTGTATGCTACAAGTGAAATTCGTTGCACAGCACTTTACTTATGTTATAGAGTTATAGAAGTTTATTTAATGATTTTTTTTTATCGTGTTAATTTACAATATATTTAAAATCATGTTTTCACATAGATGGGACATGCCATTTAGGTTTATGCACTGGCTTAATAGATCTATATAACTTGTTCACAGATCCTGCTAAGCACCTTTAGCCTGCCAAGCAACACCCGGTGACTCACGTGACCCGGGTAAGGAAAAATGAAATGCTGAGGGGTTAGACTTCTGAATATAGTATTCATTGTTCACAGCACTGTCACTTTGTAAGCATCTATACTTCACCTGCCTCCTCCATACTCCACCTACCTCCTCCATACGTCACCTACCTCCTCTATACTTCTCCCACACCCTCTTTACTGCAGCCAGCCAGCTAGCCACCTCCTCTGTACTGCACCTACCTACACTATGACTTTCATACTGCACCTAGTACCTCCATCTTGCTCTTACCTCCTCCACACTGCATCCAACTCCATACTGCACCCAGTACCTCTATACTTCACCCACTTTCTCTATATTGCACCTACCTCCTTGGTACTGCACCCACCTCCATACTACACCTAGTACCTCAATACTGCACCTAGTACCTCCATCCTGCACCTAGTACCTCCATCTCAGATAGGAGCATGAGTCCTTGTCGGAGACGGTCCTGCAACTTCAAGCCCACATTGAGGACCTGGACAACAGGAATAGACGTAACAATCTTAGGGTGCGGGGTGTACCGGAATCGGGGACCGACTTACTACCTGCGATCCAGAAGCTATTTCAGTCTCTCTTGCCTGATTCCCCTCTTTCAGCCTTTTCCTGTGATAGGATCCACAGGGCCCTGCGCCCACCCCCTCCCTCGGAGAAGCCCCCTAGAGATATAGTCCTTTGCCTCAAACACTTCCTAATTAAAGAGGACATCCTCAGGGCCTCACGGAACACTCCTAACATTCGCCTGGATGGTACCCCCATTCAGATTTCCCTGGATATCTCCCCCACCACCCTTGACAAGCGCAGGAAGATGAAAGAGGTCAGTTCTTCAGTCTGCAAGTATCCGTACCGCTGGGGATTCCCATTTAAGCTCCAGGTTCCTCACAATGGCACGACTTACACCGTTACTACGATTGCAGAAGGCAAGGAATTGCCTGTGAAGCTGGGCCTCCTAGACGCGGCTACCCTACCCAGGCTGCCGTCCACTCCGCGTCATTCAGCTATTTGGGCCACCCCACCTCCCAGAAGAAAAAAAATCCGATACCGAGCGGAGCCCATGGACTACGGCTGGGAGGCACGTTTGCCATGGGACGGGGTGGGCAGCCTGTACATGGATGGGTGTCATTACTGCTGCTTTTTCTCTCCATAGTGACTGATATCTGAGTTTTGGTCTGCTCGTTGTACTACATCCTCTGTGATTCCAATTTGGCTGTCATTGGCGGACACTTGCCTGAGGACATCGGTCCAGAGTCCATTCCACTGTATATAAGCCTGTTTGACACGCAGAGCATATGCCCTGGCGTGTTCAAACTATCCGGTAAGCCTCCCCTTTATCTGGTGGTAGTTCTTTTCACAATCAGATTCATCCACTGTTTGCAAGACTTATCCTCATTCAGACTGGGAATCTATCCACACTCAATACTGTTTATGGACACTTGTTTTTTTGAGTTCCGGTCTGTCTGTTGCATCACACTCCGTGTGATTCCATACTGTTTGCAAACTGTATTCAGACTGGGAATTAATTTATTTATATTTTTTATCACTTATGGACACTTTTGAGTGACTTTTATATTAATTCACTATTCACTTATCATATTTATATTTCTTATTTTAGTGTTGTTTAGATTCACATATGTACATTGCATTAGGCACTTTATTCTTTAGCGCTACACTTTGTTATTTTTGTCTGGTATAGCATTGTGTTCATATATGGTGTGTTAGCTGCTGATTTCTGAGCAGCGCAGAATTATTTGGTTTCTATCCCACCTCCCAGAAGAGACCGCCGACATCAACATCGAGACTAACTGCTCCTCTCATTTTCACCTTTCTGTTTCCTCTATACGTTTTCTATCTTTTTTTTTTCAAGGTTACGAACTATGGATCACTCCCGCCATGCTTTGATGCACCTGGACTCTCACGGAATTCCGCTTGCATCCGCTTGATTGTCCCTACACTCTACACCACCTGGGGCCCGTCGACCTCCCGCCTGTTTAGTGGTGTCCGTGCAGGTGGGCCCCTCACAGGAAAATACACATGATAAATTTGCATTTATGCAAAATCTACGGACCCAAGACTTTAGAGTGTTGGACCTTTTGGTCCAAATGGGCATTTCTTTTTGGGTCTCGGGGGCGTTTTCCCCCTTGACCCCCCAAGACTATGTATTGCCATCATTTGGCCCAGTTCTATGGTTACTATTTTTTTTGTTTTTTTTTTTTTGTTCCCTATTTTATTTTTCTAATTCCTTTTGTGCCACTCATCTCAGGTGTTTCTATCAATGTGATACATGTGTCGCTATTCTTCCAGTTGTGTCAACTAGATATTGCGGATCTCCTTAACGGGTTATTTGCTTTAGTTGTATGTTCCCACAGGGGTAATGTGTACTGCTGTTTGGGTGCCCCCTCTCGGCCTGGACCCCCCTTTGATCCTAAATTTTCCATCTTAAATATACCATGGGTCTTAAAGTAATCTCCCACAATACAAAGGAGTTTAATTCCCCGCAAAAGAGTAGAAAAGCATTTAAAGCTTACAAATCTCTTGGAGCTGATATCCTCCTACTTCAGGAGACACATTTCTCCACTGATAACCACCCATCCTATTTAGACAAAACTTTCAAACAATGTTACTTCTCCACCTATGGGTCCAGGTCTAGAAGGGCAGCTATCCTTATTAAAAATTCAGTGATGTTTCAGACTCAACAGATATATAGAGATCCAAGCAGTCACTTTGTGATTGTCAAAGGCTCCATTCAGAATAAACAATTAACCTTGGCCTCCGTTTATGCGCCTAACGCATCACAGGCTACATTTTTTAAAGAATTTTTTCAGATCTTGGATAGGTTCCACTCCCCTCACTTACTAATCGGGGGGGATTTTAACCTAGTAGCCCACTCAGTGATGGATAGAAGTCGAACATGCCCCACCTCTAAAGCTTTCCTAAATCCCTTCAACACTACTTGAAGTCCAATCAACTAATAGATGTCTGGAGGGCTCATAACATAGGCTCTAGGGAATACACTTTCTATTCTCACCCCCACAATAGTTACTCCCGCCTGGACTATATTTCCTGCACTCCTTCCCTGACAGTAAACTCTACCTCAGCTAATATACATATTTCCCCTTGGTCAGACCACCACATAGTTTCCACCCAAATCTCTTGTCTAGGCCTCCCCTATGCAGCCAGATCCTGGCGCCTTAATGACATGTTACTTACAGACCCTGTGGTTTTGACCCAGTTGTCGGAACGCCTCAAGGAATATTTTAGACACAATGATATAGAAGATATTTCCCCCACATCCCTTTGGGCAGCTCATAAAGCTGTGATGAGGGGCCACCTAATAGAAATCTCAACAACTAAGAAACGTCAAAAACAACATGACACTCGAAAACTCACCTCTGACCTTGAACAACTCTACCATAGACACACACAGACACCCTCACAGGAGTTTCTCCTCCAGATAAATGAAAAAAGAAGGGCCCTGGATGACATTCTATCAGAACACACAGAAAAATCCCTTAGATGGTCCAAGGCCCGTTTCCCCCTTCACAGTAACTCAGCTTCCACAATGTTCGCGCGTAAGCTCAAACAGGCCACTCAACCGACACACCTTTACAAGCTGAAAGACCATAATGGCAACCTCACCACCCATCCCAAACAAGTTCTGAGTATCTTCTCCTCCTTTTATCAGAAACTATTTTCAGGCCCAGACCCCTCCCTTCCTCCTCCCTCGCAAACCTGGTTAGGCACCCTCTCGCTCCCCCAGTTATCAGAGGAGCAATTATTAATCTTTAATGCCCCCAGTACATCAGAGGAAGTAGCCTCTATCATTTCTTCCCTTAAACCCTCCAAAGCCCCTGGTCCAGATGGATTCTCAGCCATCTATTATAAAAAATTTGCAGAATCCTTAATCCCCACACTAACTAAACTCTATAACTACATCCTCAAAGGGAAACATTTCCCTGAAGAGATGCTACTGGCCAATATGTCTCTTATACCCAAACCAGGCAAAGACCATACCCTCCCCCAAAACTTCCGCCCCATTTCAGTTATAAACAATGACTTAAACATTTTTGGACGGATTTTAGCAGACCGCCTGGCCAAAGTTATTATGACCTTGATATCCCCTGACCAAACAGGCTTTATACCATCCAGACAGATCACTGATAACATTCGTTTGGCCACCAATATACTCCAGGATGCTGATATGCATTCTAGGCAGGTATTATTTTTGAGTTTGGACATAAATAAGGCATTTGATAGTGTCCAATGGACCTAATCTGGACACAGTGTTATTGAAATTTGGATTTAGTGGTGCATTCATACATGGCTTTAAGGCCCTATACCACCACCCCCGAACTCGTATTAAGCTCCCAGGGTGCAACTCTGATTACTTTTCTTTGAAGTGTGGAACTAGACAGGGGTGTCCCCTCTCCCCTCTTTTATTTGCCCTTGCTATGGAACCCCTGTCTAGATCTATCTCTAATAATCCCGACATCAAAGGATATAAAAAAAGGCGATCAAGAGTTCAAACTTAGCCTCTATGCTGACGATGTCCTATTATTTATTTCTGACCCCCTGATCTCCCTTCCCAACCTCCTGTCCTCTCTAGACTCCTTTCATAATCTTACGTGCCTAGGAGTGAACCCTTCTGAACCCTTCTAAATGTTCGGCTTTACCCATTCACCTCCCCCAACCTTTATTGACAACTCTTAAAGATAAATTCAAATTCTCCTGGAATCACGACTCACTGCAATATTTAGGCATAAAACTAGCCCCAAACAGGTATATTCCTTAAACTACCCTCAAGCTTTCTCTAATGTTAAACGCCTTTTAAATCAATGGTCCTCATACCATATATCATTCTTAGGGAGAATTCAAGCAGTTAAAATGAATATCCTCCCAAAACTCTTGTTCCTTTTTAGATCCTTACCTCTGTATGTCTCTCGCTCTACACTACTCACAATCCAATCAGATCTGCTCAGATTCGTATGGCAAAACAAAAAACCCTGACTGGGTCGTCCATTGATATATAGAGCCCGTGTGGGGGGGCTTGGGATGCCCGGATCTATGAAAGTACTTCCTGGCATCCCGCCTAATGTAATTGGCGCAGTGGCATACCTCCCCTACTTCTATACCATGGCTGCAATTTGAGCGGATCTTGGGGGCCCCATATTATCTCCCGGGTCTTCTCTGGTCACACTCAATATCTCCAAAAGACATCACCCCACTTAATAATATAGTAGGCCAATCATTATACCTATGGTCCCTCTATTCAAAGAAGTTTAAACTAAAATCTGACACGCCACTCCTTTCCTCCTTTTTGGGAGAACCTTCATTCCCTCCGGCCTTCACCTCAGGCACGTCATTCCTCAGTTGGTCTGCGAGGGGATTGGTGAACCTTGAATCTCTGTTGCAGGGCACTTCCTTTTGTTCGTACACACACCTACAGCAAACATATGCCATGAGACGATTGGAGTTACACCAATACTTGCAAATAAGACACTTCTACTCGGCAACCATGGTTGGCGGAGTAGAATTGACAAAAACTCCATTTTAATTCCTGTGCGGCGAGGCCTCTAGGGATAGGGGGGCTATCTCCACTCTTTACTGATACCATAACGATTACAATTCCCCCTCCAAAATCTATAGCAATGGAGGCATGAGAGGCTGAGACAGCTCAGGAATTCCCAGTGGAGGACTGGCAAGACATGATTGACAACATGCACAAATATACACGCTCTATATCCATAAAGGAAACGGTACTCAAACTACATACCCGTTGGTACTACACTCCAGATCGTCTTCACAGAATATACCCACTGGTTCCTGGCACATGCTTTAAAGGATGCCAGGACAGGGGTACGCTATTGCATACGTTCTGGAGTTGTAAAGCTTTAGATTCCATTTGGCAGAAAACAACCTCTCTCATAACACTTCTATCAAGAGTATCGATTACCTTGACTTATCAAATGTGTTTGCTGTTTGCAGAACTCCCAGCTGTTCCTCCCCCACTTCGGAAATTAGTTCACACTCTCTTTAATGCTATCCAATGGGCAATAGCAATGAATTGGAAACGCTCCCATGTGTCTTGGTCACAGGTGATTTTACGTATGGAGTCCATTAGGCTTATGGAAAGAGTACACCATACTCTCTTGGACTCCATGCACATTTTCGACCCCAAATGGAAAGCTTGGACGACACACTTACTTAGTAACAGACTCGAGGATCCCTCAGTCCCTGCCTCAGAAGCACAACAGAACTAACAATTATAAGATTTGATATAATCTGCCTGGCAGGTATTTCTAATTCTAATGCTTATTTTTCTGTATTCTATATATTAACGAATATAGCATCCTGGTTGAACGATGGCATTCTCCTTGCTTATTGTTCTCACGGTGCTTGTACACCCAGTTTTTATATTATACCTCAATAAAAACGTTTGTAAACAACAACAAAAAAGGTGGCACAAAGCAGATAATTATATGCAATAAAATGATATTGTACAACATATCACATAAAGAGAAGTTATTGGAATAAAAGGAATTTGGAGGAGGATAACAATGTCTAGGCAATATGAGCAAAGGGATTACTATATTACAGTGGTATACAAGTGTTAGGAGCAATCTAGAAGATTAAGGAGGATCCCAATATGACCATTTTTTATTGAAAATATGCATATTGTCATGGAGTGTATGATGGATTCTTTCAGTGAGTTTCATCGTTTCAATTCTGGATAGTACTTGTGACCAGATGAGATTAGCTGATCTCCAATTATAAGCAATCATCCATTGTATGCCACTAAACAATGAATGTATTAGTCTGTTGCAAGGGGTTGGGATATTCGGTACGGAAGCAAACAGAAGACATATTGTGGGTGTAAGTTCAATTGTTTGGCCTGAAGCTTCTTTAACCACTTGACCACTGGGAACTTAAACCCCCTTAATAACCAGACCAATTTTCAGCTTTCAGTGCTCTCACATTTTGAATGACAATTACTCAGTCATGCAACACTGTACCTATATGACATTTTTGTCCTTTTTTTCACAGAAATAGAGCTTTCTTTTGGGGGTATTTAATCACCACTGGGTTCTTTATTTCTTGTGCTATAAAAGAAAAAAGACAGAAAATTCTGAAAAAAAGGCATTTTCTTTGTTTGTTGTAAAATTTTGCAAATTAGTAATTTTTCTTCATATATTTTGGCCAAAATTTATACCGCTACATATCTTTGGTAAAAATAACCCAAATCAGTGTATATTATTTGGTCTTTGTGAAAGTTATAGAGTCCAAAAGCTATGGTGCCAATATCTGAAATTTAATCACACCTGAAGTACTGACGGCCTATCTAATTTCTTGAGACCCTAACATGCCAAAAAAGTACAAATACCCCCCAAATGGCCCCTTTTTGGAAAGAAGACATTCCAAGGTATTTAGAAAGATGCATGATGAGTTTCTTTAAGTTGTCATTTTTTCCCACAATTCTTTGAAAAATCAAGATTTTTTTTTTTTCACAAAATTGGCATATTAGCAGGTTATTTCTCACACACAGCATATGCATGCCACAAATTACACCCCAAAACACATTCTGCTATTACTCCCGAGTATGGCAATACCACATGTGTGAGACTTTTACACAGCGTGGCCACATACAGAGGCCCAACATGCAGGCAGCACCTTCAGGCGTTCTGGAGCACCCAGGCCAATTCTGACATTTCTCTCCTACATGTAAAAATCATTATTTATTTGCTAGAAAATTACATAGAACCCCAAAACATTATATATGTTTTTTTAGCAAAGACCCTAGAGAATACAATGGCGGTCGTTGCAACTTTTTATCTCGCACGGTATTTGCGCCGCAATTTTTCTAATGCGTTTTTTTTGGGAAAAAAAAGTTTTGTGCTTTTAAAAAAAAACAAAACAGTAAAGTTAGCTCAATGTTTTTGCATAATGTGAAAGATGAAGTTATGCTGAGTAAATAGATACCTAGCATGTCACCCTTGAAAATTGCACACACTCGTGGAATGGTGCCAAACTTCGCTACTTAAAAATCCCCATAGGCGACGCTTTCAAATTTTTTACTGGTTGCATGTTTTGAGTTACAGAGGAGGTCTAGGGCCAAAATTATTGCTCTCACTCTACCGATCGCAGCGATGCCTCACAAGTGTGGTATGGGTGGGAAGTGGTTAAAACACATTTATTTTTAACACAAAGTTGTCCATTTATACAATATTTTTAACACATAGCATGTACATACCAAAAATGACACCCCAAAATAGATTCTCCTACTCCTCCTGAGTATGGCGATATCACATGTGTGAGACTTCCACAGCCTGGCCACATACAGAGGCCGAGTGTGGCCGAGCATGGCTGGGTATGGCTGAGTATGGCAGGGTATTGCAGGGTATGGCTGGGTATGGCAGAGTATGGCTGGGTATCACCGAATATTGCAGAGTATGGCTGGGTATTGCAGAGTATGGCTGGGTATTGCAGAGTATGGTTGGGTATGGCAGAGTATGGATGGGTATGACTGGGTATTGCAGAGTATGGCTGGGTATCACTGAGTATTGCAGAGTATGGCTGGGTATTGCAGAGTATGGCTGGGTATTGCAGAGTATGGCTGGGTATTGCAGAGTATGGCAGGGTATTGCAGAGTATGGCAGGGTATTGCAGAGTATGGCAGGGTATGGCACGGTATTGCAGAGTATGGCTGGGTATTGCAGGGTATGGCTGGGTATTGCAGAGTATGGCAGGGTATTGCAGAGTATGGCAGGGTATGGCACGGTATTGCAGAGTATGGCTGGGTATTGCAGGGTATGGCTGGGTATGGCAGAGTATGGCTGGGTATTGCAGAGTATGGCTGGGTATTGCAGAGTATGGCAGGGTATGGCAGAGTATTGCGGGGTATTGCAGAGTATTAAGGGGTATGGCAGAGTATGGCAGAGTATGGCTGGGTATTGCGGGGTATTGCGGGGTATGGCGGGGTATTGCAGAGTATGGCAGGGTATTGCGGGGTATTGCAGGGTATTACGGAGTATGGCAGAGTATGGCAGAGTATGGCTGGGTATTGCGGGGTATGGCGGGGTATTGCGGGGTACTGCACGGTATTGCAGAGTATGGCAGGGTATTGCAGGGTATTACGGGGTATTCCAGGGTATTGCAGAGTAGTGCAGGGTATTGCTGAGCACGGAGGGATGGCTGAGCATGGATGAATGGATGGCTGTATGTGACTGCATTTGTCACAGAGCAGCGCTGTGGGCACTACACATCCAGCCCACAACGCTGTTGCCATCCGATCCCTCCCCCTCTGTACCGATCGGTACACAGAGGGGAGGGAGGAACCGGCGTCATGACACGACGCTGGTTTGTTTACATGTGATCGCTCCAAGCGATCACATGGTAAACAGCTGCGATCAGTGGCCATTTACCGTGATCCGTGATGCTCTCGGGTGCAAGCCCCAGGGGGCGCGTGAGAGCGGGATTCTGGGAGGACGTCATAGTACGTTAAGCAACCCAGAGTTAAGCAACCGCCCTGTAGCCGTCATTCGGCTATGGATCGGTTGCTAAGTGGTTAATTTTGTTATTAGCAGCTTGCCAGATTGGTTTTAGGAACTTACAGCTCCGAAATATGTGTACTAGAGTCCCTTGTTCTGAGCAGCCCCTAAAACAATTAGGGGAGGCTGTAGGGTAGAAATTATGAATTTTTGAAGGGTCAAATACCATCTGGTTAGTAGTTTAATTGGTGTTTCTCTGATTGGGGTAGCACAGTTGCTTTTGTGGAGGTTGTCTATAATTTTTTCCCAAGATGGGGTTGTGAATCGCGGATGAAGATAGCTACTCCATGTGCTTTACTAGAAAATGTAGTATAATGAAACTGTTTGTATGTCTTATCAAAATATTGTGGGTGGTTTGTGGCTGAAAAATGGGTCTCTTTTGGTAGTAATATATTGGTACCTAGTCTCTTGTAATGTCTAAAGGCTTTTTTCCTTTTATTTGGGGAATTTAACCCCTGGACGTTATGAGAAAAGATTCTGAGACCCATTATTCAACCAGAAAAGGGGTGTCAGCTAAGTTAAATGTGGGTTTGTTTAGATCAGGTGGAGAAATATAGAGTCCAACCAGTATTTGGTGAAGGGTATACTTAGAGTTTTTTCCATGACATCCAGGATTACCAATTTGAATTTGTGTAACATATTGTACTAGAAAATAGCATTGTACCAATAACATGAAAATATTTGAAGAGTAGGGATGAGCTTCGTGTTCGAGTCGAACCCATGTTCGACTCGAACATCGTCTGTTCGCCCGTTCACCGAATTGCGAACGATATGGGCCGTTTGCGCCAAATTCGTGTGGCGCGTCACGGCCCATAATATACTGCGGCATCGCAGTGCATTGCTGGCTGATGATTGGCCAAGCATGCACTATGACCTGCATGCTTGGCCAATCACAGTGCCGTCTGTAGAGAGCTGTAATTGGCCAAAGCCAGGGTGGCTTTGGCCAATTATGGCTCAGGGGGTTTAGTACACGCCCCACACTATATAAGGCCGCCTGCACGGCGGCCCTGTGTAGTGTGTTCCAGCGTTGAGAGACAGAGAGACAGTGTCATTTGATTTAAGTTAGATAGATTAGGCAGGACAGTCAGTCAGTTAGCTGCACTTACAGTGTATGGTGTATATATATGCATCCCAGGTGTTGTGTGTGTGTGTATGTATATATGTATATATATATATATATATATATATACACTGTATTCTGTTTAGCTAGATCCGTTCCTGTTATTATCTTCCCACTGACAGGCAGGCAGGTGTTGTACAGCTACCTGAAGAAAATTGCTGGTGTTTTTCTGATCCTATTAGTACCACAGTCAGGCAGCTACACTATTTACAGTTAGTGTAGAGAATTCTCCTCACAGTGTTCAGCTAAAGCTACAAGTTAGTGTAGTGCACAGTGTTCAGCTAAAGCTACAAGTTAGTGTAGTGTGACCTCTGCACAGTGTTCAGCTAAAGCTACAAGTTAGTGTAGTGCGTCCTCCTCACAGTGTTCAGCTAAAGCTACAAGTTAGTGTCGTGCGACCTCTGCACAGTGTTCAGCTAAAGCTACAAGCTATTGTAGTGCGTCCTCTCAACAGTGTTCAGCTAAAGCTACAAGTTAGTGTAGTGCACAATGTTTAGCTAAAGCTACAAGTTAGTGTAGTGTGACCTCTGCACAGTGTTCAGCTAAAGCTACAAGTTAGTGTAGTGCGTCCTCCTCACAGTGTTCAGCTAAAGCTACAAGTTAGTGTCGTGCGACCTCTGCACAGTGTTCAGCTAAAGCTACAAGCTATTGTAGTGCGTCCTCTCAACAGTGTTCAGCTAAAGCTACAAGTTAGTGTAGTGCACAATGTTTAGCTAAAGCTACAAGTTAGTGTAGTGTGACCTCTGCACAGTGTTCAGCTAAAGCTACAAGTTAGTGTAGTGCGTCCTCCTCACAGTGTTCAGCTAAAGCTACAAGTTAGTGTAGTGTGACCTCTGCACAGTGTTCAGCTAAAGCTCCAAGTTAGTGTAGTGCGTCCTCCTCACAGTGTTCAGCTAAAGCTCCAAGTTAGTGTAGTGCGTCCTCCTCACAGTGTTCAGCTAAAGCTACAAGTTAGTGTAGTGCGACCTCTGCACAGTGTTCAGCTAAAGCTACAATTTAGTGTAGTGCGTCCTCTGAACAGTGTTCAGCTAAAGCTACAAGTTAGCGTAGTGCGCAGTATTCAGCTAAAGCTACAAGTTAGTGTAGTGCGACCTCTGCACAGTGTTCAGCTAAAGCTACAAGTTAGTGCAGTGCATCCTCCTCACAGTGTTCAGCTAAAGCTACAAGTTAGTGTAGTGCGTCCTCTGAACTGTGTTCAGCTAAAGCTACAAGTTAGTGTAGTGTGACCTCTGCACAGTATTCAGATAAAGCTACAAGTTAGTGTAGTGCACAGTGTTCAGCTAAAGCTACAAGTTAGTGTAGTGCGACCTCTGCACAGTGTTCAGCTAAAGATACCTGTAGAAGGTTGGTGGTGTTTTCCTGATCCTATCACTACCGAAGGCAGCTACATTATTTACACGTTAGTGTAGTGCGATCTCTGCACAGTGTTCAGCTAAAGCTACCTGTAGAAGGTTGGTGGTGTTTTCCTGATCCTATCACTACTGCAGGCAGCTAAATTATTTACACGTTAGTGTAGTGCAATCTCTGCACAGTGTTCAGCTAAAGCTACCTGTAGAAGGTTGGTGGTGTTTTCCTGATCCTATCACTACCGCAGGCAGCTACATTATTTACACGTTAGTGTAGTGCGACCTCTGCACAGTGTTCAGCTAAAGCTACCTGTAGAAGGTTGGTGGTGTTTTCCTGATCCTATCACTACCGCAGGCAGCTAAATTATTTTCACGTTAGTGTAGTGCGACCTCTGCACAGTGTTCAGCTAAAGCTACCTGTAGAAGGTTGGTGGTGTTCTCATACTACAGGCAGGCAGTTGATTTTGCTAGTATCAGTGTATATATATATATATATATATATATATATATATATATATATATATATATATATATATAATAATCCCAGCTTAGTGCAGCTACATCTAACTGCAGGCCATTAGTATGTCTGAAAGGCCAACAAGGAGAGGCAGACAGTCACAAGCCAATAAACCTATCCTATCACTACCGCAGGCAGCTAAATAAGCTACAAGTTCGTTTTTTTGCGAGCTCTGCACAGTGTTCACCTAAAGCTATCTGTAGAAGGTTGGTGGTGTTTTTCTGATCCTATCACTATCGCAGGCAGCTAAATAAGCTACAAGTTCGTTTTTTTGCGAGCTCTGCACAGTGTTCAGCTAAAGCTACCTGTAGAAGGTTGGTGGTGTTCTCATACTACAGGCAGGCAGTTGATTTTGCTAGCTGCAGTATCAGTTATATATATATATATATATATATATATATATCCCAGCTTAGTGCAGCTACAGGCCATTAGTATGTCTGGAAGGCCAACAAGGAGAGGCAGACAGTCACAAGCCAATAAAAGAGGGCAAGCAGGCTCTGTGTCTAGAGGCAACAGTGCTGGTCGTGGACACGGTGCATCCTCATCAGCACGTGGCCATGAGACACGATTGGCCTTTTTTTCGGTAGCTGGCTGTGTTGAGCCGCAAAATGCGGAAGACTTGGTCGAGTGGATGACCAAGTCGTCCTCATCCTCCTCATCCTCCCTCACCCATGCTCAGAGTACTTTGTCTGGCATAGCAGCTGCCAACGCGGCCTCTTCCCTCGGCTCAGTGGCATCAGTGACTCCTTCCCTAGTGTCACCATGTCCTCTTGAGGAGTCCCTCGAACTGTTTGACCACAGTGTTGGGTACATGCTCGAGGAGGATGCCCAGCGTTTAGAAGGCTCTGATGATGATACTGAGCTAGATGAAGGCAGTAACGTGAGCATTGACAGAGGGGGTGCCCAAGAAGGACAGCAATCTGGCAGTCATGCTCCCCCTGCTGCAGCATACTGCCAGGTTTGCTCCAGTGATGAGGAGGGAGGGGATGATGAGGTCACTGACTCAACGTGGGTGCCTGAGAGAGGAGAGAGGAGGAGGAGGAGGCACATCACCAACGAGGCAGGATGCCCTCCAGGGGCCAGCCTAAGGGCAGCACGCTAACTGCATCACACCGCAAAGCTCCGCATGTGCAGGGCGCTGCTGTCTCTGCGTGTTATTCCAAAAGTTCTTTGGTGTGGGCCTTTTTGAGACGAGTGCATGAGATAGCACCGCTGCTATTTGCAACATATGTCTCAAGCGTATCTCCCGTGGCCAAAACATCACCCGCTTGGGCACCACATGCTTGATGAGACATATGTTGACCTGCCATGCAGTTCATTGGCAAGCGTACCTAAAAGACCCACACCAAATAACAAAGAGGACCTCTCCTTGCTCCTCATCAGCTGAGATCTCCAACCCCACTATACCTTCAGTCCTTTCTGAGACCTGCACTGAGAGGAATGAAGGTGTAGAATTAGGTGTGTCACAGCCAAGTACTTGTGGGCAATCTGCTTTCGGTACACCAACGTCAGATTGTACCAGCAAATTTCCCTGCCCCAGCTGCTGCACCGCAAAAAGAAGCCATCCACATGCCCAGCGGTTGAATGCTAGCTTGGCAAAATTGCTAGCACTTCAACTGTTACCTTTTAAGTTGGTAGGCTCTGCCCCCTTCCGTGAGTTTGTGGAATGTGCGGTTCCTCAGTGGCAGGTACCCAAACGCCACTTTTTCTCACGGAAGGCGATTCCGGCTCTCTACCGGCATGTGGAAGGCAATGTCCATGCCTCGCTGGACAGGGCAGTCAGCGGTAAGGTGCATGATACCACTGACTCATGGTCCAGCAGGCATGGACAGGGACATTACCTAAGTTTCACGCCGCATTGGGTGACTCTGCTGGCAGCTGGGAAGGATGCAGGAGTGTTGGAGGTTGTTCCGCCACCATGCCTCCAAAATGCCACTACTAATGATTCTGACACACCTCTTTCCTCCACCCCCTCCTCTTCTTCTTCCTCCATGGCCTCTTCCTGTGCTTTGTCCTCGGAACCAGCGGTGCTCCGTAGGCGTTCAAGGGGCTATGCAACTATGCAGGCCAAAACATGCCATGTGGTGCTTGAGATGGTGTGCTTGGGGGACAGGAGCCACACTGGGGCAGAGGTTCTGTCAGCTCTGCAGGGGCAGGTTCAGAGGTGGTTGACACCACGCCAACTTAAGGCAGGAATGGTGGTTTGCGACAATGGCACCAACCTCCTCTCTGCCCTCCGACAGAGACAAATGACCCATGTGCCCTGTTTGGCTCACGTCCTTAACTTGGTGGTGCAGCGGTTCTTGGGCAGGTACCCGGGCTTACAGGATGTCCTGAGGCAGGCCAGGAAAGTCTGTGTGCATTTCCACCGGTCATATAATGCCAGTGCTTGGCTGGCAGACCTCCAAAAGGAGTTTAATCTGCCCAAGAACCGCCCAATCTGTGACATGCCCACCAGGTGGAACTCAACGTTGGCCATACTGCAGCGGCTGCACACGCAGCAGAGGGCCATCAATGAGTACCTGTGCGACTATGGCACCAGGACAGGGTCAGGGGAGCTTGTTTTTTTTCCCCCACGCCAGTGGGCCATGATCAGGGATGCATGCACTGTCCTGTCACCATTTGAGGAGGCCATAAGGATGGTGAGCAGTGACAGTGCATGCATCAGTGACACTGTCCCCCTTGTCCACCTGTTGGAGCACACGCTGCGTGGAATAATGGACAGGGCACTTGAGGCAAAACAGAGGCAGGAAGAGGAGGACTTCCTTAGCTCTCAAGGCCCCCTTTATCCAGACAGTGTTCCTGCGTGCCCGCAGATCACACAGGAAGAGGATGAGGAGGAGGAGGATTGTGTCAGTATGGAGGTGGAGCCTGGCACTCAGCATCAGCAGCAGTCTTTAAGGGATCATTTACAGTCCCAAGAAACACATGGACTTGTAAGTGGCTTGGAGGAGGTGGCTGCTGATCATTTCGTCCTTAGTGACCCAGAGGACTCCGGACCGAATGCCTCAGCAAACCTAAGCTGCATGGCCTCCCTGATCCTGCAAAGCCTGCGGAAGGATCCTCATATTCATGGTATAAGGAGAAGGAACAATACTGGCTGGCAACCCTCCTTGATCCACATTACAAGGGTAAGGTTGCGGACCTTATCTTGCCCGTCGCAGAGGGAGCAGAGGATGAAACATCTTTGGGAGGCCTTGCAGAAAGGTCTGTGCAACGCGTTCCCAGAGACTGGGAGGTTACAAACTCCTGTTTCTGGACAACGTGTTGCTGAGGCTTTGGTCAGTCAAAGAAGGAGCGGTGGAGAAGTTGGTCGCCTGACCGATGCGTTCAGACAATTTTTTAGTCTGCAGCCCCAAGGTAAGATCGGTTCCAGCAACCATCACCAGCATCTGTTTTACATGGTGCAGGAATACCTAGGGGCAAGATCTGACTTGGACACCTTTCCCACCGAATATCCTCTGGGTTACTGGGTCTTGAGGATGGATCACTGGCCAGAGCTTGCACAGTATGCAATTGAGCTACTGGCCTGTCCTGCATCCAGCATTCTTTCGGAATGCACATTCAGTGCTGCTGGAGGCTTTGTAACCGATCACAGGGTGCGTCTTTCCACCGACTCGGTCGATCGACTGACCTTCATAAAAATGAATCAGTCTTGGATCACCACCAGCTACCAAGCACCTGATGCTGATGTAACCGAATAATTTTTTTGGAAATGTCAGATCCCTTCAAAGACTGCCTATGCTGATGCTGAGTGACTATCCTGTTATGCTGAGTAATTATCCTCTTCCTCCTCAATGATCATGCTGATAGCTTGTAAGAACATTTTTGGTTCTGGGCACCGCCACCAGTGCCTAAGGCCCAATTTTTCAGCCCCTGTTTAACAGGGGCGTGTAATTACAATTTTTGATGCAATTCTTTGCAGCTCTTTGCAGCAGGGCTAGTTCCTGCGCTCCAACTAGTGTATCTGTGAGGGGTTGCAGTGTTGTGGCACCAACACCAGTTCCTAAGGCCCAATTTTTCTGCCCCTGTTTAACAGGGGTGTGTAATTACAGTTTTTGATGCAATTCTTTGCAGAAGGGTTAGTTCCTGCACTCCAACTAGAGTATCTGTGAGGGGTTGCAGTGTTGTGGCACCACCACCACCACCAAAGGCCCAATTTTTCTGCCCCTGTTCAACAGGGGCATGTAATTACAATTCTTGATCTAATATTTCACAGCAGGGTCCGTTTCTGCGCCCACCAAGAGTATCTGTGAGGACTTACAGTGTTGTGGCACCAGCACCACCACCACCACCACCACCAAAGGCCCAATTTTTCTGCCCCTGTTCAACAGGGGCATGTAATTACAATTCTTGATCTAATATTTGACAGCAGGGTCCTGTGAGGGCTTACAGTGTTGTGGCCACAACAACACCTAAGACCCAAATTTCTGCTGAGTATATAGGGCAGGCCCCTACTTTCAAACATCCAACTTACAAACGACTCCTACTTGCAAACAGAAGGAGACAACAGGAAGTGAGATGAAATCTACTCCTAGGAAGGGAAATTCTCTTTTTTGCATACACACGGTCGCACAAAGTTGTCGGACTTTCCGATCGCCAAGAACGTGGTGACGTACACCACGTACGACGAGACTAGAAAAGGCCAGTTCAGAACCAAGCGCGGCACCCTTTGGGCTCCTTTTGCTAATCTCGTGTTGGTAAAAGTTTGGTGAGAGACGATTCGCGCTTTTTCAGACTTGTGGTTTTCAGATCGTTTTCTGCTGTTCAGTTTGTGCTTGTGGGTTTGTATCTGCTCTTCAGTGCGTGCAGTCAGTTCGTATTGTACTATTCGGTGTGATCTTGTCCACTTGTTACTGTTTTTCAGGTCGCTCTTCACAGGCCTTGCTGTTCTTCAGTGCATTCTATTACTTCGTTCTGAGCAGCCGACCGTTTTCTAGCCATGTTGCGTATACGTACTCCTCGTAGAGTTCATGCTGTG
The DNA here is from genome assembly GCF_042186555.1 of Aquarana catesbeiana. Taxonomy (NCBI): domain Eukaryota; kingdom Metazoa; phylum Chordata; class Amphibia; order Anura; family Ranidae; genus Aquarana; species Aquarana catesbeiana. Next base: position 528,276,851 of record NC_133325.1, on the reverse strand, counting down.
CGGGGGCTTGGTGTTGGAGTCCTTACCTTAACACAAGTCCAGTCCATGAACAGGGTGGGGAGGAGTTCATGGACCAAGAATTGGTTGCTTCAGCGTGGCCAGTTCTGTCATATACCTTTACTTCGTGAGATCCGTGAGAATAATCCTGATGATTTCAGGAACTTTCTCCGGATGACGGACCCCGTATTTCACCGTTTGTTGGCTTTGCTGACCCCTTATATTAGCAGGCAGGATACCTGCATGAGGCAAGCCATCACTCCAGAGCAGAGGTTAGTCGCCACCCTGCGGTATTTGGCGACGGGGAGAAGCCTGCAGGACCTCAAGTTCTCGAAAAGCATCTCCCCCCAGGCTCTGGGGATCATTATCCCAGAGACCTGTTCTGCCATCATCCAGGTCCTGCAGAAGGAGTATATGAAGGTAAGTTTTTTATCCTTTAATATCAAATTTTATTGTATTTAATGTTTGCTAATATATTGTATTTCTTTCCTCATTCCCTAATTACCATGATTGTAATATGCTGTGAATGTCCCCTTTGTCCTCATGCATGCTGGATTTTTAGGTAATTAATTTTGTTGTCCTTCATACATATTTGCCTTCACTTACCTCCCCAGCATGGTCTCCTGGCCCTATATTCACCTCATGTAGTCACTTAACAATGTATTTTATCAGCTCCATAGTAGTGCTTTACCCCAAACACCCCCTAAAATGTTTTTAAATGTGATTTGTGCTTTAAATTCAGGCAGAGTGCCAGAGGCTTTTTTAACCCTCCCTCCCCCCAACTGCTAAGTCAGCTGATACCAATTCTCTATCTATCCTCAATCATCTATCTGCTGACTTTGCCAAACCCATACACACTATACCCATCTCTTTTGTGGTCAGATTTATGAATGAATTCCCCAAAGCATGTAGTGCAAGGGCCTGCCTGTATACTTTCAAATGGTACTGATTCAAGTTTCTGTATACTATTATTGTCTTGATAGGTAATAGCAGAATGTCCAAATGTTCTCAAATGTGTACAATGTGTATTTATATCTTTGTATTATGACACTTCTTACCTGTCCAGTGGGCTGCCAATAGTGTAACTAAGGAGGGGCTGTTCAAAGTAATACCCATTATTTAGGCATTCAGCTCTCAATGAAGTGGAGAGGGTTACCTGTCCAAGAGTTCCCCCCCCCTATAATGTTAGAAATGGCCCATGAGAAGGGGGGGGGGATCTGATAGGTGTACCTTATACTTTGGTCTTTAAAAACTCCCTCAAATAAATGTTATCTTGATGTTGGCCAAGAATGTTTGTGTCTAATCTGCTTTCCCTGTTTATGTGCAAAATGACTAAATTTTTTTTTGTTTGACTGCACAGTTTCCTTCCACGCCACAGGAATGGCAGACTGCGGCCTCCCACTTTGCCCAGCGGTGGGACTTTCCTAACTGCGGAGGGGCAATTGATGGGAAACACGTCCACATCGTCCCACCACCCAACTCGGGGTCGTACTATTATAATTATAAGGGGTTCAGTAGTATTGTGATGTTGGCGGTGGTGTCGGCTACTTATGAGTTCCTGTATGTGGACGTGGGGAAGAATGGCCGGATGTCCGATGGTGGAGTCATTGCCCAGACAGAGTTCTACAGGCATCTCCAGAATGGCAGCTTGGACTTGCCACCTTCCAGAAGACAATGTGGAAGGACTCCCATTCGTCTTCGCTGCGGATGAAGCGTTTGTGCTGGGGGACCATCTTATGCGGCCATTCCCGATGAGGACCCTCACCCCGGACCAGAGGGTTTTTAATTACCGGCTGGCCAGAGCCAGAAGAGTGGTGGAGAACACGTTTGGAATCATGGCCAGCCGGTTCCGCCTATTTCTGACACCCATACATATGGCGGAGTATAAACTGAATCATATAATCCTGGCGTGCTGTGTTCTACACAACTTTTTACGGCAACATTCTGCCAACTATGCTGGCTCAGTTGGACCTGAGGTTGGAATTCAAAATGAAACAACCCTGACGGCGCTTGAAAGTGACCGTCCTGGCTTGCCCCCCCCCGAGTGCCCGTGATGTCCGGCTAAGATACCTTGAATACTTTGCGGGTAGGGGGGCTATCAATATGCCAGACAATGTCTGAAACCTTTTTCTAATAAAAAAAACCAAATAACTACTCAAATCTTTGGTGACATTTACTACTTGTGTTTGTTTTAGCTGACCCTGACAGAAATGTGGTGAGTCCTGAAAATGGCGTGATTGTGTAACCTTACAAAGCACTGTTGGGTGTTATTTACTAAAGGCAAAGACACTTTGCACTACAAGTGCACTTGAAACTGCACTTGTAGTGCAAAGTGGGTTTGCCCTTAGGAAATAACACCCATTGTCACTGAAAACACCAATTAGAGCACCAAAAAAGTGTTGTAGCGTTGAGACAATAATCCACACATTCTTGATTAACAATCTTTTTAATACCAGCACAGTCACATGTGCATTTAGAAAAGGTTTTTAAAACAAACCAACATGTTTGTTGTATTACAATTTTTGGTGTCACATTAGAAAAAGTAGAAATGTCCATTTAAGATAAAACAGGCATGTTTAAAACCAACAAGAAAGACACAAATCTTGAACTTACAAAGTTCACATTTGGTAGAACTTGAAGGCAATATCAGACATGAGTATTTACAAACTGTGTTTGATATTGCGTTCAGATGGGGTGAAGTCACCCCAGGAAAAGCCAAATTTTGAAGATGCACACAAATTTACGAATGTCAACATGTGCTACCTGCCATCACGGGGGATCAAGGGATGTGTTTTGGGGGTGCAACCCCTTCCTCACAGCTACTTTATTATCGAGGAAGGGGTTGCACCCCCAAAACGTGTCCATTGATCTCCCGTGATGGCAGATAGCACATGTTAAAATACTGTGTGCATCTTCAAAATTTGGCTTTTCTCAAATTTGTCAAAAAATGTCAAAAATGTTTAGCACACAAAAAACTAAAGGAATTTGGAGGGGTTTTAAACTCTCCCTAAAACATCAATGATGTTCTTCATTTTGTTCTTTTCATTCTGTGCACTTTCCGAGGTGAAAGGATCTGGATCCGCAACATCACGATCACCTAAAAAGATAGAAACCAAAAAACACTATGTATTATAAATATGCCGGCATCCATCTCTTACCTGAGCCTGTGGTCACAGACACTCACCTGTTGTGGTGCCAATTTCCACCACATCTTCCTCCTCCTGCTCTGCTTGTCTTGGGTGGATTTCCCCTTCTTCCAGAGGTGGGGGATCTCTTGTCTCCTTGGCTGAGGCATGTCCTCCGAGTCTTTTCTCCCCTATGTAAAAAAAAAAATAGGTATACTTAGCACACAGATACTTGATGGCAGAACTATAAATATGAAACATTGCTTGGAAGTGGGGAACAATTGTCTGTTTTGGCAGAGTTCCAAGTAGTTGCATTTTTCCGGGCTTTCCTCCTCCTCCTCCTCGTTGCTGTAATTAGCACGCACCTGCTGTGTCTCTGCCATGTGCTCTTCCCTCACTGCGCCGAACGAGAAGGGGCGGGGAATAGAATAGAAAGAATGTCAGGGGTGGGCAGAGTTACACGCATGCGCAGTTTCTATAAAGCGTAACACGCGTGCGTAGTACGTACGATCTGTGAGCGGAGGAAGGAGTATCGGAGGCGCCGATCGTGATAACGAAGGTAAGTGCAAAACTTGGGCCTATACTGCTTCTAGATTGAGGCCTATATTGTAACAAGATTAGGAGAGTTTTGCCTGACATTAGGGTTTGTCTCGTGTTGTGTCTTGCAGATAAAATGGATGGCTTCAATGACCACAACTTCCTCCCCCTGTTCATAGACAAGTACAGGGAGCTGCCCTGTCTGTGTCAGGTGAAACATCCACATTACAATAATAAACAAAAGAGGCAGGCAGTGCTGGAGAAACTGCTGGAGTTGGTGAAGCCGGTGGTTCCCATGGCAAACATCCCCTATTAAAAAGCCAAAATTGATGGCCTGAGGAGCACTTATCTAAGGGAGCGCAAGAAGGTCATGGATTCCCAGAGATCCGGAGCTGCAGCAGATGACGTTTATGTCCCCAGGCTGTGGTACTATGAGAGACTGTGATTTCTGTCAGACCAGTCAGGGAATCCCTCCCAACCCTTCCTTCCACCCTTCCTTCCACCCCAGCTGAGGCTTCCGATGTCTAACCTGGGACTTCCAGCCAGGAAGAAGTGGAGGAGCCCAGATGGAGCCAGGTATAGCATTCTTCTACAGATTTCTGGTCAATAAATAAATTATGTTTACTAGATGTTATTATTGATCACTAATTGCTGATTTAATACAGTTTTTTACATATCAATAGACAGTAGTGGGCAAAAATAATTGGGACAAGAATGAAAAATGCTGGACTCAGAAGGATAGTCTGTTATATTTGTTAACATTCAATTTGCAACAGTCATGAGATGAAAATTGTGTGTGATTGATGAATAAAAAACTAGAACTATGTCCCTTTTCCATACACAGAAAGACCTCAGCCAGGACGAGGCTCTGGAATGTGGCACACAGGAGGAGGCTGTGGAATGTGGCAGCCAGGAGGAGGCGGGGCTAAGTGGCAGCCAGGAGAAGCCTGGGCCCAGTAGGAGCCTGACAGAATCGCAGGTTCCTCCCCTCCGCCTTCCAAACAAAAGACCCAGGAAGGGGAGTCACGTGCAGGATTCAGCTCTCAGGCTCATTCAGGAGGCTTCTGCATCCCTCAGAGCCTTACCCACTCCTGAAGAGGCCTTTGCCTGCATGGCTGCCACCAAACTGAAGGTCATGCAGGAGGGTCAACGCCTCATGTGTGAGAAACTTCTTTATGAAGTCCTAACTAAGGGGGTGAGTGGCGAAATCACACCCAATACCGACGTGATTGAGTTGGACCATCCTCCTACCTCCTCCTGCCACAACTACACCACCACAGCCACAGCGTGGAAGGAAGACTAGAGAGTGATGGCCCTGGGTTCAGTCTGGTCTGACAAAAGATGCAGTCTCTTGTAGCACCACAGCCTGGAGACACAGATGTCATCTGCTGCTTTCATGATCTCTTGGACTTCTGGACCAGACTGCACTCCCTTAGATATGGACTCCTCAGGCCACCAATTTTGCAGTAAAATAATTGATGTGTGCCCTGGGGGCCAAAGGCTTCGCCAATTTCTGCTGTTTCTCCAGCGTTGCCTCCCTCTTTGTTTGGTTCTGAGCCCTTAATAAAGGAATTTTTGATTCAATTATACTCGCCTATGTGTGTTTTCCTTCAAAAAGGACAGTTTGTTTGTGAGGAGGCAGGTACATTTCAAAACTACAATGTGAAATTAACAAGGGACACCAAAACCAAGCACCCTCCTTGAGATTAAATAATACAACATATCAATTGTGTTGTGGTAACTTGACACACAAAACACACACAAAAATATTAAGGAGTAAAACCCAAAAAAACTAAAAAAATACATCAGCCTTGAAAAAAATATAAACCCCCCCCAAAAAAAATAAAATCTGCCTTGAAAAAAAAAAAAACAAAACTAAAAAAAAATCAGCCTTGAAAAAAATACAAAACAAAAATAAAACAACAAAAAAGAAATTTGGTCAGATATGACAAATCAAAATATATTGAGGTAATCACGATAAATAATAAAGAAAGAAGTTTGTGAGAAGTCTGTGTGAATATGAGCAGCAAAACTACTTCATTCTTCTCTTCTGAGCATGCGTGGCACTTTGTACGTCAGAATTGTCCACACACGGTCGGAATTGATGCAATCAGATTTTGTTGTCAAAAAATTTTATAGCTTGCTCTCAAACTTTGTGTGTCGGAAAATTCGATGGAAAATGTCCGATGAAGCCCACACACGGTCGGAATTTCCGACAACACGCTCCGATCGCACATTTTCCGTGGGAAAATCCAACCGTGTGTACGGAGCATAAGAGTTAATATGGGAAAAACTTTTCTCCTTTCCACTGATGCTTTATCACCAATCCTTGTTTCACAAAAAAACCCAAATTTTCAAAAAACATTTGTCATTGGGACAAAAAGTGAGGTGAAATCTTCTGAAGAGGAGCACAGACAGCAAAACAAATGTCACAGGGGTAATAACCCTTCCCTAGGTTTTCCAAAAAGCTTAAAATAGATTTTTTGGCTGGAGCTAAACACGTTAAAAATGTACCAGTTCAAAATTACAAACATATTCTACTTAACAACAGACATACAGTCCCTGTCTTGTTTGCACCGCCTGTATACTGCTGTTCAGAGTATATAGGGCCTGGGGGCCCCACACCTTTCCCTTTTTAATTTGGGTGCGGGGTTCCCCTTAATATCCATACAAGACCCAAAGGGCCTGGTAATGGACTGGGGGGTATCCATGCCGTTTGTCTCACTGATTTTCATCCATATTGCCAGGACCCGACATTACATTCAAACCGCAAGCAGTTTTAAATGACTTTTTTTACTTTAAAAATTACATTTTGTGCAGGGACTGTTATAAGCACGGGAAACACGCGCCACTTTACAGGCATACTATAGACACCCCCCATCATTAAAATCACTGCTCCTGAAAAAACAGCCATTTTTAACCACCTCAATACAGGGCACTTAAACCCCCTTCCTGCCCAGACCAATTTTCAGCTTTCGGTGCTCTCACACTTTGAATGACCATTACTCAGTCATGCAACACTGTACCCAAATGAAATTTGTGTCCTTTTTTTTCACACAAATAGAGCTTTCTTTTGGTGGTATTTAATCACTAATGGGTTTTTTATTTTTTGTGCTATAAATAAAAAAAGACCGTAAATTTTGTGAAAAAATGCCTTTTTCTTTGTTTTTGTCATAAAATTTAGCAAATTAGTAATTTTTCTTCATAAATTTTGGCCAAAATTTATACTGCTATATATCTTTGGTAAAAATAACCCAAATTAGTGTATATTATTTGGTCTTTGTGAAAGTTATAGAGTCTACAAACTATGGTGCCAATCACTGAAAATTGAAAACATCTGATCAGGCCTTCAGTACATCAGGTGAATCTCATTTCTTGAGGTACTAACAAGTCAGAAAAGTACAAATACCCCCCAAATGACCCCTTTTTAGTAGACATTCCAAGGTATTAAGTAAGTAGTATGGTGAGTTTTTTTAAGTTGTAATTTTTTCCCACAATTCTTTGCAAAAGGAAGATTATTTTTTTTTTTTTTTTAAATGTTCATATTAACTGGTTATTTCTCTCACAGAGCATATGCATACAACAAATTACACCCCAAAATACATTCTGCTACTCTTACCGAGTATTAGGGATGAGCTTCGTGTTCGAGTCGAACCCATGTTCGACTTGAACATCGGCTGTTCGCCCGTTCGCCGAATTGCGAACGATATGGGCCGTTCGCTCCAAATTCGTGTGGCGCCTCACGGCCCATAATTCACTGCAGCATGGCAGTGCATTGCTTGCTGATGATTGGCCAGGCATGCACTATGACCCGCATGCTTGGCCAATCACAGCGCCGCCTGAACAGAGAGCCATAATTGGCCAAAGCCAAGGAGGCTTTGGCCAATTATGGCTCAGGGGATTTAGTACACGCCCCACACTATATAAGGCCGCCTGCACGGCGGCCCTGTGTAGTGTGTGTTCCGGCGTTCGTTGAGAGAGAGAGAGAGACAGACAGTGTCATTTGATTTGAGTTAGATAGATTAGGCAGAACAGTCAGTCAGTTAGCTGCACTTACAGTGTATTGTGTATTTATATGCATCCCAGGTGTTGCATATATATATATATACACTGTATTCAGTTTAGCTAGATCCGTTCCTGTTATCTTCTAGACTATTTACATTTAGTGCAGTGCGTCCTGCTCACAGTGTTCAGCTAGATCCGTTCCTGTTATCTTCCTACTGACAGGCAGGCTTGTCTGGTTACAGTATATAAAGCTACCTGAAGAAAATTACTGGTGTTCTATTTGATCCTATTAGTACCACGGTCAGGCAGCTAGACTATTTACATTTAGTACAGTGCGTCCTGCTCACAGTGTTCAGCTAGATCCGTTCCTGTTATCTTCCTACTGACAGGCAGGCTTGTCTGGTTACAGTATATAAAGCTACCTGAAGAAAATTACTGGTGTTCTATTTGATCCTATTAGTACCACGGTCAGGCAGCTAGACTATTTACATTTAGTACAGTGCGTCCTGCTCACAGTGTTCAGCTAGATCCGTTCCTGTTATCTTCCTACTGACAGGCAGGCTTGTCTGGTTACAGTATATAAAGCTACCTGAAGAAAATTACTGGTGTTCTATTTGATCCTATTAGTACCACGGTCAGGCAGCTAGACTATTTACATTTAGTACAGTGCGTCCTGCTCACAGTGTTCAGCTAGATCCGTTCCTGTTATCTTCCTACTGACAGGCAGGCTTGTCTGGTTACAGTATATAAAGCTACCTGAAGAAAATTACTGGTGTTCTATTTGATCCTATTAGTACCACGGTCAGGCAGCTAGACTATTTACATTTAGTACAGTGCGTCCTGCTCACAGTGTTCAGCTAGATCCGTTCCTGTTATCTTCCTACTGACAGGCAGGCTTGTCTGGTTACAGTATATAAAGCTACCTGAAGAAAATTACTGGTGTTCTATTTGATCCTATTAGTACCACGGTCAGGCAGCTAGACTATTTACATTTAGTACAGTGCGTCCTGCTCACAGTGTTCAGCTAGATCCGTTCCTGTTATCTTCCTACTGACAGGCAGGCTTGTCTGGTTACAGTATATAAAGCTACCTGAAGAAAATTACTGGTGTTCTATTTGATCCTATTAGTACCACGGTCAGGCAGCTAGACTATTTACATTTAGTACAGTGCGTCCTGCTCACAGTGTTCAGCTAGATCCGTTCCTGTTATCTTCCTACTGACAGGCAGGCTTGTCTGGTTACAGTATATAAAGCTACCTGAAGAAAATTACTGGTGTTCTATTTGATCCTATTAGTACCACGGTCAGGCAGCTAGACTATTTACATTTAGTACAGTGCGTCCTGCTCACAGTGTTCAGCTAGATCCGTTCCTGTTATCTTCCTACTGACAGGCAGGCTTGTCTGGTTACAGTATATAAAGCTACCTGAAGAAAATTACTGGTGTTCTATCCCAGCTTAGTGCAGCTACAGGCCATTAGTATGTCTGGAAGGCCAAGAAGGAGAGGCAGACAGTCACAAGCCAATAAGAGAGGGCAAGCAGGCTCTGTGTCTAGTGCTGGTCGTGGAGACGGTGCATCCTCATCAGCACGTGGCCATGGGACACGCTGGGCCTTTTTTCGGCAGCTGGCCGTGTTGAGCCGCAACATGCGGAAGACTTGGTCGAGTGGATGACCAAGCCGTCCTCATCCTCCTCATCCTCTCTCACCCATGCCCAGGGTGCTTTGTCTGGCAAAGCAGCGGCCTCTTCCCTCAGCTCAATGTCATCAGTGACTCCTTCCCTAGCTCCACCATGTCCTCATGAGGATTCCCTCGAACTGTTTGACCACAGTGTTGGGTACATGCTCCAGGAGGATGCCCAGCGTTTGGAAGGCTCTGATGATGATACTGAGCTCGATGAAGGCAGTAACATGAGCACGGACAGAGGGGGTGCCCAAGAAGGACAGCAATCTGGCAGTCATGCTCCCCCTGCTGCAGCATACTGCCAGGTTTGCTCCAGTGATGAGGAGGGAGGGGATGATGAGGTCACTGACTCAACGTGGGTGCCTGATAGGAGAGAGGAGGAGGAGGAGGCACATCACCAACGAGGCAGGATGCCCTCCGGGGGCCAGCCTAAGGGCAGCACATTGACTGCATCACACCCCAAAGCTCCACATGTGCAGGGCGCTGCAGTCTCTGCGCGTTATTCAAAAAGTTCTTTGGTGTGGGCCTTTTTTGAGACGAGTGCATCAGATCGCACCGCTGCTATTTGCAACATATGTCTCAAGCGTATCTCACGTGGCCAAAACATCTCCCGCTTGGGTACCACATGCTTGACCAGACATATGTTGACCTGCCATGCAGTTCGTTGGCAAGCGTATCTAAAAGACCCACACCAAAGAACAAAGAGGATCTCTCCTTGCTCCTCATCAGCTGAGATTTCCAACCCCACTAGACCTCCAGTCCTCTCTGAGACCTGCAGTGAGAGGAATGAAGGTGTAGAATTAGGTGTGTCACAGCCAAGTACTTGTGGGCAATCTGCTTTTGGTACACCGACGTCAGATTGTACCAGGCAAATTTCCCTGCCCCAGCTGCTGCACCGCCGAAAGAAGTTTGCTCCCAGCCATCCACATGCCCAGCGGTTGAATGCTAGCTTGGCAAAATTGCTAGCACTTCAACTGCTGCCTTTTCAGTTGGTAGACTCTGCCCCCTTCCGTGAGTTTGTGGAATGTGCGGTTCCTCAGTGGCAGGTACCCAAACGCCACTTTTTCTCACGGAAGGCGATTCCGGCTCTCTACCGGCATGTGGAAGGCAATGTCCATGCCTCGCTGGACAGGGCGGTCAGCGGTAAGGTGCATATTACCGCTGACTCATGGTCCAGCAGGCATGGACAGGGACGTTACCTAAGTTTCACGGCACATTGGGTGACTCTGCTGGCAGCTGGGAAGGATGCAGGACAAGGTGCAGTAGTGTTGGAGGTTGTTCCGCCACCACGCCTCCAAAATGCTGATTGTGACACACCTCTCTCCTCCACCCCCTCCTCTTCTTCTTCCTCCATGGCCTCTTCCTCGGAACCAGCGGTGCTCCGTAGTCGTTCAAGGGGCTACGCAAGTACGCAGGCCAAAAGATGCCATGCGGTGCTTGAGCTGGTGTGCTTGGGGGACAGGAGCCACACTGGGGCAGAGGTTCTGTCAGCTCTGCAGGGGCAGGTTCAGAGGTGGTTGACGCCACGCCAACTTAAGGCAGGAATGGTGGTTTGCGACAATGGCACCAACCTCCTCTCTGCCCTCCGACAGGGACAAATGACCCATGTGCCCTGTTTGGCTCACGTCCTTAACTTGGTGGTGCAGCGGTTCTTGGGCAGGTACCCGGGCTTACAGGATGTCCTGAGGCAGGCCAGGAAAGTCTGTGTGCATTTCCGCCGGTCATATAATGCCAGTGCTCGGCTGACGGACCTCCAAAAGGAGTTTAACCTGCCCAAGAACCGCCTAATCTGTGACATGCCCACCAGGTGGAACTCAACGTTGGCCATGCTGCAGCGGCTGCACACGCAGCAGAGGGCCATCAATGAGTACCTGTGCGACTATGGCACCAGGACAGGGTCAGGGGAGCTTGGTTTTTTTTCCCCACGCCAGTGGGCCATGATCAGGGATGCATGCACTGTCCTGTCACCATTCGAGGAGGCCACGAGGATGGTGAGCAGTGACAGTGCATGCATCAGTGACACTGTCCCCCTTGTCCACCTGTTGGAGCACACGCTGCGTGGAATAATGGACAGGGCACTTGAGGCAGAACAGAGGCAGGAAGAGGAGGAGTTCCTTAGCTCTCAAGGCCCCCTTTATCCAGACAGTGTTCCTGCGTGCCCGCCGATCACACAGGAAGAGGAGGAGGAGGAGGAGGAGGAAGATTGTGTCAGTATGGAGGTGGAGCCTGGCACTCAGCATCAGCAGCAGTCTTTAAGGGATCAGTCCCAAGAAACACATGGACTTGTACGTGGCTGGGAGGAGGTGGCTGCGGACGTTGTCGTCCTTAGTGACCCAGAGGACTCCGGACCGAATGCCTCAGCAAACCTACGCTGCATGGCCTCCCTGATCCTGCAAAGCCTGCGTAAGGATCCTCGTATTCGTGGTATCAAGGAGAAGGACCAATACTGGCTGGCAACCCTCCTTGATCCACGTTACAAGGGTAAGGTTGCGGACCTTATCTTGCCATCGCAGAGGGAGCAGAGGATGAAACATCTTCGGGAGGCCTTGCAGAAAGGTCTGTGCAATGCGTTCCCAGAGACTGGGAGGTTACAAACTCCTGTTTCTGGACAACGTGTTGCTGAGGCTTCGGTCAGTCAAAGAAGGAGCGGTGGAGAAGGTGGCCGTCTGACCGATGCGTTCAGACAATTTTTTGGTCCGCAGCCCCAAGGTATGATCGGTTCCAGCAACCATCGCCAGCGTCTGTTTTACATGGTGCAGGAATACCTAGGGGCAAGATCAGACTTGGACACCTTTCCCACCGAAAATCCTCTGGGTTACTGGGTCTTGAGGATGGATCACTGGCCAGAGCTTGCACAGTATGCAATTGATCTACTGGCCTGTCCTGCATCCAGCGTTCTTTCGGAACGCACATTCAGTGCTGCTGGAGGCGTGGTAACCGATCACAGGGTGCGTCTGTCCACCGACTCGGTCGATCGGCTGACCTTCATAAAAATAAATGAGTCTTGGATCACCACCAGCTACCAAGCACCTGATGCTGATGTAACCGAATATTTTTTTTTGAAATCTCAGATCCCTTCAAAGACTGCCTATGCTGATGCTGAGTGACTATCCCTGAGTAATTATCCTCTTCCTCCTCAATCATCACGCTGATAGCTTGTAAGAACATTTTTGGTTCTGGGCGCCACCACCAGTGCCTAAGGCCCAATTTTTCAGCCCCTGTTTAACAGGGGCGTGTTAATTACAATTTTTGATGTAATACTTTGCAGCAGGGCTCGTTCCTGCATTCCAACTAGAGTGTCTGTGAGGGGTTGCAGTGTTGTGGCACCAGCACCAGTGCCTAAGGCCCAATTTTTCTGCCCCTGTCTAACAGGGGCGTGTAATTACAATTTTTGATGCAATACTTTGCAGCAGGGCTCGTTCCTGCGTTCCAACTAGAGTGTCTGTGAGGGGTTGCAGTGTTGTGGCACCAGCACCAGTGCCTAAGGCCCAATTTTTCTGCCCCTGTCTAACAGGGGCGTGTAATTACAATTTTTGATGCAATACTTTGCAGCAGGGCTCGTTCCTGCGTTCCAACTAGAGTGTCTGTGAGGGGTTGCAGTGTTGTGGCACCAGCACCAGTGCCTAAGGCCCAATTTTTCTGCCCCTGTCTAACAGGGGCGTGTAATTACAATTTTTGATGCAATACTTTGCAGCAGGGCTCGTTCCTGCGTTCCAACTAGAGTGTCTGTAAGGGGTTGCAGTGTTGTGGCACCAACACCAGTGCCTAAGGCCTAATTTTTCAGCTCCTGTTCAACAGGGGCATGTAATTACAATTCTTGATCTAATATTTCACAGCAGGGCCCTGTGAGGGCTTACAGTGTTGTGGCCACAGCAACACCTAAGGCCCAAATTTCTGCTGAGTATATAGGGCAGGACCCTACTTTCAAACATCTAACTTACAAACGACTCCTACTTGCAAACGGAAGGAGACAACAGGAAGTGAGATGAAATCTACCCCTAGGAAGGGAAATTCTCTCCTGTAAGAGTTAATATGGGAAAACAATTTCTCCTTTCCACTGATGCTTTCCAATCCTTGTTCCACAAAAAACCCAAATTTTCAAAAAACATTTTTCATTGGGACAAAAAGTGAGGTGAAATCTTCTGAAGAGGAGGAAAGACAGCAAAACAAATGTCACAGGGGTGATAACCCTTCCCTATGTTTTCCAAAAAGCTTAAAAAAGATTTTTTGGCTGGAGCTAAACGCTTTAAAAATTTACCCGCTCAAAATTACAAAGAGATTCTACTTAACAACAAACCTACAGTCCCTGTCTTGTTTGCACCACCTGTATACTGCTGTTCAGAGTATATAGGGCCTTTCCTTATTTTAATTTGGGTGCGGGGTTCCCCTTAATATCCATACAAGACCCAAAGGGCCTGGTAATGGACTGGGGGGTACCCATGCCGTTTGTCTCACTGATTTTCATCCATATTGCCATGACCCGACATGACATTAAACCCGCAAGCAGTTTTAAATGAGATTTTTTCCTTTAAAAATGACATTTGGTGCAGGGACTGTTCTAAACACGGGAAACACGAGCCACTTTACAGGCCTACTATAGACACACCCCAGGTAGGATATTTAAAGGAATATTTCACTTTTTTTTTTTACTTTAAGCATCATTAAAATCACTGCTCCCGAAAAAACGGACGTTTTTAAAAGTTTTTTTTGCATTGATACATGTCCCCTGGGGTAGGACCCGGGTCCCCAAAACCTTTTTAGGACAATACCATGCAAATTAGCCTTTAAAATGAGCACTTTTGATTTCGAACGTTCGAGTCCCATAGACGTCAATGGGGTTCTAACGTTCGTGCGAACTTTCGGTCCGTTCGCAGGTTCTGGTGCGAACCGAACCGGGGGGTGTTCGGCTCATCCCTACCGAGTATGGGGATACCACATGTGTGGGACTTTTACACAGCCTGGCCACATACAAAGGCCCAACATTGAAGTCGCACCATCAGGCGATCTACGAGCATAAATTGCACATGTCTTGTCTCAACCACCTATTACATTTTTGAAGGCCCTGGAGCACCAGGACAAAGGCATTGCCCACAAAATGACCCCATTTTGGAAAGCAAACACCCCAATGTATAATCTATGAGGCATAATGAGTCTTTTGAACGGTTATTTTTTTTCCAGTTGTTTTTGGAAAATGTGGAAAAAAAATGAAAACGCATTTTTTTTTACACAAAGTTGTCCATTTATAAGATATTTCCAACACATAGCAAATACATAGCAAAAATTACACCCCAAAATACATTCTGCTACTCCTCCTGAGTATGGCGATACCACATGTGTGGGACTTTTACACAGCCTGGCCACATACAAAGGCCCAACATTGAAGTCGCACCATCAGGCGATCTACGAGCGTAAATTGCACATCTCATGTCTCAACCACCTATTACACTTTTGAAGGCCCTGGAGCACCAGGACAAAGGAATTGCCCACAAAATGACCCTATTTTGGAAAGCAAACACTCCAACGTACAATCTATGAGGCATAATGAGTCTTTTGAATGGTTATTTTTTTTTCCAGATGTTTTTGGAAAATGTGGAAAAAAAATGAAAACGCATTTTTTTTACACAAAGTTCGCCATTTATAAGATATTTCCAACACATAGCAAATACATAGCAAAAATGACACCCCAAAATACATTCTGCTACTCCTCCTGAGTATGGCGATACCACATGTGCGGCACTTTTACACAGCCTGGCCACATACAAAGGCCCAACATTGAAGTAGCACCATCAGGTGATCTACGAGCATAAATTGCACATCTCGTTTCTCAACCACCTATTACACTTTTGAAGGCCCTGGAGCACCAGGACAAAGGAATTGCCCACAAAATCACCCCATTTTGGAAAGCAAACACCCCAACGTATAATCTATGAGGCATAATGAGTCTTTTGAATGGTTATTTTTTTTTCCAGAAGTTTTTAGAAAATGTGGAAAAAAAATAAAAACGCATTTTTTTTACACAAAGTTGTCCATTTATAAGATATTTCCAACACATAGCAAAAATGACACCCCAAAATACATTCTGCTACCCCCCCTGAGTATGGGGATACCACATGTGTGAGACTTTTACACAGCTTGGCCTCATACAGAGGCCCAACATCCAAGAAGCACCATCAGGCATTCTAGGAGCATACATTACATAGATAATTTCCTGGCAACCTATCATTATTGAAAGCCCTTCATATTTCTAACACATAGCATGTACATACCAAGAATTACAATCCAAAATAAATTCTATTGCGGAAAGGATAAAAAAAAAAAGTATTACCTGTGCTTTTAGTAGTGTCCACAGAAGAGAGCTGTCAGGGAAGACAGGCTTTCCATGTAAGCGCCCGGCGTGCACGCATGCGTTCTAGCACTTTAAGACACACACCTGTCACTAATACTGAAGTCAGGCGGGCTATTTAAACAGGGCTCCTACAGAGGTTCATTGCTGTTTGGTCTGCAGCTCCTGTGTTGTATCCTGTTTCCTGTGTGACCTCTGATTCTTTTTTTTTTTTTTTTTTTTTCCTTTTTTTTTCTTTCTTTCTTTTTTTTTCCACTTCAGCGAAAATTTTCCGAGAGACATTATTTCAACTTTATGTGTCAAACTTTATCTCTTCTCCTTTTTCACATCATTGTGGATTGTTTCCGTCACATCTTTATTATTTTTCCCTTCTAGGATATTCTTAAATATTTTTAAAAACCGGCGACAAACCGCCTTCTATAATTATAAACCCTATTATTATCTTATTCTCTCTCAGTTCCTCTTATTTCCCCCCACCCCCCCTCCCCCTCCCCTGTGTCTGGTCCGTTCCTTTATGTTATTTATTTATCCACTTGGCTCTGCACCTGTTCTTTCTTTTATCCTATCTAAATAAATATCCGAGACTTTGTAGTTTTTCCAACTTTCCCATCTACTATTATCCCCTTTCTCTCCTCCTTCCATTTTGTAGTGATAATCTATTTCCTTTAGCCAGTTTCTAATGTCTGGTTTTCCACTTTTTAGCCAATTCTTGGGAATTAAGGCCTTGGCCGCATTCAGGAGGTTAGGTATTATTGATTTTCTATATTGTTTCTTAGGTTTATTGTAGATATGGAAGAGGCATGTCCAAATATTTTGTTCTATTTCTTCTCCAGTTATTTCCTTTATGTTGTTTAACACTTCCTTCCAGTACTCCATTATTATTGGGCATTCCCACCATATGTGTATGATCGTTGCTATTTGGCCACATTTTCTCCAACACAAGGAGGTTCTATCTTGATGGAATCTGTGTATTCTTACTGGGGTCATATACCATCTTGATACTAGTTTATAATTCATTTCTATGGTCTTCATGTCCCAAGCCTTATTATATCCCATTTGTATCATTTTTTCCACTTTTTGGTTATCTATTTTTAAATTCATTTCTTTTTCCCATTGATTTATATATTCTGGTCTTTCTTGTGCTTCCAAATCTGTCAGTATACTATAAATTTTTGATGTTCCGTTTTTTAATGGTGTTTCATTGCTACATAGCTTTTCCAGTGCAGTTAATTTTGTTTCATCTCTCAGTGGGTGTGGTATTGTGCTTACTAGGTGCCTTATTTGAATATAATTCCATTCATTCATCTTCCATCCATTCCTTTCCTCTATTTCTACTCGTGTTCTTATTTTGCCATTTCTAGTGATATCTTTCAGTCGTGGGTTACCTATTCCTTGGATTTCAAATATTTCCCTCCCAGGGGTGAAGAGATTCGATCCTGTGAGTGCTAATAGTGGTGAATTATATTTCCATTCATTCTTTAAGTGAATGGTGTCCCAAATTTTAAATACATTTTTTGTTATTTCGTGCGTGTCGGTGTCCAATATTCTATATTTCCGTGGAATCCAAATATTCTTATGTAGTGTGGCTCCACTTATTGTGTTTTCCATTTCCACCCATTTTTTTTCATTTTTCTCATTTGTCCACTCTAACATTCGTGTTAAAACTATGGCTTTATAGTACCTACTTATATCTGGGACGGCAAGACCCCCATGCTCCTTTTTCCTTGTGATCAGCGTGTATTTAATTCTTGGTTTTTTATTAAGCCATATGTATTTTAGCATGATTGTTTTAATTATTTTAAAAAAACTCTGCGGGATTTTTACTGGTAACATCTGTAATCTGTAATTTATTTTAGGTAATATCGTCATCTTAAACATATTTATTCTTCCAATCCATGAAAGTGGCTGTATTCTTAACTTTTTCATTTCTTCTTTGACCTCATTGATCAGTGGAATAAAGTTTGCCTGATAAATTTTTTCGACTCTAGGAGTTATTTTAATTCCAAGGTAATTGAGTTCTTTTACCCAAGTGAATGGGAATTCTTTTTGTAAAAACTGAACTTCCTTTTCCTCTAGACCTATGTTTAATATTTCCGTTTTTATTGGATTAATTTTGAAGTTTGACAGTTCTCCGTATTTTTTAATTTCTTTCAGTATGTTTGGGAGTGACACTCTTGGGTTGGATACGTACATCAAGATGTCGTCCGCGTAGGCAGCGATCTTATGCTCTTTTCCTCCTAGTTTCGCTCCTTCTACCTCTTTGTTATTGCGGAGTGTTGCTAATAGTGGTTCTAAGGCCAATACATATAAAAGTGGAGACAGTGGACAGCCTTGCCGTGTTCCATTCTGCATCTTAATTTTTGGAGAGAGTCTACCGTTTACTTTTACGACTGCTGTCGGGCCATTATACAAATTTGTTATCCACTTCATCATTTTTGTCCCAATACCCAAGTGCCGCAATGTATCCATCATGAAACCCCAGTCTACCCTGTCAAATGCTTTTTCTGCATCCAATGACAGGAATAGAACTGGGGTCTCATTCTGCACCTTCTTGTGCAACATCAATAATGATTTTAGGCTGTTGTCCCGCCCCTCTCTCCCCGGGACAAAACCAGTTTGGTCCGGGTTGATCCACAGTGGGATTAGTTTTTTTATCCTAGTGGCCAGGATCTTGGAGTACAGCTTCGTATCAGCGTTCAATAGGGCTATTGGCCTGTAGCTTGAGCAGTTAACTTTGTCTTTCCCTTCTTTTGGTAGTATTGTAATATGAGCTAATAACGATTCACTTCTTATTTCTTCATCTTCCCCTAAGGAATTCATATATTCTAATAGTTTTGGAGTCAGCTGTTCTTCAAATTTTTTATAGTATTTGACCGTAAACCCGTCTGGTCCTGGGCTTTTTCCTACGGGAGTTTCCTTTAATGCCAGTTTTACCTCTTCATGCGTAATATTTTTTTCCAATTCTTCTAGTTGGTCTATTTTTAGTTTTGGTAAGTTTGCTTTTTTTAAATATTCTTGTATCTTCTTTGTTCTTGTATTCGCTTCTTTCCAACTTTCCTGTCCTTTTATTGCATAAAGGGAGCTGAAGTATTTTTGAAATGTTATCGCTATATCTGTGGTTTTATTTACCACTTCTCCTTTTTCATTTTTGATCTTCTCAATGTAATTCAAAGACTTCTTTTTTTTTACCAGATTTGCTAGGTATTTTCCTGGTTTATTACCCCATTTATATTTTTCTTGTACTACTCTGTTGTAGTCCTTCCTTTCTTCTTGTTCCATCCAGTCTTTTAATTGCTCTCTCTTTTGAGATAGTAGGCCGAAGATTTTGTTGTTTACTTGATTTTTGTGTTTTCGTTCCAATTCATAAATTTCTTTAATTATTTGTTGCATGTTTGTTTTCCTTTCCTGTTTTTTTCTTGCCCCTATAGCTATTAACTTGCCCCTAATAACAGATTTATGCGCCTCCCATATTGTTGCTTTCGATACTTCTGGTGTATCGTTTTCTTCAAAATATCTTTTAATTTCTTCTATGATGCTTATTTCGGTCTCACTGTCTTCTAATAAAGTTTCGTTGATTCTCCATGGACCCCTTTCAAGGACTTCTCCTTTTATTTTCATTCTCAAGATTACTGGGCTGTGATCTGAGGCGGTTATTATGCCTATTTTTGTTTCTTCTATTTCTTCCAAGTTTCTATGTTCGACCATGATGTAATCCAATCTGGAGTAAATTTTGTGTACTGTTGAGTAGAATGTGTAGTCCTTTGTGCTGGGGTGCTGAATTCTCCAAGGGTCTATTAGTTGCTGTTCATATAATGTTCTTTTTAATTTCTTTAGTTGATTTACCTCTTTGTCCCTTACTCTTGAGGTACTGTCCATTTTATTATCCATGCTGAAGTTGAAGTCTCCAGCTAGTATTAATTTTCCTTGCTTGAATTCCATTAGTATTTTAATTATATCTATCAAATATTTTTTAGGGTTCTTATTAGGACAGTAGACATTGGCCAATGTATATTTTACCCCATGTATAGTTCCTGTAATAAAAAGATATCGACCCTCCGGGTCTATTTTCCTTTGATCTATTAGAAAACGTACATTTTTCCCTATACCGATGGCTACTCCTTTGGCCCTTCTTATTGGCGAGTCTCCTTGATACCATGTTGGTATGTTTCTTGAATAAATTTTGGCACTTGAGTTTTGGGTTATATGCGTCTCCTGTAGGAAAATTATTTCTGCTTTACTTTTTTCTAGTTCTCGGAGGATGATGTTTCTCTTCCCTGGGGAATTTAGTCCTCGGACATTGTAAGAGATTATTTTTATGCTGTTTACGTTTTCCATTCTTGTGCCTTTTCTTCCCCGCCCGTCCTCCGGCCCTCCCCCCCACGCGGTCCCCCTAGGAGACCGGATGGAGGGGCCACCCAGCGGACGCACGGGGTCTCCTCATCTCTTGTCTCAGAATAGGTGTGCCTATGTAACCACTCATGTGACTCAGACCTCTCCCTCCCCACCCTCCCTCCCCCTCCCCTCCCTCCTCCCACCCTCCCCCTCCCTTTTTTCTGATATGGGTTTTTTACCCCCATATTCTCTAGAGCTGAGAGCATTTTACTTTGTTTTGTGGGGCACGCTCTGCCCCCTCTGCTCTATTTATTGTGAGGCGGAGCTCTGTAAGACACCCTATTACCCCCCTGCCTAAGCACTAATAGGGCGACCCCCTGTCCACTCCGTGAGTCCCTGTCTCCCTCTCCCTGCGTTTTTGTTGTGTTTTACCAATCCTTTCACTTTCCTTTTTTTTCCCATCCCATCAACCCCAGCCCCCCCCCCCCTTTCCACTCTAAGGCCCCTTGCACCGTTGTGTGGTATTTTCTCAGATATTAATTTCCTCGAGAGTCCACATCTTGATGTCTGATCCTTGAATTTACTTGCCACTGTAGGTCATCTCTTGCCGTTATTCGCTCCTGACTATTTGCGTATTTTTCCAGTTCTGGGGAGGGGATTTCTAGTTTGTTGCAAAAGTCCGGAATCTCCTCCACATGTCTTAGCCTCGCACTTATTCCGTTTTTCCTTGCTATTAGACATGCTGGAAAACCCCAGTTGTATTGAATTTCTTGCTCCCGGAGGATTTCTAATAATGGCTTTAGTATCCGTCGTCTTTTCAACGTTTCTTGAGATAAGTCTTGAAATATTTGTAATTTACCTCCCGCAAACTCTATTTGTGTTTTCCTCTTTAGGTTTATCCAGATCTGTTTTTTTTCTTCCCATTTTTCAAAGCGTACGATTACATCTCTAGGTGTTTCCCTTGCAAACCTTTGAGGTTTTTTTACTCGAAAGACACTTTCTATTCCTATTGTGTTAGTTGTTTCCTTTCCCAAGATTTGGTTGAAGAGATTGTTCATTTTTTCTATTAGATTTTCTGCTTGTTCTGTTTCCGGTAACCCACGTATTCTCAAGTTTTTCTTTTTATCTCTATTTTCTTGCTCTTCTATTTTATATGATTGTTCCTGTTGTTCCCGTTTTAATTTCTTTATTTCATCTTCTAGTTCCTTTATGTTTTTTTGATGTAGGTCTACTTTGATCTCTACTTCTTCCACTCTGTTTAACATATATCCCATATCTTTATGGAGTGTTGACATCTCTGCTTTTAGGGAATTCTCTAGTGCCGCAAACATTTTTTCCATATCCTGTTTTGTTGGCAACTGTGGCCCTTGTTGTCCTTCCTCCTTTCCTCTGTCTTCCTCTCCCATTTCTGGCTCCATTCTGGGTTCTGAGAGGTGGCTGGTTTCTGTTTGTACTTTATACTGGCCTTTTTTATCCTTGTTGTCCTTCTCTTTTGTATCTATTTGTCTGCCCTTTGAACCCACTTGTTTCTCTCCTTCTCCGATTCCTTGCTGTATATACCTGTTCATAGGGCCTGGACTTGGGCCTAGGCTGGTCCTAGGTGATTTCGGTATTGCTCCCGCACTTCTTGTTGTTTTCCCCTTCATGTTTGTTTCTATGGCTGGATTTATAAGATCTTCAAAGCTGCCTTCCAGAATACCCCTTGATTGGGATCTCTTAATGATGAAAAAATCTCCCAGCCTTTTTAAATTGACTTATTTTTACTAATATTTCTTTTATTCCGTTCTCATACCCGGCATCCTCCCCACAATCCAATAATAGAAATAAATTAATGAGATATGAGTGGTCCCCGTTTTCCAGAAGTTATGTTACTACCTTAAGTACATTAAGCATTCCTTAGTGCTGTTCAATTGTTTAAGCGTTCTTAAGCTGGAAAAAAAAAAAAAAAAAAAAAAAGGCTCAAAAACGCTATTGCAAAAATGCTGAAAAAAAGCTGGAAAAAGTTAAAAAAAAAAAAAAAAAAGTCACTGCAAAGACACCGGCGTCTTCACAGCGCTTTTCCAGCAGCCCGTGTGCATGGGGGCCCAGGTGCTCAGCAAAATAATTCAAATGTTTTAGCGATATAATGCAATCTAATTCAAGTATTCAGCAAGATGGTTTATATATTCAGCAGTATAGTTCCAGTATAAGCTTATATGTTCCACATTTTGTTACTATGGAATTTCTTCTTATTCTATAGTTTGTACTATCAAGCCTATAATTAGTACCCTTTGCAAAAAAAAAAAAAAAAAAAAAAAATTCACAAGAAAGGGAGATACTGCAGCAGCAGCAGCAGCAGGCAGGTGGGGGCTGGGAGACAACTCTTCCGTTGGCTTGTCTTTCTTTCACCTTCTCCTTCTCTTCTCCCCTGTTCCCCCCCCCTGTTTTTATTGTTTTTCTTAGCTCACTTGATTCTACTTTTTCAGCTCTTTCGCCTTTTCCCCTGCATGTTCACTTCAAGACAATTGCAATAGAAGAGCCAAAAGAGGAGGAAAAAACAAAAACAAAAAAAAAAACGCTCCAAAAACGCTCAAAGACGCTATTGCAAAAACGCTGAAAAAAAAAAAAAAAAAGTCACTGCAAAGACACTAGCGTTTTCACAACGTTCTCCCAACAGCCCATGTGCATGAGGGCCCAGGTGCTCATAAAAATAATTCAAATGTTTTAGCGGTATAATGCAATCTAATTCAAGTATTCAGCAAGATGATTTATATATTCAGCAGTATAGTTCCAGTATGAGCTTATATGTTCCACATTTTGTTACTATGAAATTTCTTCTTATTCTATAGTTTATACTATCGAGCCTATAGTTAATACCATTTGCAAAAAACAAAAACAAAAAAAGACCAAAAAAAAAAAAAAAAAAAAAAGGATCACAAGAAAGGGAGCTACTGCAGCAGCAGCAGCAAGCAGGTGGGGGCTGGGAGACAACTCTTCCGTTGGCTTGTCTCTCATTCACCTTCTCCTTCTCCCCTGTTCCCCCCCCTGTTTTTATTGTTTTTCTTAGCTCACTTGATTCTACTTTTTCAGCTCTTTCGCCTTCATTTACTTTCGCTTTTTATTCCATTTTATTTCGTTTTATTTCAATATGTTCTTTCCCTTTCCCTTTCTTTTGCTCTATTACTTTTCCTTTGCCTTTTCACTTCAAGACAATTGCAATAGAAAAAAAGCCAAAAAAAAAAAAAAAAAATACGGTACTTATCTTTTAGTTGTTGTTGAAGTTGGGACAAAAAGGGACGCTCACTACAGCTTGTTGCAGTCAGACGCAGGTACAAACTTCCTCTGGCTTACTCCACAAGACAGCTCAGTGAGTGATGAGCAGGGGGGGCGGGGAGGGAAGCTACCTACACCTTCTCATCAGGCCGATCATTCCTCTCAGCTGCAGGGAGAGGGTTCTCAGGATCCTCACGCCGTGCACAGAGCCATTACCAGGCTCCTCCCTCCTTTACCATCTCGTGTGACCTCTGATTCTGATCCAGCTTGTTGTTACCTGTGATTGCCTGCTGCCTGTTCTGATCCCGGCTTCCCATAGACTCTGATCCTGCCTGCTGATTCTGTCTGCTGATCTTCCGGTACTACTTGGCTTGTGACCTGACCTCTCTTCTGCCTACCGTCTATGCCTGATCTGCCTGATTATTACCGCCCCGGCCTGTCTGACCCTGCATCTCGCTCATCCAGCCTGCTACAGCTCCCAGCCCTGCAAGCCTGCATCTGATAGTGCTCTGTGGTTTATCCCAGCCTGCCACCAGTCAAGCATCGTGTCAGCTCATCTACTATCTGCCTGCTGATCACCGCTACTACACGGACTATTGAACTGTTTACAGGCACTCATAACCCACCGTGCTCCTGTGGCTGCTGTATCACTACCAGTGGTCCGCGAGCCGGAGTTGTACGAGAGGCCTTCCTCTACACGTCAGGCTCACATCCCAGGTACGTAACAGTACCAAACAGCCATGTCTGAGCCTGCAAGAGGACCCTCTCCAGTAAATGAAATATGTCAGCACCTTGCTGCTCTTACACAGGCGGTTAAGTCGCTGCAAGAAGGATACATGCGTCTCGAAGAGCGGGTACAGTCCCTGTCCAATCCAGCAACCACAGCTCCTGCATCTGATCCTGCCTCCTCCATCACCCAAGCTGGGGCTTTAGCCAGCCATACAATAATGATGTTACCCCCTGAGCCACGTCTACCTACTCCTGAGAGGTTTTCCGGTGATCGGAGTAAATTTAGAGCCTTTCGCAATGCCTGTCAGCTCTACTTTGCTCTCCAGCCACAGACTTTTTCCCTGGAAACCACCAAGGTGAGATTCATTATTTGCCTCCTCCAAGGGGAACCACAGTCTTGGGCCCACCGGCTGTTAGAAGAGAACAACGCACAACTAAACACCATGCAAATGTTCTTTGATGCCATGGCGCTGATTTATGATGACCCACAACGTACCACCACTGCTGAAGCCGCTCTTCATACATTCCAGCAAGGCCATAGAGCGGCAGAGGACTATGTCACTGACTTTAGACGCTGGAGTGCAGACACTAGCTGGAATGACGCAGCCCTCAATTTCGTCTGGGTCTCTCGGAAAGCCTGAAAGATGAGCTCACTCGGGTCGGGGTGCCAAGCTCTCTGGAATCCCTAATCACTCTGTCCATTCAGATTGACCGCCGCCTACGAGAACGCAGGTCTGGAAGAACCACACAGCACTTCCGTCCAACCTGGATGTTACCTAAGATCCCTGCTTCTACTAACCCGACTCCTGGAAATTCCACTTTCCCCACTCCAGAGGTGCCTAAACCCATGCAATTGGTCCTGATTCGCTCTTCTTTGACTCCAGAAGAACGCCAACGCCGACGAGTAAATAACCTCTGCCTGTACTGTGGAGAAGCCGGTCACTTCGTACATACCTGTCCTGCCAAGCTGCATAAGTGTCTTTCCCTTTCTTCACTCAAGCAGTCACCCCTGCCTGCCTTGTCTGCCAGCTCAGCTCATATTGCTCTGCCTGTTTTCTTCCAACTACCGGGAAGAACCATATCAGTGACCGCTATTATTGATTCTGGAGCATGTAGTTGTTTCATCGACCAGTCCTTCGCAGCTCAGCAACACATTCCTCTACAAACCAAAGGACAGGGACTCACTGTATTCCTGGCCGATGGGTCTCGTATTAAATCTGGACTGGTAACCAAGGAGACCCCACCGATGCTGACCATCTCCTCCACCAACCACCGAGAGCTGCTGCGTTTAGACGCAATTTCTTCGCCCTTATTTCCCATCATCCTGGGCCTACCCTGGCTACAGGCCCACAATCCACAGATAGACTGGAAATCCGGAAGTGTCAAGTTCCAGTCAGCATATTGCCAGAGACACTGTTTGGAAACTTCACCACCATTACCTGCTACCCTGTTGTGTATGGACGCAGACCCTGAATTATGTCAAGTAGTTCCGAATTCTTACCACGAATACCTGGACGTTTTCAGTAAACGAGGAGCAGACACCCTTCCTCCACACAGACCTTATGACTGCCCCATCGAGCTCCTTCCTGGGGCAGAGATTCCATTCGGGTGCATCTTCCCTTTATCTGAGCAGGAATCAGGAGTTCTGAAGGACTATATTGATGAGAATCTGCAGAAAGGATTCGTCCGTCCCTCTACTTCACCGGCCGGTGCCGGTATATTTTTCGTAGAAAAGAAGGATCATTCCCTGAGACCATGTGTGGACTATCGTGAGCTAAATAAAATAACAGTGAAAAATCGCTACCCCCTTCCTCTAGTCCCTGAACTGTTCCAAAGACTCAAATCAGCAAGCATTTTTACTAAGCTGGATTTAAGAGGGGCCTATAACCTGGTTCGCACACGAGAAGGGGATGAATGGAAAACTGCCTTCCGTACCTGATTTGGGCACTTTGAATATCTAGTTATGCCCTTTGGCCTTTGTAATGCCCCTGCCACCTTCCAGTACTTTATTAACAACATTTTCAAAGACTTTCTGGATATTTTTGTGGTTGTCTAACTTGATGACATCTTGATATTCTCTGTATCATTAGAGGTGCACCGAGGGCATGTTAAAAGCGTATTGTGCCGGCTCCGCAAATATGGACTTTATGCCAAAGCCGAGAAATGCGACTTTGAGCAACAGAGCATCCAGTTCTAAGGTCTGATCATTTTGACTGAAGGGATCAAGATGGACCCACAGAAAGTCTCAGCGATACTAGATTGGCCAGCCTCCACAGACAAGAAGGGAATACAAAGATTTGTGGGCTTTGCCAATTTTTATCGCAAGTTTATCAAGAACTTTTCTGCTATCCTTCACCCTATTACACAGCTGACCAAACAAGGTATCCATTTCTGTTGGACTTCTGAGGCTCAAGCTGCTTTTGAAATTTTGAAGAGACGGTTTACCATTGCTCCTGTCTTAAGTCACCCAGACTCTACCTTGCCCTATATTGTGGAGGTGGATGCTTCAGAAAGTGCAGTTGGGGCCATTCTATCACAACGTCAAGGCCTCAAAGAAGTGACCCATCCAGTGGCATTCTTTTCACGCAAACTCACGTCAGCTGAAAGAAACTATGTAGGGGATCGGGAACTTTTGGCGATCAAAGACGCGTTGGAGGAATGGAGGTACTTGTTGGAGGGAGCGGCCCATCCAATTCTGATCTACACGGATCATAAGAATCTTGAATATCTGCGATCCACTAAACGCCTCAAACCACGCCAAGCTCGCTGGGCACTCTTTTTCTCAAGATTTTCATTCCATATTATGTACAGGCCCGGATCAAAGAACACTAAGCCTGATGCGTTGTCGCGCACGTTCGAAGATCCAAGAGACATCCTAATACCAGACACCATTTTACCAGCTGGAAATTTCCTACTATTGCACACTGACCTTATGTCTCAGTTACAGCAAGCTTCTTCAGAAACACCCAGTCCTCCAGGGGTCACACTACAAGCAAAGAATGGGCTATTATGGAGGGGTAAGCAGATTTTTGTACCTAAAAAGGTTCGAGCAATGATCTTGGGGGTTTGTCATGACCACCCTTTGGCAGGCCATTTTGGGGTTCATAAGAATGTCGAACTTGTACAACGCTCATTTTGGTGGCCAGGTTTGGAGAAAGATTGCAGAGCCTATGTAAATTCATGCACCACCTGCACCCGGAGTAAAAGTTCCCGTAACAAAGCTTGGGGATTACTCAGACCTTTGCCTATACCTGACAGACAGTGGAAGATGATTGCTATGGATTTTATAGTTGAACTTTCACCTTCTGAAGAATGTACCGCTATCTTTGTGGTAGTGGATCGCTTAACAAAGATGGCTCATTTCATTCCTCTAAAGAGTACACCATCGGCTGCAGAAACCGCTCAGGTGTTTATAAAAGAAATTGTCAGACTCCATGGAGTCCCCGCAAATATTGTGTCTGATCGCGGTGTCCAGTTCACATCCAGATTTTGGAAGGCCTTGTGCGAGACCCTACAGATTGAACTCTCATTCTCTTCTGCTTACCACCCACAAACTAATGGGCAGACGGAGAGGACTAATCAAACCCTAGAACAATACATCCATTGTTTTACTTCTTTTGTCCAGAATGATTGGGTATCATTATTACCACTGGCGGAATTTGCCTATAATAATGCCACCCATTCTGCCACCAAGCAATCTCCGTTCTTTGCTAATTATGGATTCCATCCCACCTTCTTACCTAATCTTGTCACAGAATCTTCTGTTCCAGCCGTCCAGGATACTGTGGACTTTTTCTCTCGCAATAATATGTTGTTACAGGAAACCATCGCGAAAGCGCAGGAGGACAGCAAGAAATCATTTGACAAGAAAAGAAGGGGGGAACTGATTTTACAACCAGGAGATCAAGTATGGCTTTCAACAACAAATTTGAAGATGCTATGTCCTTCAAGGAAGCTGGCACCAAGGTTCGTAGGACCATTTCCGGTAAGGAGAAAAATTAATGATGTTTCTTTTGAATTAACCTTACCTGAGTCTTTTAAAATCCACCCAGTGTTTCATGTATCCTTGCTAAAGCCTGTTGTGCCAGATCCATTTCCGGATCATAGACCAGGTCCTCCAGCACCTATTATTATTGATGGGGATGAGGAATTTGAGGTTGAGGCTGTTTTAGACTGCAGGAAAAGAAGGGGGCAGACACAATATTTAATCAAGTGGAAGGGTTATGGTCCAGAGGAAAATCCCTGGGAACCCGCAAGAAATGTACCTGCCACAGACTTGATCCGTGCCTTCTTCCGCAGGAACCCGCAAAAGAGGAACCGGTTGGGCACCCGGAGGTTGCCCGTAGGGAGGGGGCAATGTCAGGGAAGACAGGCTTTCCATGTAAGCGCCCGGCGTGCACGCATGCGTACTAGCACTTTAAGACACACACCTGTCACTAATACTGAAGTCAGGTGGGCTATTTAAACAGGGCTCCTACAGAGGTTCATTGCTGTTTGGTCTGCAGCTCATGTGTTGTATCCTGTTTCCTGTGTGACCTCTGATTCTGATCCAGCTTGTTGTTACCTGTGATTGCCTGCTGCCTGTTCTGATCCCGGCTTCCCATAGACTCTGATCCTGCCTGCTGATTCTGTCTGCTGATCTTCCGGTACTACTTGGCTTGTGACCTGACCTCTCTTCTGCCTACCGTCTATGCCTGATCTGCCTGATTATTACCGACCCGCCTGTCTGACCCTGCATCTCGCTCATCCAGCCTGCTACAGCTCCCAGCCCTGCAAGCCTGCATCTGGTACTGCTCTGTGGTTTATCCCAGCCTGCCACCAGTCAAGCATCGTGTCAGCTCATTTACTATCTTCCTGCTGATCACCGCTACTACACAGACTATTGAACTGTTTACAGGCACTCATACCCCACCGTGCTCCTGTGGCTGCTGTATCACTACCAGTGGTCCGCGAGCCAGAGTTGTATGAGAAGCCTTCCTCTACACGTCAGGCTCACATCCCAGGTACGTAACAAGAGCACTGGTCCAGGCAGCAGTCAGGGATGTGCTTAGCGACAGCAATAATAACTATACAGGCAGCAGGGAGGAATATTGTCTATAGTCGGCACAGCACAGTCCATAGGAATTGTCCAGGCAGAGACAGCCAGCACAGCCATAATATTGGTCCTGGTACACTGTTACCTGCAGACACTCATTATTGTACCGCTCTCCAGCCCTTCATAAACATACTGCCTCTTGCTACAGCAAATTATTTGCATAGTCCAGGTAGCAGGCAGAGGTGTGGTCCATTCATGCGGCAGGCAAAGGCATGATGGCAGTAAGTCAGCAGAAGGCTGAGGGCCGCAATCAGGTAAGACCTGTGCACAGGGGCACAGGGGTAGAGGCTTCGACCCACCCAAATCTTTATGAAGCCTCCGGACTCCAGACCCTAATCCGGAAATTACAAAACCGGGAGAAAACAGAAAAAATTGTTATCTCCATACGGAAAAACTATTCTGGAGCCCCTCACATATGTGAGACCCCTGTGTACTATAGTAGCAGGGCAACAGATCAGTCCAAGCGGTAGGCAAAAGCATAGTCCATAAAACAGGCCAGGGTCAGTTAACGTGCAAGCAGTCCAAGCGGTAGGCAGAAGCGTAGTCACAAAACAGGCCAGGGTCAGTTCACGAGCAAGCAGTCCAAACGGTGGGCAGAGGCATAGTCAAAACAGGCCAGGGTCAGTTCATGTGGAAGCAGTCCAAACGGTAGGCAGAGGCATAGTCAAAAGGCAGGCCAGGGTCAGTTCACATTGAAGGCAGTGGCATGGTTATTTGGGGAAGCATGGAAAATGATCAGCGAAAATGGGAAAAATATGGGCTAATAACCTAGGGATGTATGATACAGTTCGAAGCATTCACCAATGCAAAGGCCAGGTTGGGAGGGACACTGGGGACAATGGAAGCTGGTATCTTTTCGAAAACCTCTTCTGCTGCACACGCGACATCTTTTTTGCCGTCTTCGGCCTGCTTCCGATGGTGGAATGTTGTACGGGAAGTGGCGTTCATGAAGTCGGCTAACAGCATCAGAACGAAGTCCTTCTGGGAGGGGTCTTTGTTGATAGATGAGGGACGTGACTACTACTTCTATGAATTTTAGGAAGGGGGGGGCTTTCTGTGGATTTTGTGTAGATTATGTAGGAATTGTAAATGGCCAAATGGATTAGATATATTGCTACCTTCTTGTACCAGAATCGGGACCTCCTTATTGACAAATAGGGCTGAATCATTTGGGCATTGAAATCCACCCCCCCCCCCCCAATGTACAGTTTATAGTCTTGGACACATGTCGGTTTTTCAATGGGACCTCGTCTTCGCTGAACTACAACTGTAGTGTCATCATGAATGGTGGACATCATGTGCACGTTCCTGTTATCCTTCCACCTCAAGGCCAGCACTCAGTGTTGCCAACTCAGTGTTGCCAACATCTCAGTGTTGCTCTTTCCCCCCTTTGCAGCCTTTTGTTCACTATGGATTGTGGGAAGCCCTTCCTATTTTTTCTTGAGGTTCCGCAGGCCAGGGTTTTTTCAATATATAGGTGTCTGAAAAGGGGCAGGCTGGTATAAAAGTTGTCCAGGTATATATGATAGCCTTTTTTCAGAAGTGGGTAAGCCAGGTCCCATACGATTTTTCCAGTTGTGCCCATGTAGGCCGGGCACTCAGGGGGCTGGAGCTGGGAATCTCTTCCCTCATATATGCGGAACGCATATAGATATCCCGTGGCTCTCTCACACAGCTTGTAAAATTTGACTCCATATTTGGCCTTTTTGCTAGGAATATATTGTTTTATTCCTAGCCGGCCTGAAAATGGTACCAGGGACTCATCCACACATATATTCTTCTCGGGGACATAAAGTTCTGCAAATCGTTGGGAAAATAAATTTATCAGTGGGCGAATCTTGTATAGCTTATCGGAATTTGGATGATTGCGGGGAGGGCACTGGGTGTTGTTGTTAAAATGAAAGAATCTCATAATCATCTCATATCGGGACCTGGACATTGCGGCAGAATACATGGGCATATGGTGGATGGGGTGGGTGGACCAATAGGTATGTCCTTCATTTTTTTTTGTAAGCCCCATATTTAGGGTGAGGCCCAAAAACAATTTGAACTCCTCCAAATTTAAATCTCTCCACTCAAACGGACGGGCATAAGATGTTTGGGGGTTGCTGGCAATATACTGCTGGGCATACAAATTTGTCTGGTCCACAATGAACTGCAGCAAAGTGTCGGGCAAAAACAGGTGAAAAAAATTGATCTCTGTAAAATTTTGGGTGTTGGCCTGCACACCTGGCTGTGCTGTGAAAGGGGGAATATCTGGTGATCCCGAGTTGGAAGGCAGCCATGTTGGGTTGGCAAGACCATCTGGCATGTATGTAGCGGCCCTGGCTCTTGGGGGACGTGACACTCCAGTAGATGGGGGAGTTGAATTTCCTGTGCTGGAACTCAGGTGTGATGTGGCAGCACTGGTACTGGGCATTTGTGCGCGGGGCCTATCTCTGGTGGCAGCACTGGTACTGGGCCTTTGTTCCTGGGGCCTATTGCTGGCGGCAGCACTGGTACTGGGCCTTTCTTCCTGGGGCCTATTTCTGGCGGCAGAGCTGGTACTGGGCCTGGGAATATAATCCTGGTTGCTGGCGGCTTCCTGGTTTCCAGAGTGTCGTGCCCTTTTAGGAGGGACCCATTCTTCATCTGAATCATTGCTACTCTCAAACGGTTCAAATGGCGAATTTGATTCGGAATCAGAATTGGACTCTGATGAGAACTCCCCGGTGCTCTCATCAGTCATAGAGAAGACCTGGAACGCCTCCTCACTAGTATAAACTCTTTTGAACATGGATGTGTGGCGGGTAGCTGTGCGACGGGTGACAGATGGGTGGCAGGTGATGGTCACTGATGGGCTGTGCGATGGGTGGCAGGTGATGTTCACTGAGAGGTGATGGTGTGATGGGCGATGGTCACAGATAGTTGACAGGCGACGGTCACTGATGGGTGACAGGTGCACCACTGATGGTCACTGATGGGTGACAGGGCACAGTCACTGATGGGTGACGGGTGAGAGGGCACGGTCACTGATGGGTGACAGGCCAAGGACGGTGACAGGTGATAGTCACAGATTTTTGACAGGCAACGGTCACTGACAGGCGACGGTCACTGATGGTCACTGATGGGTGACAGGGCACGGTCACTGATGGGTGACGGGTGCACCGCTGATGGTCACTGATGGGTGACAGGGCTCGGTCACTGGTGGGTGATGGGTGACAGGGCACGGTCACTGGTGGGTGACGGGTGACAGGGCAGGTCACTGATGGATGATGGTGGCACCGCTGATGGTCACTGATGGCAGTCTCTATGTGACAGGTGCACTTTTTTATGGGGTGACTGTTGGGTGACAGATGACAATTGGGGGGGCGATGGGACAGAAGTGGTGTTGGTGCAGACACTACAGTACATAGATCTGTAACTCACTGCTCCTGGCTCTTCTCTCCTCACACTGGAAACAGTGTGTGAGGAGAGAAGGGCTAGTAACAGCTAGTGACAGCTCTTTGTTTACAGTTAGTGATCGGCTGTGAATGGATCACAGCCGATCACATGGTACACAGCCCTGGCCAATGGCTGTAAACTATCGTCGGTGACGGGCAATGTTCCCGGGGAACACGCCGCCACCGACGTGCACGTGCAGCGCACTCACGATCGCGCGCATGCGCCGTGCAATGCGGGGATGTACCATTAGTGATCGGCCGTGATGAAGTCACGGCTGATCACGTGGTAAACAGCCATGCCCAGTGGCTGTTCACCCCTGTCGGTGACGAGCGGTGTCTCAGTGACACGCCGCCACCGACAGTACAGGGCTGCGCGCTCACGATCGCGCGCATGCCCTGTTTAAATGGGCTCACGTCATATGACGTCCGCCCAGAACAAAAGGCTTACCGCCCCGCCGTCATATTACGGTGGGCGGTAGGCTAGTAGTTAAAAGGTTTTTTTTGCATTGATACATGTCCCCTGGGGCAGGACCCGGGTCCCCAAACCCTTTTTAGGACAATACCATGCAAATTAGCCTTTAAAATGAGCACTTTTGATTTCGAACGTTCGAGCCCCATAGACGTCAATGGGGTTCTAACGTTCGTGCAAATTTTCGGTTCGTTCGCAGGTTCTGGTGCGAACCGAACCGGGGGGGTGTTCGGGTCATCCCTATTGAAGAGATAGCCATCAAAACAGATCTAAGGATGTGTTTTGATGACTCATGTCTTCTATTGCATAAAAACTGAAAAAAAAAGTGGCCAAAAAATATAAAAATTGCAAAACTCGGGGGTCAAGTGACAACATGTGACATGACCACAAAAAAACAAAAATGAGGACACATCAATCCTCTGCCCACCATGTGAGCCCGGGATGTTGACCCTGATGTAAAGGGGCAATATCAGGCTACAAGAGTGGGTAGGGGGACAATCAAGCTGCGGCGGATGAGCCAAGCTATATGAGAAACTAGGAAAAGAAGCAAATTTTTGTTCATGTTATTAAAATAATTCAATATAATGCTGCAAGGAAAGGTGTTATGAAAATTTGTGAGAGCAGTACAGTTTTCATATAGTAAATAGGGACCCAAAAAGGAAGAGAAGAATAAAAAAAAAAAACTTAGAATGAAGTCTCTTTGCATAACTGAGGTGGAAACGCCTATATGGGTCTTTGTATGTGCCAGTGCTATAGTCTCTGGTCAGCTGTTTAGGATTAGGTCAGTTAGCTTTATTGTTTCCAGGGAGACAATTTATCCATGAGGATCAATGAAAACAATTGTTCAGATTGCTGGATAGCTGTTACATCAAGCCAGTCCAAAGGCTGAGTAGTATTCAAAATCATGAGACCTGGATTCAGAAGAGCATTCAAACTTATGCCAGACCAGATGTTTAGGTGTTGTCAAAAAAAAAATAAAAACAAGAACATAAAAGTGGCCATTACTGTACAGGACAAAAAATATTTTCTTTCTTCTTTCTTTATTTATTCCTATTTCTCACCTATATCTTCTTCTTGCTTCTTTCTATCTTTCCCTTATTGAGAGAAGACAAACGTGAGCTGGAAGGTTATGTTGCTTGATCCTGAAAATATTGGCACCTTCTTCTCTGATCCCGTTGGTTTCGTCTAGAGCAGGGGTCTCAAATTGGTGGCTCTCCAGCTGTTGCGGAACTACAAGTCCCATCATGCCTCTGCCTGAGGGAGTCATGCTTGTGACTGTCAGCCTTACAAGGCCTCATGGGACTTGTAGTTTCTCAACAGCTGGAGGGTGTCTAGAGGCTGGTGTACACCAAATAGGTGATGACCTGGGGATGGCGGAGGGTCTGGTTGGCGGTTCAGGATCCAGCAGGCCCAGTTTGAAAGATCTTTGCCTTCAGTATTGTTGAATACTGTGTATGTTGCGCCATTATGCATCACGTAAAGTTTGAATGGAAAACCCCAGCGATATTTTATTCTTGCTGTCTGTAGTATGGAGGTAACTTCTTTCATTCTGCGTCTCCTCTCCAGAGTGGCAGGAGAAATATCTGGGTAAATCTGTATTCTGTGGCCTTCAAATTCTATATTTGGAGTGTTTCTGGATGCACGCATGATATCTTCCTTAGTGAGGAAATCTTTCATACACATAATCATATCACGGGGAGGTTTATCAGGAGTGGGTTTAGGGCAAAGGGCTCTATGGATTCTATCACAGGTGAATGCTGTGGGAGGTTTATCAGGCACCAGATTATGGAAGAATTTAGTTACTGCTGGGATGAGATCTGTAACAGATTCAGGGATCCCACGCAATCTTATGTTTCAGCGATTACAATTGTCTCAATCTTCGATCTGAGCCTGCATGTATGAGAAATTATCAGCCAGCATTTTATAATCCTTCCTTAGGTCATTATGAGCCAGTGAGAATTCATCATGCTTAGTCTCAAGTATGTCTGTTATGCCTTCTATTGCTGCAATCTCCTGGGACAGTACATTAGTTGATTTATGTAGCTCTAGCTGAATCTTATACACTAATTTCTCATAAATAGAGGATAGACTAGTATCAAGGTCATCAAGATAGCGGAGAATTGTACTTACAGTCTCTCTGTGTGTTGATTTGACCCGGCGTGGGGCTGCATTCGGCCGCCGAGGGGCCAGCGCCATTTTGGGACATCCTTGTAATGGCCTTCCTGGTGTTGAGAAGATAGTTTGTAAGTGTGTGGTGAGAGCGGCAACTGTGCGCCTTTTGCCCGACAGCATGCACTACACTTTCCCATAGGGGTGCTTGATGTTGTGGGGTGGATTAGAGGATCGATTGGCCCTGGGGATGGAGCTTGGCTGTCCAGGTCAGACGGAGCTCTGTCTAAGCACGTCCGTTCCGCATCGCGCCGCGCATGCGCCCCCAACACTTCTATTTCTGAAAGCATTCTTAACCACTTCAATACAGGGTACTTTTACCCCCTTCCTGCCTAGGTCGATTTTCAGCTTTCAGCACTGTCACACTTTGCATGACAATTGCGCGGTCATGCAACACTGTACCCAAACTAAATTTTTATCATTTTGTTCACACAACTAGAGCTTTCTTTTGGTGGTATTTAATCACCACTGGGTTTTTATATTTTGTGCTAAATAAACAAAAAAAAGTTCATTTAGAAAAAAAAGGTGTTTTTCTTGTTTCTGTTATAAAATTTTGCAAATAAATAATTGTTCTTCATACATTTAGGCCAAAATATATCCTGCTACATTTCTTTGGTGAAAATAACCACGCTCAGTGTATTATTATTATTAGTATTATTTCATCTGTAGACAAACTATTTCATCTGTCCACAAACTATGGTTTATGATATTTTTTAAACAAAAGTGTGTTTCTGCGCTGAAGTGAAGTTTCAAACAACTGCACCTATATATCGCTCGAATACCAGAAGTGATGTGAAAAAAAAATGTATATATATTAAAAAAAATATATATATATATTTATATTAGTTCACTTCTGGTTACTATGCAAGAAATGAAATACTGAAAATGTATCAATATACAATTAAACAGTGAATTGAATAGTTCCTAAGGTTCAGTATGATCAAATGAGGAGAAAACTGGGATTCCCACCTAAATTTATTAACTAGCAGTACTCACCGATTATGTATCAGGGTGTGTAATCAATAATGATTCTAAAGCAAAAGGAAACAATAAAAAATAAGGAGATGTATACACACCCTAAAGAGTTAACTACAGTATTGTAACGATTCCCCGATGTTCTATATTTCCCTACATTAATAGGAACAGACAACCCATTTCAATGTATAACTTTCTCCCAATTATAAGGGGAAAGATAGGGTTAAAATCAGTAATCCACAGATCCCTCCCTCCCCTAAATGAGAGCACCCCCTATAATACCTATAGAAACCCCCCCAAGCCACCTGTAAACAAATAAGTAGCCTTAAAATTCCTACGGGGAGTAGTGTGTTCCCAAGAATGCAGGTAAAATTCGCACTGTTCCACAATGGAATGATGCACAATCCACACTATTCTGATATGCTGGTATAATAGGTATATGTTATATTAGTTTGATCAGTCAGAGTGGGGGTAGGTCAAAGACATGAGTTGTTGATCACGTTGAAAGGAAAGATATTAGATACAATGTTTTATACTGTGGTAGTCCTTGACCTTGTAATCCCCAAATGTATACCTACCTGCTGTTCAAGATTCTTGTCATTGCATTTTATATTTCAATAAAAGAAATTATTTGAAAAAGAAAAAAAAAAGATATTAGTTCAAAGAAATTTTTGATAAAAAAACTCTTTCACGGACAGATGTATTAATTCTCCAAAAGGCAACAAGTCCCCATAATTCTCGTCCCGATGTTGAAATGCAGTGACGGAGACAGAACTATATGTCCACGTACCAGGGAGATAATATAAGTACCTAAATACTGCAATTACAGTTGATATATATTCCTTATTTCAGAGCCACAGATATGTTCACAGGCAGATTTAATGTAACCACATGCTAGGTTTCCTGCAGGGTGCAGGTAAACTCCCATAGGTAGTTGATACAGTAATACGTTTTTTAAATCAATGGTGGTTACTCACGGATCCAGCTGGTAGCGCAGAGATCTCCACTAGTCCTATGTGGAGATCAATCTGTCAGTGTATGTACAAAGCATACAATTTCTCAGCACAGGGTTCTTCATCTCTGATTTTTCTGTGGGTTTTCAATTTATGCAGTATTTCAATACTATCAAGAAACGAGCTGATAGTAGTCTAACGGACAATGGAATCAAAGTCCAGGATTCTGGTACATAGCATCGGTCTCCAACAAGGTATTCAGAATAGTTGTATCAGACAGTGCATCATAAGCTTTCAATGCGACTTCCACATGAAACCAGGGTGTTGGCGTGGGTCGGTATAAGACAGGGGTGCTGTCCCAGCGTAAAAGTTTACATGTTTCGTTCCTCTGATACTGGAACTTTGTCAGAACCTCCGGTATCAGGGGAACGAAACATGTAAACTTTTACACGTTTTAATTGAATATCCACATAAAAATTAGAGATGAGGAACCCCGTGCTGAGGAATTGTATGCTTTGTACATACACTGACAGATTGATCTCCACATAGGACTAGTGGAGAGCTCTGCGCTACCAGCTGGATCCGTGAGTAACCACCATTGATTAAAAAAACGTATATTACTGTATCAACTACCTATGGGAGTTTACCTGCACACTGTGGGAAACCTAGCATGTGGTTACATTGAATCTGCCTGTGAACATACAGGTATCTGTGGCTCTGAAATAAGGAATATATATCAACTGTAATTGCAGTATTTAGGTATTTATATTATCTCCCTGGGACGTGGACATATAGTTCTGTCTCCATCACTGCATTTCAACATCAGGATGAGAATTATGGGGACTTATTGCCTTTTGGAGAATTATTACATCTGTCTGTGAAAGAGTTTTTTTACCAAACATTTCTTTGGACTAATATCTTCCCTTTCAACGTGAACAACAACTCATGTCTTTGACCTACCCCCACTCTGCCTGATCAAACTAATATAACATATACCTATTATACCAGCATATCAGAATAATGTGGATTGTGCATCATTCTCTTGTGGAACAGTGTAAATTTTACCTGCATTCTCGGGAACACACTGCTCCCCGTAGGAATTTTATGCTACTTATTTGTTTACAGGTGGCTTGGGGGTTTATAGGGGGTGCTCTCATTTAGGGGAGGGAGGTATCTGTGGATTGCTGATTTTTACCCTATCTTTCCCCTTATAATTGGAAGAAAGCTGTACATTGAAATGGGTTGTCTGTCCCTATTGATGTAGGGAAATATAGAACATCGGGGAATCGTTACAATTCCTCTCTGTTCTATACACAGGGAATGAGGCCCCATTCACACTAGCGCGTTTTTTGATGCATTTTGCATTTTGCAGAAATGCACGGGAATTTTTTAACATGGGTTCCTATGGAACATGTTCACATCAATGCTTTTTTGTATCTCAGCGTTTTTGGAAAGGGTCGGGGACTTTTTTTCATGCAAAAAGCAGCGTTTTGCATGTAATGGTTTTCAATGGACAAGCATCAAAAACGCAAGTGCAGCGTTTTTGCAGCGTTTTTGATGCGTTTTTGATGCGTTTTTGGTGCGTTTTTGCCGGTTTTTTTTTGTTTTTTTTTGTTTTTTTTTGTAATTTTTTGTAATTTTTTTGTAAGACTGTAAAAAAAAAAGAAAAAAAAAAAAAAAAAAAAAAACGCAAATCGCGGCAAAAACGCGGCAAAACGCGGCAAAAACGCGGCTCAAAAACGTGGCAAGCATGAAAAAAAAACCTCCAAAAACGCTCAAAAGCAACATGCATAGGTGTGAATCGAGCCTAAGCGGGAATTTTTTGCTTGCTGTTACTTTTTGTATTTTGCTCTTTTTTAAGCAATACATTATACTGTAGTTAACTCTGTAGGGTGTGTATACATCTCCTTATTTTTTATTTTTTCCTTTTGCTTAAGGTTCAATATGGAAATAAGTCCATGTGCCAATAGCAATGAAATCAAATAGTGGAATGAAGGTGTATCTAATTCTTCTTAAGATAATGATTATATCCCACCGGGTGCCAAACCATGTGAATTGTTAAGGAATTCCACCATGCACGTGCCCTCCACGGTAATCAAGCCTCTTACCAGATGGTCGTGATCCCCATAACAGAGATCAAACACACGTGAGGTATAATGGACCCCTCCTGGTGTCTCTAAATTGGATCAGTATGGTTCACTGGGTTTCAACATATGAAATTCCCCAATACTAACATCCAGGGCTTTTTTTCTCAGAGAATAGGTGCAGGAACTCCTGCCTTCTGAGTCAGCCGTCGTTTCTGCCACCTACCCACCTCTGAGCATTGTCCCTTGGTTCCACCTTCTGCATACCTCCCAGTACCGCCCTTTTTAGAAAATACAGAACCAAGCATCATTTTGTACTACTAAGTGATTTTTTAATGATATCAAGACAGTAAAATATTATCCCTGCTGTGAGCAACAATAGACCCCACCCCAGCAACAGTAGACCCCCCCCGAAACAATAGACCTCCCCCCAGAAACAATAGACATCTCTCAGCAACAATAGATCCCATACACAACAATAGACTGTCTCCCCCACACCAAAAAGACACCCCAGTAACAATACCCCCAGCAGCAACAACAGATCTCCCAGCAGCCAACATCAATTGACCTCTCCCTCAACAGTAGATCCCTTCCAGCAACAATTGACCCCCCACCAGCAACAATAGACCTACCCAGCAAGAATAAACTCAATGCAAAAATAGATCCTTACTAGCGACTATAGATTCCCCAAGCAGCCAGCATCAATAGACCCTACAGCACACCCCAGCACTCCTTTCCATTACATACATTCATTGCTGGAGGTGCCGGAACTGCGTTCCCCCGCATTCCCGCTGAATAAAAGCCCTGCTAACATCACAACTTTGGGTTTTAACTCAGACAGCTGCCACATAGGAGAAGGAACATAGGTTGCACATAGTGTGAATACTGCTACTACACAGTTATTTTTAAAACACCACAAGGTACTCACATGTTTCAGGACAATAAAAAGCATTTAAACTGCATGGAGCCTCGATGACAGCCAGCATCAGCAGTAGGTGAGGCCCGGAGCAAAAAAAAATAAAACAAAAAAAAGTGAAGGGCAGGCATAACAGTGGGAACAGGGGACAGGGCAATGGCAAAGTAAGAGGGCTTAGCGGATTGGGGGAGCAGAGGGGTCACAGGCATTTAAGAGGAGATGGTCCCATCCCAGCATCCAGTGGATCTCGTGGCAAGGTAGCAAACTTGTCATGGTGGAGGTGGACAGGCTGTAGTCCCAGCTGCGGGAGGAGGTGGCATCCAGAGTGGCTGCAGGAGCAGCTCTCATCTATCCTTGGAGATTGGGCCTCCGGGTCAGGGATAGGGGGCTGGAGTCCACAGGAGCTAGGAGGTTTGGACCTCTGGACCGCTTCTCCCCAGACTTGTCCCCTAGAGCTTGGCATCACACCGGGAGTCCCATGCGGGCACCTTCATGACCACCCGCAAATCGGTCTGCTGTGCCCATGGGTGGCGGTCCTGGAAGGAGTCCTCTTCAGCAGGTGGGGCCTCCGGGAGAGTCTGTGTCTCTCCCTGGCCCGCCCCATGTCTGGATCAGGAACAGACGGGCTCCTCCCCTGGCAATGAGTTGGTGGGGTGGAGTCTCGGCAGGGGTATTGATCTGCGGCGGCCGCCAGGCCCTCTACCTCCACGGCAGCTGGCTCTACTGGGACCAGACAGCACCAGAGGAGGTCGGGGGTGCACAGGAGCAGCACTGGGAGACAAGCGGTGGGCGCACAGGGCCCTGGCAAAGGAAATCGGTGGGCAGATCCGGTGTGAGGAGGCAGGGCCAACAGCCACACGGATACTCAGCATCCAGGGCCATTTTGCCTGGGGGGCTGCCGGAGAGGGGAGAAAAGGTGACAGGGGAGATATTGGAGGGGGAGCTGTCTGCGTCAGAAAGGTTGGAGTCGCATGGACACCCTGCAGCGATGGAGGTGGGACCTTCGGTTGGTGGGACCCTTCCTAGGCAGCCTGGTAAGTCCATTCTTGCTTCTAAATGTGCTGTACTATCTGAGGTGGAGGAGGATGTGGATTTAAGGGGTAGGCCTCAGTCCTGTATGGAGTTGGTGGCTACGCGGTCGAAGTTGCCCACGCGTTCTGCCCCTGCTAGTTTGGTCCACGGTCAAGCCTCTGCCTGGCCAGATGGGGGGGTTGCAGGGGTTCCTTTTGAGTTTTAAGGAGCTGGTCCAGAGGTTTGAACCTGGGATGAGTGCCAAAGCCACTGCATCGCTGTGGGTGGGACAACGGCTACGGGGGCTTCATGGTCCGGGGTTGCTCCCCCTGTGGTGGCTGCGCCTGCCATGGTGGCAGTCGCGGCATCGGGACAGTCGGCGGCGGCAGATAAGTCAGCATCGGGTGACAAGGCTGAGTTGGTGGGGGAGGCCGCTACCAAATAAGATGCAATCAGGTTGGCTGACTCTGCAAAATGTGAGGTTTATGTGTGTTTTGAGGGGCCTCTGAGCGTGCACCTTAAACCGGAGGTCCGGGAGAAAATTTGGAAAGGTGATGTCAGAAACCATGAATCAGACTGAGACAGAAGTACAATTAAATCACACTTGTTTATTAATAAAAATAAAAAGGTAAATAGAGTAAGCGTAGTCAAAGCATAACCTAACCTATACAGAAAACCCAGTGCGGGTAACACACTCCTTAGGGCCGATTCTAATCATCCTGGACATACTATTAGGAATATCCCACTTGGACAATTCCTAAGGCTGAGGAGAATCTGCAGTAAGGAGAGGGATTTTGATAGGGAAGCTATCTCTATGTCCTCTAGGTTTATGGACAGAGGATATTCTCCAGCTACCATCAATAAAGGTCTGTCCATAGCCAAAAAGACACCCCGTCACCAGCTCCTTGTGAATAGGATTAAAGACAGGGAGGATCCTAGGTCCCACAAGGGACCATCCTTTATTCCCACCTTCTCCACACCCTATAGTGTGGAATTCCACAAGATACAAAAAATTGTCACTAAGTATCTCCCGGTCCTGTCCAATGATCCCATCTACTCCAAAGTTTTGGCTAAGGGTATCCGCAGTGTCTCTAGAAAAGCACCATCCCTTGGTAACCTGCTGTCACCCAGCCTCTTTTCCAGCAAAAACAAATCTAAAAATTGGTTATCATTTCAGGGCACTTTTAAGTGCGGTGCTCGTAACTGTAACTATTGTCCATTTGTTAAGGGTGGAGACGTGGTGACATCAATGTCCACAGGAAAGTCCCATAAAATTAACTCTTGTTAATTGTAACACACGTTATGTAATATACGTTATTACATGCACTACATGTTCCATCCAATATGTAGGGAGAACTACACGCAGGCTGAAAGACCGGTTGTACGACCATCTCTACGACATTGACAAGGACCATGCCACAAACGTTGCACGTCATTGGAACGAAGTCCATCAGAAAGACACGTCTTGCCTTGTTATACAAGGCATTGACAAAATTAGGACACCACCGAGGGGGGGGGGTGACAAATTTAGAA
This sequence comes from Aquarana catesbeiana, assembly GCF_042186555.1. Taxonomy (NCBI): domain Eukaryota; kingdom Metazoa; phylum Chordata; class Amphibia; order Anura; family Ranidae; genus Aquarana; species Aquarana catesbeiana. Next base: position 528,234,224 of record NC_133325.1, on the reverse strand, counting down.
TCTTATGCAGACGTGAAGTCCAATGGAATTTCTCTTTCAACACTAGACGACCCCTCTGGCTCAATTTCGAGTGGGATGTGTCACATTTTTATGAATAACCGTACATGCGTCCTGCGTCTTCGCATACATATAAATGACTTTACCTGTAGTTTTTTTTATTCATACCCTCAGTAGTCCACCATCTGGGATTTCACCAACACTAATCAGGTCCCCTAAATTTGTTATCATTAGAAAGTTGCATCAGCCTGCTTATGCATTGTCTACAATTTACTATGTTTCATTGATATTTACATTATACATTTTTTACTGTTGATAGATTAGATATCCGGTTTTCAAAAACTCATATATTCTGCACTCCTGGTAGATTGGAAACACAATTCCCTAGGCCTAAGTTTTTTAGGCTTCAGCTTTATGCCATAACAAGTAGTAGCATTTTTTCAGCAGTTTGAGTGAGACTCCTCAAGAGAGACCCTTTTGAGTCTCCGAATGCATGGCATAATACAGTAAGGCTCGGTATAGACTATTTTGTCTTTTCCGCCTTTCGGCTTTATTTATTATTTTTTGTCAGTCTCACTCTGGATTTGTGGTGTCTCTATAGCGGGCCGTGGTGTCCTGCAGCACGAGAAGTGAGACTTCGGGAATTTCTAATTGCATGGTATTATGCAGCAAGGCCGCCATAACAATATATAATATATAAAAAAACTAGTCTATCTAGTCAGATATACTAAACTATAGTCCCATTGACATAATTTTTTTGATAGTTAACTGTGATGTGCTGCAGCACTTCAAGTGAGAACCTTTCGAGTCTCCGAATACATGGCATAATGCAGTTAGGTTTGTTATAGACCATTTTGTTTTTCTCGCCTCTCGGCTTTATTATTATTTTTGTCAATCCCACTCTAGATTTATGGTATTCCTATAGCGGGCCATGGTGTTCTGCAGCACGAGAAGTGAGACTTTGGGAATTTCTAATCGCACGGCACTATGTAGCAAGGTTTCCGAATACTCATACATTTTGCATTCTTGGTAGATGGGAAACACGATTCCCTAGGCCTACGTTTTTTAGGCTTCAGTCTTATGCCATAGCAAGTAGCACTATATATATTTTTTCAGCAGTTTGAGTGAGACTTTTTAAGTGAGACTCTTTTTGAGTCTCCGAATGCATGGCATAATACAGCAAGGCTTGCTATGGACTTTTTTGGCCTTTCTGCCTTTTGGTTTTATTTTTGTCAGTCCCACTCTAGATTTGTAGTGTTTTAATAGCAAGCCGTGGCATCCTGCAGCACGAGAAGTGAGACTTTGGGAATCTCTAATTGCATGGTATTATGTAGCAAGGCCGCCTTAATAAATATAATATAAAAAACTAGTTTTAGGAGGGCGCATGCGCGGCAGCTCCATGGACGGTCGCTCGTTCTGAGAGCTCCGCTCAACTCCGGCCTGCATCCACCGCCACAGCCACGATAAGCAGCGGAACCAGCACATCGGACCCCCTCCTTACCTCCCGGAGTCCTGAGGGACCCCCTCGCATGATCGGGGGCTCAGCAAGACGGGACCTATCCCGATCCCTGGACCCCGGTCCGCGGATCGCGGCCTACTCGAAAATGGCGGCCGCTAGCGCCACACGAGGCTCCATAAAGAATCCAGCGGCATCCCTGGAAGACTTCCCTCCCCTGCCTTCACATGAAGACAAGATAAATCCACCAGCAGTGAGTAATCCCCAGGATGGGGTATTTCCAGCATCCCCCACTGATCCACTAGGATGTAGCCCTATGGAAGTCCCCCCCCTGACCCAGATGGAGGAGAGATGCTCCACATCCAGCCCTCTGTCTGCCTCTCCTGGCCCTATCAACACAGATTTCGCAGCCTTAATGGATACCTTCTCTAACATGCTCTCAAGAGGGTTAGCACTAAATGCTTCACAAATCACCACCACTATACAGGCAGACCTGCAGCAATTGGGCATAAGAATTGAGGCAATTGAATCTAAGACTGATCAAATCGCAGCAGTCGCCAACCAGAACACTGACAGGATCCAAGAATTACATGACCAACTGGACATAGCATACTCAAAACTCGATGACCTCGAAAATAGGTCTCGTAGATACAATTTTAGGCTAAGAGGCCTTCCAGAATCGTTTAAGGACACAGATAAAATCGTTCGCTCATTTATCAAACACTTACTCCCGGACATTCCAGACTACAGACTGGAGTTAGACCGAGCACACAGGGCTTTACAACCTCCGCGCCAGGACGGTTTGCCCAGAGACATAGTGGTTAAACCCCACTTCTTCAGAGTTAAAGAGGATATTATGCACAGAGCAAGGGAAACAGAAAACCTCTCCTTTCAAGGGCATCCGATTCAAATATTTGCAGATGTTTCCCCCCTTACGATACAGAAACGGAGATCCTTGAAGCCTCTCTTGAGCAGCTTATCACAGAAATCGATCGCTTACAGATGGTCGTTCCCTTTTCGCCTCAACTTTGCCTACCTAAATAAATCATACAGCTTCACAAATTTTGGAGACGGAGACAGGCTGCTGTTGCAACTGGGCCTTATTTCACACTCGCCTGCCCCTCCTGCCGTTATGGATCCCAGAACACCTCAATCAACAAAAAGACCACCACCCTCAAGTCCCGTCCAACCCTTATGGCACAAGCAACATGCCAAGAGATCCAAGGATGGTCACCCTCCATGAAGAACAGTCTACTATCAACAGAATCAACCCCTTTTTTACTCCCCAGGACCTCCTGCGGTAGTCTTTTGAAAATGGGATGCTGACTTCCTAAACCCCCGTTTTCTCCTGGCAGAATCCTAACCAGATTCGTTTTCAGAATTTTCTTTTTTTTTTTTCTTTCGGATGCTGAGATGTTTACTTTTTGCTTCATTATTCTCAGGACTCCTTTTAGTATGTTTTTTCATGGTTTCAATTTTGTTTTTTTTTTTGGCGGTTTGGCCGGAGTGGCGGCACTTCGCCTCCACGAGTCTCTGAGTGGTATTTTCCCCCACTCAGTGACACTTCCATGACCCCATTTGGGGGGGTTTTTGCTCTAAGGGAAAACCTTGCAGGAGGCAAACACTCACCTTTCCCTCCTGTAGGGGTTCTTGAAAGTTACACAGTTTTAACTGAAATGTTTTCTTGGATATGGTTTTTGTTCCATATTGCTTTTGACATGTCTGATCTCTCCCACCCAGGGTCAACCTCACTTCATTTCCTCACCTCTTCCTCCCACCTATCCCCGAAGTCACTCAGGAGCCACACGAGGCAGTTGCCACTGGGAATCCCAGGAACTCAGGCCGCGGAGGCTTGGACGCATGTACATCTCTTGAAATCCCAGGTAGGCACTAGTTGTGTGGGGCGCTCATCCCCCCTTCTGATCCATGCACTCTGACACACTGATACCCCCCACCCCCTCTGTATAGCCACGCACAATGTGCAGGGAATGAATTCTCCAGTCAAAAGACGCAAACTATTTAACCTCTACAAATCACAAAAAAATAGCAATTCTTTTATTACAAGAAACTCACTTCCCATCCTCATACAATCCCTCCTTCCTACATGGCCACTACACTCAGTTTTTTCTCTCCAATGCTGACAATAAGACAAAAGGGGTTGCTATTTGCTTTGCAAAACATCTTAAATTTTCTCCCACAGATGTTATTAAAGACCAAGCGGGCAGGTTTCTTTTAGTAAAGGGCACGATTGAGGGATCAATGCACTCTTTTATTTCTTACTATGCCCCGAATAAAGGCCAGGCTTCCTTCTTCTCCACAATGATGTCCACACTAGGCCCACAACTTGAAGGGAAAATCATAATGGGAGGAGACACAAATCTCCCTTTTGACATTTCACTGGACAAATCGGGCTCTGGTCCTCCTCGTTCTAGAAAACCTCCAAAACAAAGTACTAAAATAGCCTCCACGCTGTGTTCGCTGGGCCTTGTGGACATCTGGAGGGAAATGAATCCTAGGTCCAGGGACTTCACTCATTACTCCGCCCCGCACCACCTCTACACAAGAATCGACCATATTTTTATTCAATCACAAAACATCCCTAAGGCTCTCAAAGCAATTATAAGGGACACCCCTATATCTGACCACTCGATAGTTGTCTTATATATGCAGCAATCTCCCAACCCGGGCAACAAATTTATATGGCGCCTCAATGAAGGGCTCCTCAGTGACCCAATCCAATGTTCGATCTTAGCAAAAGAGATACAGGAATACTTCCGTTTAAACGATACTGAAGAGGTCTCTCCGGAGACGCTGTGGGCTGCTCATAAGGCAGTACTCAGAGGAAAAATTATTCAAATCTCCACTAACCTTAAGAAAGAACGTACGGCTGATATTAATAATCTTCGGTTAAAATTCCAATCTCTGTGTGGAGTCCACAAACGGAACCCCACCAAAGATTCTCTAGCGGCGCTGGAAAATGCGCGGACTTCTCTAAACCTGGCCCTTACCTCCGAGGCTGAGAAACAGCTCCGGTGGTCAGGAGCCCGCTTTTATCACCAAACTGGCAAAATAGGAGCTAAATTAGCAGCCAAATTGTCACCAAAACCGAGATCGATCGCCTTCCCCAAAATTCGCACCCCATCAGGTGATCTTACCCAAAACCCAAAACGGATAATGGAAACATTCCACGATTTCTACACTTCACTATATAAAAAGGAAAAAGTAACATCTAACCATTCCATATCAGAATTCCTAGACAACCTATCCCTTCCCAAATTATCTCTGGACCACTCGGAACTTCTAGAGGGTCCAATCACTGAACCCGAAGTGCTTGCGGTAATTAAACACCTGAAACAAAACTCAACCCCGGGCACGGATGGCTTCTCCGTTGGCTATTATAAAAAATTCGGTCCCATATTAGCCCCGTATCCAGTCAGATTCTTTAATTCCCTTAGGTCTGACTCTCCCCTGGATAAAGCCCTAAATCTTGCCTTCATTTCGGTCATTCCAAAACCCGGCAAAGACACAACTATGGTTGCTAATTATCGTCCTATCTCCTTAATCAACAACGATTTAAAAATCTTAACTAAAGTTCTCTCCAACCGGCTAGCGTCCTGTATAGCTCTCTATGTCAATAAGGACCAGGTGGGCTTTATTCTGGGGAGACAAGGTCCTGACCAGATCAGGAGAGCAGTCGATATCATTTCATTACTCAATTCTCAATGGGATGGGGGTCCCCCACAACATGGGTATCTGTTGTCCATTGACCTGCAGAAGGCTTTTGACACAGTTTCCTGGCCATACCTTTTCCAGGTTCTGGATCGGTGGGGTTTTGGTCCATGATTCTTGAGCATCCTCAGGGCCCTGTACTCTGGCCCAAGTGCACAGGTCAGATTGCAGGGCTTTTATTCCGAGCCCCTTGCTATAGAAAGAGGAACTAGGCAGGGATGCCCTCTATCCCCCCTTCTATTCGCCATAGCCATGGAATCCTTGGCTGTTGCGATTAGGAACCATCCCGACATTAAAGGGGTGATGTGCCCTTTTTGCGGATGATTTATTACTCTTCGTGACATCCCCTCTAGTCTCCACTCCTAATATCTTCTCCTTACTTGATAAGTTTGGTGAAATATCGGGTCTGCGAGTCAATGTATCCAAATCCTCCGCCCTGAACATTACGGTCCCCCCCAATATCCTAAGTAGCCTACAAAACCACTTCCCATTTTCATGGAATGAGGTCTCTCTCCCGTATTTGGGAGTACATCTCACGGCAAGTATAGCCTCCCTCTATTCGTCCAACTATCCGGCCATCTTCCGCAAATTGATATCGGACCTTTCCCTCTGGGATAATCACAATCTATCCTGGTGGGGCCGTATTAATGAGGTCAAAATGACTCTCCTCCCACGCATACTTTACTTATTCAGATCCTTGCCCATCCCAATCCAAAAATCACAAATACACCCACTCCAGTCCAAAATCATAAAATTTATTTGGGGCCCGAAGGGAAGTCGTTGCGCTCAAAATATCCTTTTCAGGTCTAAATCACAAGGGGGTCTGGCACTTCCCAATATTTGGTGGTACTATCAAGCAGCCCAGTTAGCTCAAATCTCCGTCGTATATTCAAAAGGCCAGAAGCCTGACTGGGTTACAATGGAACGTCAAGCAGTCCCTCTCCACACGATTGACTTTTTACTGTGGTCTCCTGCTAAATCGAGACCGCCCATCCTTGCCCCCACGTTGTCACATTCTCTGGCCCTATTCGACCGACTTTATAAAATCCCCTCCTTGATTTCCTCCCTCAATCCCCTAACACATATTTTTCATAACCCCGACTTTCCGCCAGGAATGAACATCTTAGCGTTTAGTTGGTGGCTGAATAAGGGATTACTTAGAATAGGGAACTATTTCTCCTCCACAGGCCCTCTCACTCTGGCTTTCTGTACTAGCAAGCTTGAAATGCCTCAGGCTGAACGTTTTCGCTTTATGCAAATACAACACTTCCTTCATTCCCTCTGGCCAAATAAATCAATACCCCCCTTAATATCTAACTATGAGTCTTGGTGTGCGGGTGCAATGGATCAGAGAGGGGGGATTTCCGTCATATATGCTTCACTGGCATCAGTAACGTCCAAGCCTCCATACGCCTTATCCTGGGAAAAAGACCTGGACTTTTCGTGGGATAGAGCACAATGGTTCTCCTGCTTTCAGCGCTCTTTTAAAGGTATATTAAATGTTTCCCTCATGGAGGGTAGCATTAAGGTACTCATGAGGTGGTATAGGGTTCCTTCTCTTCTTGCAAAGATATACCCTGATGCTTCCCCGCTGTGTTTTAGAGGCTGTGGCCATGTAGGGACAATGTCTCACGTATGGTGGGCCTTCCCCCGCATACGGAGTCTATGGAACAAAATTTTCTCAGTAATACGTAAAATAACCTCTGTTCATATTCCCCAATCTCCAGAAATAGCTCTACTGAATATGAAAGTGGAAAAAGTAGATAAATGTACACAGAAATTGATATTTTTCATCCTTCTGGGCGCCAAAATCACAATTGCCTCTTGTTGGAAAAAACGTAGGGTTTCTTTTGCAGCGGTGAAGCATAAAATATCTTGGATTATGGCACAAGAGAAGATTGTTAGCATTATACAAGACAAAACCCGTACTTTCGAACTAATCTGGGAACCTTGGGCCAACTTTTGCCATATTTCCTTATGCCCTGGCGTCAGCTTATCAGGGCAACAGGCTCTCTGAGTGACTCCGGGGATACTTCTCCTCCCTTGTGATTTTCCTCTCACCCCCCTCCCTTCCCCTTCTCCTGGTTTTCCTTCCCCCTTTCCTATACTCCCTCAGATTCACGGCTTAAAGTATCTGTAAAAAGTTTAACCTTGACTCTTACCTATTAATACTTACTTGGAGAGTTTAAGTAATGTCTTAATGAACCTCGGGCTTCATGAGGCTAGGGCTTTTCTGTTGTAAATAGCTCTCCTTCAGTTTGAGGATACGTAGCTAAGGTGGTTAGACCACTTGATAATAGAGACCAACGAAACAGGGAATACATTGTTCCTACAATGGAACAAGATTATTTGACGCCTCTGGTAGGGGAGGCTGTGATTGAGATTGGGGGTTCGGGAGGGTGGGGGGGTCCCTCGCCCGCAGTGTGTTCCCATTTGGGGTAGGCGGCGGATACCTCGCCCACTCCCTGAACCCTTGTGTATACAAGATAGATCCTTCTTTCCCATACCAATATCCCTCCCCCCCAGCTCTGCTATAACCCTGCCTCCTCTTGTCTTCTGACCCTGCGGTATGATCTTCTTATCCCGTTCTAGCAACTGTGATCTGACAATCCAAGCTGATTCGCTAGACTTGTTTTAAGGTTTTGCACTAACGTTGCTTTATTTTATTTCTCTCGCTGATAAGCCCTGCATCAGGAGGCTAAGCCTCAGATTTATTTGTACTTCTAATTCCCTTCTACCTTTATTCCATGTATTGTTTGATGCAAATTTTGTGTCTGATATATTTTTATTATTAATAATAAAAATTTATTGAAAGTAAAAAAAAAAAAAACTAGTTTTATCTAGTCAGATATACTAAGCTATAGTCCCATTGACATAATTTTTTGACAGTCAACTGTGATATGCTGCAGCACTTCAAGTGAGACTCTCTCGAGTCTCCGAATACATGGCTTAATGCTGTTAGGTTTGTTGTAGACCATTTTATTCTTTTTGCCTTTTGGCTTTATTATTTTTGACAATTCCACTCTAGATTTATGGTATTCTTATAGTGAGCCATGGGGTTTTGCAGCACGAGAAGTGAGACTTTGGGAATTTCTAATCGTATGGTACTATGTAGCAAGGCCACCTTAATAATTCTTAATTTTTCTTTTGGATGCAGGTCTGGGCTTTGTTTGATGCAGATTCTATAGCTACCCTACTATATCTGTGTGTGTTTGAGGTTACTCTCTTTCGTGTTATTATTCAACTCAACCTATTTCAGCACATGGAGTGAGACTTATGGTCTCTATACATTTGCTGTTGTAGCATAGTCTGCCAGCACGTTGATCTATGTGGAAACTGCATTCATTTAATAGTTAATTCGGTTCTTTATTTTGGTTCCTTTGTTGGGTTTTTCTATGTTTCCTACGTGGTTGATCGTATACCTTTTCAATTATTGACCGCATAGCTAACATGATATTGTCATGGGAGTTTACATAGTTACATAGTTACATAGTAGGTGAGGTTGAAAAAAGACACAAGTCCATCAAGTCCAACCTATGTGTGTGATTATGTGTCAGTATTACATTACATATCCCTGTATATTGCGGTCATTCAGGTGATTATCTAATAGTTTCTTGAAGCTATCAATGCTCCCCGATGAGACCACCGCCTGTGGAAGGGAATTCCACATCCTTACCGCTCTTACAGTAAAGAACCCTCTACATAGTTTAAGGTTAAACCTCTTTTCTTCTAATTGTAATGAGTGGCCACGAGTCTTATTAAACTCTCTTCTGCGAAAAAGTTTTATCCCTATTGTGGGGTCACCAGTACAGTATTTGTAAATTGAAATCATATCCCCTCTCAAGCGTCTCTTCTCCAGAGAGAATAAGTTCAGTGCTCGCAACCTTTCCTCATAACGAAGATCCTCCAGACCCTTTATTAGCTTTGTTCCCCTTCTTTGTACTCGCTCCATTTCCAGTACGTCCCTCCTGAGGACTGGTGCCCAGAACTGGACAGCATACTCCAGGTGCGGCCGGACCAGAGTCTTGTAGAGCGGGAGAATTATCGTTTTATCTCTGCAGTTGATCCCCCTTTTGATGCATGCCAATATTCTGTTTGCTTTATTAGCAGCAGCTTGGCATTGCATGCCATTGCTGAGCCTATCATCCACTAGGACCCCCAGGTCCTTTTCCATCCTAGATTCCCCCAGAGGTTCTCCCCCCAGTGTATAGATTGCATTCATATTTTTGCCACCCAAATGCATTATTTTACATTTTTCTACATTGAACCTCATTTGCCATGTAGTCGCCCACCCCATTAATTTGTTCAGGTCTTTTTGCAAGATTTCCACATCCTGCAGAGAAGTTATTGCCCTGCTTAGCTTAGTATCGTCTGCAAATACAGAGATTGAACTCTTTATCCCATCCTCCAGGTCGTTTATGAACAAATTAAATAGGATTGGTCCCAGCACAGAACCCTGGGGAACCCCACTACCCACCCCTGACCATTCTGAGTACTCCCCATTTATCACCACCCTCTGAACACACCCTTGTAGCCAGTTTTCAATCCATGTACTCACCCTATGGTCCATGCCAACGCACCTTATTTTGTACAGTAAACGTTTATGGGGAACTGTGTCAAATGCTTTTGCAAAATCCAGATACACCACGTCTACGGGCCTTCCTTTATCTAGATGGCAACTCACCTCCTCATAGAAGGTTAATAGATTGGTTTGGCAAGAACGATTCTTCATGAATCCATGCTGATTGCTGCTAATGAGATCATTCTTATTACTAAAATCTTGTATATAGTCCCTTATCATCCCCTCCAAGAGTTTACATACTATTGATGTTAGGCTAACTGGTCTGTAATTCCCAGGGATGTGTTTTCGGCCCTTTTTAAATATTGGTGCTACATTGGCTTTTCTCCAATCAGCTGGTACCATTCCAGTCAATAGACTGTCTGTAAAAATTAGGAACAACGGTCTGGCAATCACCTGACTGAGTTCCCTAAGTACCCTCGGATGCAAGCCATCTGGTCCCGGTGATTTATTAATGTTAAGTTTCTCAAGTCTATTTTTAATTCCGTCCTCTGTTAACCATGTAGGTGCTTCCTGTGTTGTGTCATGAGGATAAACACTGCAGTTTTGGTTACTGAAGCCCCCCGATTCACTTGTGAAGACTGAGGAGAAGAATAAATTCAATACCTTTGCCATCTCCCCATCCTTTGTAACCAGATGTCCTTCCTCATTCTTTATGGGGCCAATATGGTCTGTCCTCCCTTTTTTACTGTTTACATACTTAAAGAATTTCTTGGGATTTTTTTTGCTCTCCTCCGCTATGTGTCTTTCATGTTCTATCTTAGCCATCCTAATTGCACCCTTACATTTCTTATTGCATTCTTTATAAATTCTGAATGCTGAGGATGATCCCTCAACCTTGTATTTTTTGAAGGCCTTCTCCTTTGCTTTTATATGCACTTTTACATTGGAGTTAAGCCATCCAGGATGTTTGTTCGCTCTTTTAAATTTATTACCCAATGGGATACATTGGCTAATGCCCTTATCTAATATGCTCTTAAAGCAAACCCATCTCTCCTCCGTATTCTTTGTTCCTAATATTTTATCCCAATTTATGCCTTTTTAGCAAGGTTTGTAGTTTAGGGAAGTTGGCTCTTTTGAAATTCAGTGTCTTTGTGTTCCCTTCATGTTTCCTATTTGTGTGATTTATACTGAAACTAATTGACCTGTGATCGCTGTTACCTAAATTGCCCCGTATTTCCACATCTGTTATCAGGTCTGTATTGTTGGTAATCAGTAGATCTAGTAATGTTTTATTTCTAGTTGGTGCATCTACCATCTGACCCATAAAATTGTCCTGCAAGACACTAAGGAACTGGCGAGCCTTAAATGAATGCGCGGTTCCCTCCGCCCAGTCTATGTCTGGATAATTAAAATCCCCCATTATGATAACACTTCCCATCCTTGCTGCTAATCCAATTTGTGATAGGAGATCCGTCTCCACTTCCTCCCTCAGGTTTGGGGGCCTATAGCATACTCCCAGTATTATTTTCCCCTTAGCTTCACCCCTGGAGCTCTACCCATAAAGATTCCACCTCCTCCCTAGCCCCCTCAGTGATGTCATCTCTCACACTCACTTGTACATTATTCTTGATATATAGGCATACCCCTCCCCCTTTTTTACCTTCTCTATCCTTGCGGTATAGGGTATACCCTTGAATGTTTGCCAGCCAATCATGAGAGCTGTTGAACCAGGTCTCTGAAATTCCCACAAAATCCAAATCCTCCTTGTACAACAGTATCTCTAGTTCACCCATCTTGTCCGCCATGCTTCTGGCATTGGTGAACATGCCACATAGTTTAGACTGGTCGCATATTGTCCTCGTATTGGGTGTTTCAAGATTGCAACTAGGACTTGCTACTATACTCACCTCGTGTTTTTGTGCTTTGGTTAACCTACCACTAATGCCCCCAATACTACCCTCTGGAATATCTTCCGCACTGGCTATCACTGTCTCTGGACCCTCCCCCCCATCGCCTAGTTTAAAAACCCCTCTAACTTTTTGGCCATCTTCATTCTCAGCAGATCTGCACCCTCCTCATTTAGGTGCAGTCCGTCCCTTCTATAGTACCGGTTACCGACTGAGAAGTCGGCCCAGTCCTCCAGGAACCCAAACCCCTCCTTACTACACCAGTTCTTCAGCCACTTGTTTACTTCCCTAATCTCCCTCTGCCTTTCTGGTGTGGCTCGATGTACCGGTAGTATTCCTGAGAACACTACCTTGGAGGTCCTTTTCCTCAATTTAGCTCCTAAGTCCCTAAAATCGTTCTTTAGGACACTCCATCTGCCTCTGACTTTGTCATTGGTGCCAACGTGCACCATGACAGCCGGGTCTTCCCCAGCCCCTCCCAGTAATCTGTCCACAAGATCCGTGATGTGCCGAACCCGAGCGCCCGGTAGACAACATACTGTTCGGCGCCTCAGGTCTTGGTTACAGATTGCCCTCTCTGTCCTTCTAAGAATTGAGTCCCCTACCACCAGAATCTGTCTTTCCTTTCCCTTTGCTGCCCCCCCACTCTCACTGGAGGAGTTCTTCCCCTGGCAGCTAGGAGAGTCCCTCATCTCCAGCAGTGCTGGTCCCTGACTGGTTACACCAATGTCACTCAATGGAGCGTACTTATTGGGATGCTCCAGTCCTGCAACGGCCTCTCTGGCACTTCCCCCTCTACCGCTCCTGACTGTCACCCATCTACTCTTTGCTAGTGCCTGCACCTCTTTGTCTCCACCCGCCTCTGTGCTGGCCCCTGCCGGCACCTGCCATGTACGTTCCTGGCTCACCTTTAGTATGGAGGGACTTCTCAGTGCTGACAGTTGCTTCCCCAGATTCAGAACCTGGGCTTCCAGGAAAACAATGTGCTTACATTTTGCACAGCAGTATTCGCCCTCGATCGGATGATCAAGGAACGCATACATGCGGCAAGATGTACAAAGAGTCGCCTCTCCACACCCGCCGGGCATCGTACCTGTTAAATTTAGTGAGGATTTGGGGATTTTACCCTGTCCAAATTACCTAACAGCTAGCTTCCTGGCACTAATACTCAAGACAATACACAGGTACACAACAAGACAATACACAGGTACACGACAATACACAGTACTAACGATCCACACACACTACTCAGACAACACTCAGATACTCACACTACACAGGTACTATGACCCCTGTTATAACCTCCTGTTTTAAACTCTTGTGTTTAACTCCCACTTAATCCAGCTCCACTTACACCAAGCTCCACAGCTTCAAACTGAGCACGCTCAGACTGAGTCCTACAACCAGTTAAATAGGCACCTGTGAGCAATTAACCACACCCCTTAATTGATAGACTGATGAAACCAGGAAAAAAATATTTAATATCAATAACAATGGATATTTATCTATACTTTTTTGTGGTTCATCTGATGTCTAATCCATTTTCATGCTTCTGTTTGTCTGTTTTTTACTGTTTTTTTCTTTTCAGAAAGTAAAGACTTATCTGACACCAGTGCTTTGGATGCGATGCTACATGTTTGATACTTTTGACACATTTGTAACCACTCTTTCGGGTAGTTGGACGGACCCCTTTTTCAGATCTATGTATATATTTTTCACTGCATATATTTTTGTCAACTCTCTCGTCTATAAAATACAAGTGGTTAAGACTGATTGGAGGAGTTGGAGGAGTAATGTGCATAAATCTCTAATTTCATGTTTAATGTACATACACGCTGATCTCATGTCTAATATGCTTGTACTTTGATCTCATGAAAACGTGTGTATATTTCATTTAAACTGCTTATGCACATTTGCTGTTTTAGGGTTGTGAGAGTGCTTTGACACCTTTTTAGCATTCCCAACTACCCAAGTTTGTTCCATTGTTCCATTGTTGCGGCTTCACCTGCTTTGGAAGGTTTTAGCATCCAATACCTACCTTTTCTTTTCTCTTTTTTTCAGTTATTTTTATGAGTTCGTGCTGATTTTTATTGGCATGACAGTTTTGTCTACTTATATTTTTCTTTATGCATTTTGGTTAGGTTAACAATGGATGTTTTCTCTCCTCTTTTAGCAGGTGTAGTTTTTTAATGGGATCAATATTGTTTTAATCACACTGAGAGGGTGGGTTTGCTATGCAGCGCGGTGATTGTTTTACCGGCATGCATACCCCGCCCCCTCTTTTACTTTTTCACTTTTCTATTTATACCACACTACTACTATCCCTCTCTAGCTACGAATAAGCATCCAAATGATGTGAAACGCGTTAGAAGTCTACCACCCTGTACGTCTCTGCAATTGACTGTATTGTTGGCTTTTATTGAAATAAAGATGTCCTTATCCCAGAGTGCGGCTATCCAGGATTTCTTTCTACCTCACTGTAGTCAAAGCATAGCCAGAGATCAGTAACCAGATCGGGTAGTCAGCCAAGCCAGTGTTCAGTAACCAGATCGGGTAATCAACCAGGCCAGAAGTCAGGGATCCAAGTGGAATAGCAAGCAGGCAAAGGAGCCAGAAGGGATGTCAGCAAAGCCAGTCTTTAAACAGGAACGCAGGAGATGGTTTCTTGTGATGTGACCAAGGTGAAGGCAGAGATGAAGTGAGCTGGACAGCTTTAAGTAGGCAGGTCAGACGAGCAGGATCAGGAACAGCTGGGTAACTGTGGAGAGAGATGAGAGCTGGCAATTAGCTGACAGCTGAGCGGCCAGCTCAGAGAAGGAAGGACTGAGCCAGCCCTGACAGTACCCCCTCCTCAACGACCCCTCCCCCTCGGAGGACCACCGGGCTTGAGGGGAAAAGTCTATGGAAATCGCGGAGGAGGGCAGGGGCATGTACGTCCAAGGATGAGACCCAGGAGCGTTCCTCCAGACCGTACCCCTTCCAATGCACCAGGTACTGTATGCACCCACGGAACCTACGGGAGTCAACAATGGATTGTACCACATACTCCTCATGGTTCCCAACCTGTATAGGGTGAGGACGTGGCACCAAGGTGGTAAATTGGTTGCAGACCAACGGTTTCAATAAGGAGATATGAAACACATTTGAGATGCGCATACTAGGAGGAAGGTCCACCGCGTAAGCCACTGGGTTAATCCTGCAAAGGATACGGAAAGGCCCAATAAACGGAGGTGCGAGCTTCAGTGAGGGAACACGAAGTCGGAGGTTGCGAGATGACAGCCAGACCCTGTCCCCAATCTGGTAGGAAGGTGCAGGCAGGCGTCTGCGGTCAGCATGGAGTCTGTACCTATCATTAGCATGACGCAAAGCCTCCTGGACTTGTGCCCAAGTGGAACGAAGACCACGGAGATGCTCCTCTAATGCAGGAATACTCTGCGGAACAAACGAATCAGGCAACATGGAAGGTTGGTAACCATAATTCGCCATAAACATAGACAATCAGGAGGCAGAATTCAAAGCACTGTTGTGAGCAAGCTCTGCCCATGGTAACAGGTCTGACCATTTGTTATGATGGTCAGAAATATAGCAATGTAGGAATTGCTCCAAGGACTGATTGGCTCGCTCTGCAGCCCCATTAGACTGCGGGTGATATGCAGAGGAGAAAGTAAACTGAACTCCCAACTGTGCACAAAAGGGTCGCCAGAACCGGGAGACAAACTGACTGCCCCTGTCCGAGACAGTCACCTTGGGTAGCCCATGTAAGCGAAAGATCTCCTGAGCAAAAATGGAAGCCAATTCCTTAGAAGTAGGTAGCTTCTTAAATGGAATACGACACATCTTTGGGAACCGGTCAACCACCTTAAGGATAAAAGTGTTGCCTTGGGAGTTGGGCAACTGCACAATGAAATCCATAGGCAGGTGGGTCCAGGGCCTCTCTCCATTGGGTATGGGTTGTAGGAGGCCCACTGGAAGGTGTCATGGAGTCTTACTCTGAGCACACACGGAACAGGCAGCTACAAAGGCAGTTACATCCACATGTAGACTAGGCCACCAGAATTGTTGGGAAATGGCCCAAACGAGTTGATTCTTCCCAGGGTGGCCAGCTGCCTTGGGAGAATGGTAAGCCTGGAGCACGGCAGTACGGAGACACTCTGGGACAAAGCAATGGTCAAAAGGTTTCTCAGGAGGAGCATCGACCTGAGCAGCAAGAATTTTGTCACCCAAAGGAGAAGGAAGACTGGTCCGAACTGTAGCCAGAATACGATCAGGAGGAATCGCAGGAACTGGAACCGACTCCAACTTGGAAGTGGAGGAAAATTGTCGTGACAAGGCATCAGCCCTTACATTCTTAGTACCGGGTAAGAATGAGACAATGTAATTGAAACTTGACAAGAAAAGAGCCCATCGCGCCCTTCTGGGAGAGAGGCGTTTAGCCTCAGATAAGAATGTGAGATTCTTATGGTCAGTAAGAATGAGAACCAGCACAGTGGTACCTTCGAGGAGATGTCTCCATTCTTTCAGGGCTAAAATGATCAGCAACGGCTCTCCGTCACCAATCTCATAATTGCACTCCACAGGTGACAATTTCTTGGAAAAGTAGCCACAAGGATGCATAGCACTCTCAGAGGTGGGACGCTGAGATAGAAGGGCGCCAACACCAGTCTCAGAAGCATCAACCTCAAAGATAAAAGGTAACGTAGGATCAGGATGTGCCAACACAGGAGCAGAAACAAAGACAGCCTTGATACTCTCAAAGACCTTAATGGACTCCGGAGACCAACTCTGTGGGTTACCGTCCTTTCTGGTCATATCAGTCAGGGGCTTGACCAGAGATGAGAAGTTACGTATAAACGTCCGATAATAGTTTGCAAAGCCCAGGAAATGCTGCAGAGGATGTAACCCACGGGTCGAGGCCACTGTAAGACTGCCGAAAGTTTCTCTGGGTCCATCGAAAAACCAGCAGTGGAAATGACAGGAATTTAACCTGTTCACGATGGAACTCGCACTTCTCCAGTTTACAATAGAGATTGTTCTCTCTTAGTTTCTGAAGCACACGACAGACATCTGTGTGGTGGCTCTCCAGGGACTTGGAAAATATGAGGATATCATCGAGATAAACCACCACACATAACTGCAACAAATCTCTGAGGACATTGTTAATAAATTCCTGGGAAACTGCCCGAGGGTTACAAAGGCCAAAAGGCATTACGAGGTACTCATAATAGCCTGTTCTGGTATAAAACACAAAGTTCACTGCTCCTCTTCTTTACAAAGAAGAAACCGGCACCAGCAGGAGATGAGGATTTGCGGATGAAACCTCGAGAAAGTGCATCTGCAACATACTCCTCCATGGCTTTATCCTCCAAGACCGAAAACGGGTAAACCCGGCCACGAGGGGATGTGGCACCAGGTTGAAGGTCAATTGCGCAATCATACGACCGGTGTGGAGGCAAACTACTGGCTTGACCTTTGTCAAAGACATCGCTAAAACCACGGTACTCCTCTGGCAGGGAGGAGAGTGAAGAGGTGCACAGGACCTTGGCTAACTTCTGGAAGCATGTCTCACTGCATTGTGGTGACCAGGACAGCACCTCAGCATGGAGCCAAACAAAAGAGGGGTTGTGCCTCTGTAACCAAGGATAACCAATAACCACCGGAAACTTAGGTAAGGAAATAACTTGGAATTGGATTATCTCATGGTGAAGCACCCCTATGGCCATGGACAATGGAACATGGGCAGGCTGTAGAGGTCTCCCGTCAAGAGCCTCAGTGGCAAGTGGAGTGTCACGCAGCTGCAGTGGAATTGAGTGCTTTGGATACAAAGGCAGCATCAATGAACAGGCCTGCAGCCCCAGTCGATTAGAGCCTGTATCACGATAGACGACTTAGCCCAAGAAAGGGTGACCGAAACCAGGGGCTTATCCTTCTGGAAAACTGGGGATGACAAAACGCCACCTAATGTCTGTCCATGACAGGACGTCAAGGTTCGGGTGTTCCCCGAACGGGTAGGACAAGACTTCAAAAAGTGACCAGCTTGGCCACAATAAAGGCACAATCTCTCCTTCCTCCTAAAGGCTCTCTCATCTGCAGAGAGATGTGTAAAGCCCAAGTGCATGGGTTCATCTTCACTGACCGACTCGGTACCAGGAGGCATGGGAGGTGAAGGAGGCATGGGTGGAACTGCAAAGCTCAGAGGCAAATGTACTGGAGGCTTCTGCAAGCGCTCCTTAAAAGAAAGTCTTTCTCTGAGTCTGGAGTCAATGAGGATGGCAAACGAGATCAAGCTCTCCAGCTCAGTGGGTATATCTCGGGCTGCTATCTCATCCTTCATGGAATCCGAGAGCCCCTGAGAAAAAGCAGCCAAGAGGGCCTCATTGTTCCAAGCAACCTCTGCTGCCAGAGTATGGAATTCAATGGCGTAGTTGGCAACAGTTCTCGTACTCTGTTTGATGGATATGTGGGACTTGGCAGCAGAAGCGGAGCGTGCGGGAACGTCAAATACCCTTTTAAAGGAGGCCACAAACTCAGGGTAACTCAAGACAACAGGTTTTTGCGTCTCCCATAGAGGGTTAGCCCAGGCCAAGGCTCTCTCAGAAAGCAAAGATATCACGAAACCTACTTTGCTTCTGTCCGTGGGAAATGCCTGGGTCAGCATCTCGAAGTATATCTCAACCTGATTGAGACACCCTCTGCATTGAACTGGATCGCCCCCAAATCACTGGGGGAAGCGGAGTGGAACCAGACATACCTCTTATAGAGGTAATACTTGAGGCGGGTGCCTGCACAGAGACTGGCGCAGCAGGAACGGGCTGCGACTCAGGTTGTACCGGAGCAGCCACAGTGGGGGATTCAAGGTGAGCCGTGCGACTCAGGAGCGTTTAACGCCACGGAAAACTGATCCATGCTGTGATCTTGCTCATCCAATCTGGAAAAAATATTACCACAAGTGGATTGACTGTATCTTCTGAATTCATAACCTTCGCCTACTGTCAGAAACCATGAATCAGAAGTACAATTAAATCACACTTGTTTATTAATAAAAATAAAAAGGTAAATAGAGTAAACGTAGCCAAAGCATAGCCAGAGTTCAGTAACCAGATCGGGTAATCAGCCAAGCCAGAGTTCAGTAACCAGATCGGGTAATCAGCCAGGCCAGAAGTCAAGGATCCAAGTGGAACAGCAAGCAGGCAAAGGAGCCAGAAGGGATGTCAGCAAAGCCAGTCTCTAAACAGGAATGCAGGAGATGATGATGTGACCAAGGCGAAGGCAGAGATGAAGGGAGCTGGACAGCTTTAAGTAGGCAGGTCAGATGAGCAGGATCAGGAACAGCTGGGTAACTGTGGAGAGAGATGAGAGCTGGCAATTAGCTGACAGCTGAGCGACCAGCTCAGAGGAGCAAGGGCTGCGCCAGCCCTGACAGGTGAGTATGTGGAGATATTCTCGCTGCTACCCCTGGAAAAATGTAATCTGGATAGGGTCAAGCCAGAGAACAAAAAGCAGGATGAAGAAAAATGGCGGTACAGGCTTATCCAGCAGACTTTCCCTAATTGGCTGCAGGATTCCTGCAAATTCGGGGGGCCGGCCGTTACACGCACGACTGCTCTGGCTGCGGAGGTGCTCACCCCTTGTCCCGCTGCTTCAAGCGGGGGGAAGGGCTGTGCCAGCGAGTCTGCTAACAAAAGGGATGATGTTGGTGAAGGTGGAAAGGATGCAGCCTTTCATCAATAGATACTCAGATAGGGAGGTGGCATGGTTGTTAGGCTTGGGTTTCTCCGAAGGATTTTTTGCATACCTTGTGTTGGAGTTCAACATGAATTAGTATCATATTTCTGGAGGTTTACTTCCTGGTTGATACAGTCGGGTGGCCTATGCTGGAGTGTAGCCAATTAAGCCTAACTCTGCATGACAATACTGACTCCGGTCTGTCCATGAGAATTCCTGATTAGCACGTCTGAAAACAAAGCTTCAAAGAGAGCCACTGCTGCCAAGATAACTGATGGGTTAATCTAAGATTTGACCCAGGTCGGACAGTTGCGATTCATGGACAAGTGCTGCCCTCTAGTGGACAATACAGCATGCTTCCTGGAGAATGGATAGATATTAGAAATATCTCTTGGCAATATCTATGGGGAGGAGGCAAGTGGGGGTGGCTATGAGTGGGTGTGTATGTTTGAGTAAAAAGGAGCACACACAGGCAATTTGCGCTCTCTCTCTCTTCCGATGCTGGTCTTTGCATGAGGCTAGTGGCTCTGCCATCTTGAAACTTTGCTCTAAATGCTGGCTTGGGCCTAAGCCATGTGGCCCAGAGCTCTTTCAACATCTTGAGACCAGCCGAGGAGTCTATTTTAGAGGATGTAATAAGTATATTCTTGTATTGTGTTCTGATTGTAAGCTTTGTAACATTGTAATTTCTTTTAATAACTTTGTTTTCCTAATTCTGCTGTTTAGTATATTCCTATTTTCTTGGGAAATAAATGTAACATTGTTACATTGTTAGTAAGGTTGAATAAAGACACCAGTCCATCCAGTTCAACCTGAGTGAGTGTGGGTGCGTGTCTACAATTATCCCTATTTATTTAAGGTACCCATACAGCGCTGTCAATTTACGCAGCACTCCACACATACATCGCACACTCACCTTGGTCCCTACCCTCAAGGAGCCCACAATCCAAGGTCCCCAACTCACATTTATATACAGTACCTGACCGCAAGATTGTGTTTCCAGCGCGATACCATCGCGCTGGTTCTCGGCGACAGGGTACTGTGAATGTCGCGCTGGCTCGCTCATCGGGAAAGGAAAACTTTGTTTTCCTTCCGCGATGAGTGACAGGCAGTGCTGACAGCTGTCTGGTATGAATCCTGAGGCGGGAACACCGCGCCAAATTTTAAATGAAAAAACCGGCGTGGGTTCCCCCCTCGGAGGCATACCAGGCCCTTAGGTCTGGCATGGATTGTAAGGGGAACCCCCTATGCCGAAAAATCGGCTTGGGGGTCCCCCCCAAATCCATACCAGACCCTTATCCGAGCGTGCAGCCCGGCCGGTCAGGAAAGGGGGTGGGGACGAGCGAGCGCCCCCCCCCTCCTGAGCCGTACCAGGCCGCATGCTCTCAACATGGGGGGGTGGGTGCCTTGGGGGAGGGGGGCGCCCTGCGGCCCCCCCACCCCAAAGCACCTTGTCCCCATGTTGATGAGGACAAGGGCCTCTTCCCGACAACCCTGGCCGTTGGTTGTCGGGGTCTGCGGGCGGGGGGCTTATCGGAATCCGGGAGCCCCCCTTAATAAGGGGGCCCCCAGATCCCGGCCCCCCACCCTGTGTGAATGAGTTTGGGGTACATGGTACCCCTACCCATTCACCTAGGGAAAAGTGTCAATATAAAAAACACACAGTACACAGGTTTTAAGAGTAATTTATTAGTCAGCTCCGGGGGTCTTCTTCCGACTTCGGGGGGTCCCCTTCCGACTTCTCCCGGTGTTCGGCCTCTTCTCCCGGGCCCCACCGCTATCTTCTTCCAGCTCTATTGCCAGCGAGGGGCCCGGTCTGCTGCCGCTGTCTTGTCGCCGCTGTCTCGCCGCCGCTGTCCCGCCGCCGCTGTCTTGCCGCTTCTTCTCTTCTTTTCTTCTTCCCCGATGTTGACACGACGCTCTCTCCGACTCGAATGCTGTGTGCGAGCTGCGGAGCCATTTATATAGGCGGTAACCCCGCCCCCTTACGACGTCATGGTCCCAGCATGCGCAGGGACTCTGGGGTCACGCCCCCTTATGACGCCAGAGTCCCTGCGCATGCTGGGACCATGACGTATATAGGCGGTAACCCCGCCCCCTTACGACGTCATGGTCCCAGCATGCGCAGGGACTCTGGGGTCACGCCCCCTTATGACGCCAGAGTCCCTGCGCATGCTGGGACCATGACGTCGTAAGGGGGCGGGGTTACCGCCTATATAAATGGCTCCGCAGCTCGCACACAGCATTCGAGTCGGAGAGAGCGTCGTGTCAACATCGGGGAAGAAGAAAAGAAGAGAAGAAGCGGCAAGACAGCGGCGGCGAGACAGCGGCGACAAGACAGCGGCAGCAGACCGGGCCCCTCGCTGGCAATAGAGCTGGAAGAAGATAGCGGTGGGGCCCGGGAGAAGAGGCCGAACACCGGGAGAAGTCGGAAGGGGACCCCCCGAAGTCGGAAGAAGACCCCCGGAGCTGACTAATAAATTACTCTTAAAACCTGTGTACTGTGTGTTTTTTATATTGACACTTTTCCCTAGGTGAATGGGTAGGGGTACCATGTACCCCAAACTCATTCACACAGGGTGGGGGGCCGGGATCTGGGGGCCCCCTTATTAAGGGGGGCTCCCGGATTCCGATAAGCCCCCCGCCCGCAGACCCCGACAACCAACGGCCAGGGTTGTCGGGAAGAGGCCCTTGTCCTCATCAACATGGGGACAAGGTGCTTTGGGGTGGGGGGGCCGCAGGGCGCCCCCCTCCCCCAAGGCACCCACCCCCCCATGTTGAGGGCATGCGGCCTGGTACGGCTCAGGAGGGGGGGGGGCGCTCGCTCGTCCCCACCCCCTTTCCTGGCCGGCCGGGCTGCATGCTCGGATAAGGGTCTGGTATGGATTTGGGGGGGACCCCCACGCCGATTTTTCGGCATAGGGGGTTCCCCTTACAATCCATGCCAGACCTAAGGGCCTGGTATGCCTCCGAGGGGGAACCCACGCCGGTTTTTTCATTTAAAATTTGACGCGGTGTTCCCGCCTCAGGATTCATACCAGACAGCTGTCAGCACTGCCTGTCACTCATCGCGGAAGGAAAACAAAGTTTTCCTTTCGCGATGAGTGAGCCATCTCGGCGCTGGCCCCTGCGACGGGGCTCGTAGGTGTCAAATCTCGCCGAGAAGTGCGGCGAGATTGACACAATATCGCGGTCACCTACTGTACTAGGGCCAATTTTGGACAGAAGCCAATTAACCTACCAGCATGTCTTTGGAGTGTGGGAGAAAACCGGAGTACCCGGAGGAAACCCACGCAGGCACAGGGAGAACATGCAAACTCCAGGCAGGTAGTGTAATGGTTGGGATTCGAACCAGCGACCCTTTTTACTGCTAGGTGAGAGTGCTACCCACTACACCACTGTGCTGCCCATAAACATCGGCAGCAAAGCACTGCTAGGTGAGAGTGCTACCCACTACACCACTGTGCTGCCCATTAACATTGTTTACTACGCAGCTGTATTTGTTACATCATTTGTGCTTATCAGACTCTTATAGACTAGCTAATTATAGGCAAGTTAATACATGTATGCAATAGTTATATATGATATATTAATTTGTATAATATTGTACCCTGGCCACAGTTCCACCCATGTCCCAGAACTTGTGTTCGACCTTGCAACATCCTGCAGTGGTTTCTGAGAAATTGCGGAAGGAAGTTGCGATGGCCCTTTCCCTTCACTACCTTTAGCGGATTTAGTGATCTCGCCTTTAGGGGTTGTGCCGAAGAAAGAGCCCAATAAGTTTCGTCTTATTCACCACCTTTCCTTCCCGAAGGGAGGGTCGCAGGGCTGCTGATAGGCCAGTACAAATGGCCCTGTTGTACTGGGCCCGACCAGCAGGGGGGCTCGGGCAACCTGAACAGATAAGCAAATTAATACAAAAAAAAAATCCTCCAACGATCAGAGTCCCTTAACGTTAACCTCCATCACCAACCCCCCCTCCCTGTTACATTTTACGTTTTTTTTTTTTACTGATAAATATGTTCATGATTGGGTTGCGGCAGGGGAGGGACTATTTCTTGTATTTTGGGCACGGAAGAATGCCTCTTCCACACCCGCTCCTCATCCCAGCCAGCGCATCCTGTGTAGTGGCAGTGCGTGCTGTCCCCCTGGTGGTGCCGCGGAGTGATTCCTCTCTCTCCGCATGAGAATTAGCAGCAGTAGCACTGGCAGTGAAGCGACAGGCGAGCAGCGGCGGCAGTCAGCAGAGGGCATCGGCAGAGGCATCCCATCTAACTAGTTTGTGGACCCTCAAGTCAAGGCAGCAGCAGGAAGTGACTCCTGGGGCCCAGCTAACAATTACACAAGTGTGTGCTTGGTTGGGGGGGAGGGGTTTCAAGATCTACTACTACTGCAGCAGCATCTATACATTATGGCATTGGCAGCATGGGTGGCACTGTCTGCAGGTAGCACATGCGTTATGGTCCATAACTCATGTGCTGCCTGCAGAGACAGTGCCACCCATGCCGCCAATGCTGTAATGTGCTGCAGACAGTGCCACCCATGCTGCAATGTGCTGCAGACAGTGCCACCCATGACGCTAATGCCATAACGCATGTGCTGCCTGCAGAGACAGTGACACCCATGCTGCCAATAGCATTATGCCATTGGCAGCATGGTAGCAGTGTCTGCAGTACAATATGGCATTGACGGCATGGGTGGCACTGTCTGCAGCACAATATGGCATTGGCAGCATGGCATTTGTAACACTGTCTCTGCAGTACATTATGGCATTGGCATGTCCCACTGTCAAGTCGTTGATCGCCACCATTACTGGTAAAAATAAATAAAAAATACATAAATACAAATAGTTTGTAGATGCTATAACTTTTGCGCAAACCAATCAAACGCTTTTTGGGATTATTTTTTTACAAAAAATATGTTGCAGAATACATATTGGCCTAAACTATTGAAGAAATTTGATTTGTTACATTTTTTTATTGGATAAGTTTTATTGCAGAAAGTAAAAAATATAGTTTTTTTTTTCAAAATAGTTTTTATTTTTTTGTTTAGAAATGCAAAAAGTAAAAAACACAGAGGTGACCAAATATCACCAAAAGAAAGCTCTATTTGTGGGGGAAAAATTACATACATTTCATTTGAGTACAGAATCACACCACCAAGCAATTGTCAATTAAAATAACGCAGTGCTGTATCACAAAAAATGGCCTGGTCATGAAGGGGGTAAATCTTCCAGAGGGCAAGTGGCCTTCCTGTGTTGCTGTGAGAAAAATAAATATCACTTGTAGACAAACCTGCACTTTGTTTCAAGGCGGGGTCTGGGGAGGGGCCAAGGGTGGGGCTGAAGGAGGGACCAGGGGTGGAGCTGAAGGGGGCCCCGTCAGTTAGGCTGTACGGGGCCCCATGATTTTTATCAGCGGCCCTGGAGGGTCGGGTCAATGATACGATTGACTAAGAGACTCTTACACTTCCTTTTCTGGGTCTGACATTATGGACAAGGGGCTCTAATGGCAAAATCCGATATTGAGTCTGCCTTTAGACTGGTTGGAAGCTAAACAGTGGGGACCTTGAGTGGAGAGTGAACAAGTTTTGCTTTTTGACTGCTGGTGATTGCTGGGTTGCATTTTTAGGTTCTTTTCAGGCTTTTCCTTGTAGCTTTTTAACACCTTTTTCTGACACTTTTTAAACAGCTTATTATTTTTTTTTTTAATTTGCTTCCTCCAGCCTACTAATTAAGGGGAGTGGTTAATTGGTCACAGGTGCTTGAGACCTATATAACCTTGTGCAGAACTCATTGTGAGCCTGCTCATCTTTGAGTCTGCTGAAACTCTGTCCAAGTGGAAATGGTCTAAGTGGTGAGGTAAAAACCAGAGGTTATAACAGGGGTCATAGTACCTGTGTAGCGTGAGTACATGAGTGTTGTCTGAGTAGTGTGTGGGTCGTTAGTACTTGTGTATTGTGTACTGTGTATTGTGAGTGCACAAAGGTCTGCGAGTGCACGTAGGTCTGCGAGTACCTGTTTATTGTCTTGTTGAGTATTAGTGTCAGGAAGCTAGTTGTTAGGTAATTTGGACAGGGTATAATCCTCATTAAATTTAATAGGTATGATACCCGGCGAGTGTGGAGAGGCGACTCGTTGTACATCTTGCGGCATGTATGTGTTCCTAGATCATCTGATCAAGGGTGAATACTGCTGTGCAAAATGTAAGCGCATTGTTTCCCTGGAAGCCCAGGTTCTGAATCTGGGGAAGCAACTGTCAGCACTGAGAAGTCCCTCCATACTAAAGGAGAGCCAGGAATGTACACAGCAGGTGCTGGTTGGGGCCAGCACAGAGGCGGGTGGCGACAAAGAGGTGCAGGCACTAGCAAAGAGTAGATGGTTGACAGTCAGGAAGGGTAGAGGGGGGAGTGCCAGGGAGGCCGATCTAGGGCTGGAGCATCAAAATAAGTACACTCCATTGAGTGACATTGGTGAAACCAGCCAGAGACCAGCACTGCTGGAGCTGAGGGACTCTCCTAGCTGCCGGGGGAAGAACTCCTCCAGTGAGAGTGGGTGGAAAGCGAAAGGAAAGGAAAGACAGATTCTGGTGGTAGGGGACTCAATCCTTAGTAGGACAGAGAGGCCAATCTGTAACAAAGACCTGAAGCGCCGAACAGTATGTTTGTCCGGGCGCTCGGGTCCGGCACATCACGGATCTGGTGGACAGATTACTGGGAGGGGCTGGGGAAGACCCAGCTGTCATGGTGCATGTTTGCACCAATGACAAAGTCAGAGGCAGATGGAGTGTCCCAAAGAACGATTTTAGGGACTTAGGAGCTAAATTGAGGAAAAGGACCTCCAAGGTAGTATTCTCAGGAATAATACTGGTACATTGAGCCACACCAGAAAGGCAGAGGGAGATTAGGTAAGCAAACAAGTGGCTGAAGAGCTGGAGTAGTAAGGAGGGGTTTGGGTTCCTGGAGGACTGGACCGACTTCTCAGTCGATAACTGGTACTATAGAAGGGACGGACTGCACCTAAATGAGGGTGCAGATCAGCTGGGAATGAAGATGGTCAAAAAGTTAGAGGGGTTTTTAAACTAGGCGATGGGGGGGGAGGGTCCAGAGATAGAGATAGTCAGCGCAGAACATATTCCAGAGGGTAGTATTGGGGGCATTATTGGTAGGTTGACCAAAGCACATAAACTCAAGGCAAGTATAGTAGAAAGTCCTAGTTGCAATCTCGGAACACCCAATAAGAGGATAATTTGCGACCGGTCTAAACTACGTGGCATGTTCACTAGGGATGAGCCGAACACCCCCCTGTTCGGTTCGCACCAGAACATGCGAACAGGAAAAAAGTTCGCTCGAACACGCGAACACCGTTAAAGTCTATGGGACACGAACATGAATAATCAAAAGTGCTAATTTTAAAGGCTTATATGCAAGTTATTGTCATAAAAAGTGTTTGGGGACCTGGGTCCTGCCCCAGGGGACATGGATCAATGCAAAAAAAAGTTTTAAAAACGGCCGTTTTTTCAGGAGCAGTGATTTTAATAATGCTTAAAGTCAAACAATAAAAGTGTAATATCCCTTTAAATTTCGTACCTGGGGGGTGTCTATAGTATGCCTGTAAAGGGGCGCATGTTTCCTGTGTTTAGAACAGTCTGACAGCAAAATGACATTTGGAAGGAAAAAACACATTTAAAACTACCCGCGGCTATTGCATTGCCGACAATACACATAGAAGTTCATTGATAAAAACGGCATGGGAATTCCCCCCAGGGAAACCCCGAACCAAAATAAAAAAAAAAAAAATGACGTGGGGGGGTCCCCCTAAATTCCATACCAGGCCCTTCAGGTCTGGTATGGATATTAAGGGGAACCCCGGCCAAAATTTAAAAAAAAAATGACGTGGGGTTCCCCCTAAATTCCATACCAGACCCTTCAGGTCTGGTATGGATTTTAAGGGGAACCCCGCGCCAAAAAAAAAAAAAAAAAACGGCGTGGGGTTCCCCCAAAAATCCATACCAGACCCTTATCCGAGCACGCAACCTGGCAGGCCGCAGGAAAAGAGGGGGGGTCGAGAGTGCGGCCCCCCCCCTCCTGAACCGTACCAGGCCACATGCCCTCAACATTGGGAGGGTGCTTTGGGGTAGCCCCCCAAAACACCTTGTCCCCATGTTGATGAGGACAAGGGCCTCATCCCCACAACCGTGGCCGGTGGTTGTGGGGGTCTGCGGGCGGGGGGCTTATCGGAATCTGGAAGCCCCCTTTAACAAGGGGACCCCCAGATCCTGGCCCCCCCCCTGTGTGAAATGGTAAGGGGGTACTTACCCCTACCATTTCACTAAAAAACTGTCAAAATAGTTAAAAATGACAAGAGACAGTTTTTGACAATTCCTTTATTTAAATGCTTCTTCTATCTTCCTTCATCTTCTTCTTCTTCTGGTTCTTCTGACTCTTCTGGTTCTTCCTCCGGCGTTCTCGTCCAGCATCTTCTCCGCGGCGTCTTCTATCTTCTTCTCCTCGGGCCGCTCCGCATCCATGGCATGAGGGGAGGCTCCCGCTCTTCTCTTCATCTTCTTCTTCATCCTCTTCTCTTCTTCATCTTCTTCATCTTCTTCATCTTCATCTTCTCTTCTTTTCTTCTGCGGGCCGCTCCGCATCCATGCATGGAGGGAGGCTCCCGCTGTGTGACGGCGTCTCCTCGTCTGACGGTTCTTAAATAACGGGGGGCGGGGCCACCCGGTGACCCCGCCCCCCTCTGACGCACGGTGACTTGACGGGACTTCCCTGTAACGTCACGGGGAATGCCACAGGGAAGTCCCGTCATGTCCCGTGCGTCAGAGGGGGGCGGGGTCACCGGGTGGCCCCGCCCCCCGTTATTTAAGAACCGTCAGACGAGGAGACGCCGTCACACAGCGGGAGCCTCCCTCCATGCATGGATGCGGAGCGGCCCGCAGAAGAAAAGAAGAGAAGATGAAGATGAAGAAGATGAAGAAGAGAAGAGGATGAAGAAGAAGATGAAGAGAAGAGCGGGAGCCTCCCCTCATGCCATGGGTGCGGAGCGGCCCGAGGAGAAGAAGATAGAAGACGCCGCGGAGAAGATGCTGGACGAGAAAGCCGGAGGAAGAACCAGAAGAGCCAGAAGAACCAGAAGAAGATGAAGGAAGATAGAAGAAGCATTTAAATAAAGGAATTGTCAAAAACTGTCTCTTGTCATTTTTAACTATTTTGACAGTTTTTTAGTGAAATGGTAGGGGTAAGTACCCCCTTACCATTTCACACAGGGGGGGGGGCCGGGATCTGGGGGTCCCCTTGTTAAAGGGGGCTTCTAGATTCCGATAAGCTCCCCGCCCGCAGACCCCCACAACCACCGGCCACGGTTGTGGGGATGAGGCCCTTGTCCTCATCAACATGGGGACAAGGTGTTTTGGGGGGCTACCCCAAAGCACCCTCCCAATGTTGAGGACATGTGGCCTGGTACGGTTCAGGAGGGGGGGTGGGCCGCACTCTCGTCCCCCCCTCTTTTCCTGCGGCCTGCCAGGTTGCGTGCTCGGATAAGGGTCTGGTATGGATTTTTGGGGGAACCCCACGCCGTTTTTTTTTTTTTTTTTGGCGCGGGGTTCCCCTTAAAATCCATACCAGACCTGAAGGGTCTGGTATGGAATTTAGGGGGAACCCCACGTCATTTTTTTTTTTTAATTTTGGCCGGGGTTCCCCTTAATATCCATACCAGACCTGAAGGGCCTGGTATGGAATTTAGGGGGACCCCCCCACGTCATTTTTTTTTTTTTTAATTTTGGTTCGGGGTTTCCCTGGGGGGAATTCCCATGCCGTTTTTATCAATGAACTTCTATGTGTATTGTCGGCAATGCAATAGCCGCGGGTAGTTTTAAATGTGTTTTTTCCTTCCAAATGTCATTTTGCTGTCAGACTGTTCTAAACACGGGAAACATGCGCCCCTTTACAGGCATACTATAGACACCCCCCAGGTACGAAATTTAAAGGGATATTACACTTTTATTGTTTGACTTTAAGCATTATTAAAATCACTGCTCCTGAAAAAACGTCCGTTTTTAAAACTTTTTTTTGCATTGATACATGTCCCCTGGGGCAGGACCCGGGTCCCCAAACACTTTTTATGACAATAACTTGCATATAAGCCTTTAAAATTAGCACTTTTGATTTCTCCCATAGACTTTTAAAGGGTGTTCCGCGGCATTCGAATTTGCCGCGAACACCCCAAATTGTTCGGTGTTCGGCGAACTTGCGAACAGCTAATGTTCGAGTCGAACATGAGTTCGACTCGAACTCGAAGCTCATCCCTAATGTTCACCAATGTCAGGAGCCTGGCGGACAAGATGGGTGAACTAGAGATACTGTTTTACAAGGAGGATTTGGATTTTGTGGGAATCTCAGAGACCTGGTTCAACAGCTCTCATGATTGGCTGGCAACCATTCAATATTATACCCTTTATCGCAAGGATAGAGAGGGTAAAAAAGGGGGAGGGGTATGCCTATATATCAAGAATAATGTAATAATAATAATAATAGTGAATGTGAGAGATGACATCACTAAGGGAGCTAGGGAGGAGGTGGAATCCGTATGGCTAGAGCTCCAAAGGGATGAAGCTAAGGGGAAAATAATACTGGGAGTATGTTATAGGCCCCCTAACCTAAGGGAGGAAGGGGAGACAGATCTCCTATCACAATTTGGATTAGCAGCAAGGATGGCAAGTGTTATAATGGGGGATTTTAACTATCCAGACATAGACTGGGTGGAGGGAACCGCACATTCATCTAAGGCTCGCCAGTTCCTAAATGTCTTGCAGGACAATTGTATGCATCAGATGGTAGACGCACCAACTAGAAATTAAGCATTACTGGATCTACTGATTACCAACAATACAGACCTGATCACGGATGTGGAAATACTGGCCAATTTAGTTAAGAGCAATCACAGGTCAATTGGCTTCAGTATAAATCACACAAATAGGAAACATAAGGGGAATACAAAGACACTGAATTTCAAAAGAGCCAACTTCCCTAAACTACGAGCCTTGCTAGAAGGCATAAATTGGGATAGAATCTTAGGAACAAAGAACACAGAGGAGGGATGGGTTTGCTTTAAGAGCATATTAAATAAGGGCATTAGCCAATG
This sequence comes from Aquarana catesbeiana, assembly GCF_042186555.1. Lineage (NCBI taxonomy): Eukaryota > Metazoa > Chordata > Amphibia > Anura > Ranidae > Aquarana > Aquarana catesbeiana. Next base: position 528,203,745 of record NC_133325.1, on the reverse strand, counting down.
CTAGATGGCTTAACTCCAATGTAAAAATTCTACCGATGGGCAGAGTATTTTGTCGACAGCTGTCGGCTAGTACAGCTGGGTTCAAAGCATCCACTCATTTTGTGTGCCTTGTAAAGGAGCATCGGGATGACTTGTGACTGTGGCATTGTGGGTGTCCGGGCCGGTGAGTAACTGTGACCTGGAACTTTACATGGATGCGACCAGCTCGACTGGTTATAGGGCGTTCTTTCAAGGCCACTGGAGTGCCGGGTCATGGCTGGATTCGTGGAAAGAGGCAGGTTTTCTCTGAAATTTGGTACTCCTGGAATTGTTTCCAGTTGATGCTGTCCGTGGAAGTGTGGGGAGAGTCTTTCAGGGACCAGAAAGTACGTTTTCACAGGGGCAATCTTGGGGTGGTATGGGTCATCAACCGGGTCATGGCCTCGTCGCCACCCGTGGTTCGACTGCTTCAACACCTAGTGTTGCGATGTCTACAGTTAAATGTTTTTATTTATGCTGTTCACCTCCCGGGAGTGGAGAACATCATAGCTGACGCATTGTCTCACTTTCAGTGGGACAGGTTCCGGGAGTTTGCGCCGGCAGCGGAGCAACGTTCGGGGTTCCGAATGGCTGTGGAGGATCGCCTTGGGGTCATCTCCAAATGGATCAGATGGTCTGTGAGTGATGCGACGTGGGCTTCATATGATAAAGTATGGCACAAGTGGTTGTCTTTGTTACAGCAGGCTGAGGTGGAGCAGGAGGGCCCGGAGATGAGGTTGCTGGTCCTGTACTTTGTCTTGCGGAACCTTGAGGAGGGGGTGTCATCGGTGTTGAATAGGAAATTGGCAGGGCTTTTTCTTTTTTTCTTCAAATTGCAGAGTATCACAAATTGCAGTATTGATACCCTGAAAGGGTATCAAAGGTCTCAGAAGCGCAGGGACTCTAGGCACCCTGTTTCGTTTGAGATTCTGCAAAATGTTTTAGCCCGGTTGGTTTCCCTGTGTTCTTCGGCCTGCGAGGTTTCTTTGTTTAAAATTCTCCCTGGCGTTTTTTGGTCCTTTTTGGATCGGCGAATTAGTCAGCCCTTCCAAGAGGGTACATGGGGGTATTTGGGGGGATACCTGTTTTTGAGTAGGTCCAAAACAGATCAGGCTGGCAGGGGCAGGAATGTTCAGATTTTTTCTGTGCCGGGTTCTCCCTCATGTCTGGTGGGTGCCGTGAAGGAATTTCTCTCGGTGCACCCTGATTTGGCTGGGTCCTTTTGTTACAGATTTCAATTCATTTCCATTTTACGCCAGATGTGGATTGGATGAGGAAGTGGTTAAGCGCATTGGTAGGTGGGAATCGCGTAGGTTGCAGTTATACGTCTATCCTCACTTGTCTAATTAAAGGGGGATAGCTCAATTTGGGCATGTTTTGTGTGGGTAAGCATGTGTTTCGTGTGCTTTTTTTTGTAATTTTGGTGTGTTTTCTTCTTTTTCAGGTGGTGGTGCAAGGCCTGGTCAGGATATTAAGCCATTCATATGTGTTTTGGGGGGCCAGGTGAGCAGACGTTAGGCCCAATAGGAGACAATTAGGTATTTCTAGGCAAGAAGCCTGTGTCCGCTGGTTGGATGTACCGGGCATGCTGTGGAGCAGGATGATGCCAGAAGTGCATCGCTTTGCGCGACTGGACAGGCCGCCGGACGTTCTGGTGTTACACGTTGGTAGCAATGTTTTAGGTCCAAGGTCCATGTTGGACATCACGCCTGATATCAAGTTTGATTTCCTGCGGCTCTGCGTGGCCTTCCCGGATATGCTCGTTGTGTGGTCCGACATCATTGCTCGAATGACTTGGCATTTGGCTAGGTTGGTAGAGTGGCTCAATAAGGCCCGCAAGAAGGTCAACAGGAATGTAGGCAGATTTGTAGTTTGGAATGGGGGCCTGGTTATCCGGCATCTAAAACTGGAAACGGATACTTGGCGATACCTTCGGGGTGATTGGGTACACCTCAATGCGGCGGGTATTGATATGTGGGCCCTAGGGTTGCAAGATGGTATTTAGAGAGCTTTGAGGGTGTGGAGGGGCACTCAAGGCAAGGGTTCCCCTTTTGTGCTGTGGCGGGTGTTGGTCTTTGCTGGTGAATGAAGAAACCTCGGATAAGGAAGGGTTAGGGACCCATCAGTGGTATGGGTCCCGCTGGTGGTATTCCAGTTAACGGTGGTTTAGCTGGAATTTGGTTAACGGGTGCACTGCGGTCAGTGGATTGTCTCCGAGCTAGTATGTCGGCTGGAGGCCTATTATTACAGTAAAGTTACCGCAGTGCATTATGGAACATATGTTACTTTGGGGTTCCTGCAAAAACCAACGCAAGTAGTGACTGATGTTTTATTTTTTTGGTTTAACAGATGTTTACGGTTTATGTTAATTTAAGTTGATTTGTTAATAAAGAGGCTGCTATGGGCAATTTTTTACTCCAACTATGGTGTGGTCTCCATTAATGGGATTTTAATGGTACAGGTCAGATGGAGTATGCGTGGTTGGTCGGGCAGTTTATGGTGAAGGATGAAACATCTTTTTTACAATGGTCATGACGTTCGTGGCCCTGCCCAACTAGTTTTGCATCACAGTGCATCGTCAGGGAAACAGGAGCATGCAGAATCAGGACATAATGAAAACGTTTTGTTTAGAACAGCAACAATAAGATTGTTTGTGGATATTCAAGTAATATATGGTCACTACTAATTTTACCAAGCCAAGCACTGTGATACGGACTATTCCTTGAGGGAAGTGTTCAGAATGAGCCTAATTAAACTCTGTAGTGGAATAATTTCACTCTGGTAGAAGTGCATTTCTCACAGTTGGTGGTGGTTGATGTTTTTATTTAATGTTGAGTAATAATTTAGACATCACTAGTATATTTAACCTCTCGCCAACCACCGCTGCAGTTTTACTGCGGCAGAATGGCACGGCTTGGTGAAACGACGTTATGTTATGTCGCTTCGCCCTGTGGCCACTAGGGGTGCGCAAGAGCCCGCCGGGCTCCCGAGATCGCTCGTGACACACCGAGAAGCAGGATCTGTGTGTGTAAACACGCAGTTCCTGGTTCTCTGAGGGGAGAAGAGACTAAACGTGTGTTCATACAAAGTATGAAAAGTGATCTGTCATCTCCCCTAGACAGTCCCATCCCCCCTTCATTTAGAACACAGAGAGGGAACACAGTTAACCTCTTGATCGCCCCCTAGTGTTAACCCCTTCCCTGCCACTGACATTTTTACAGTAATCAGTGCTTTTTTTTTTATAGCACTGATCGCTGTATAAATGCCAATGGTCTCAAAAATGTGTCAAAAGTGTCCGATGTGTCCGCCATAATGTCACAGTCCCGATAAAAATAGCAGATCGCCACCATTACTAGTAATAAAAATGTAAATGCTATAAATCTATCCCCTATTTTGTAGACGCTATAACTTTTGCGCAAACCAATCAATATACACTTATTGCGATTTTTATTACCAGAAATATGTAGAAGAATACATATCAGCCTAAACTGAGAAAAAATTTCCTTTTTTAAAAAAAAATGGGCATATTTTTTATAGCAAAAAGTACAAAATGTGTTTTTTTTCCAAAATTGTCGCTCTTTTTTTGTTTATAGTGCAGAAAATAAAAACTGCAGAAGTGAGCAAATAACGCCGAAAGAAATCTCTTTTTATGGGAAAAAAAGACGTGAATTATGTTTGGGTGCAGCGCTGCATGACCGCGCACTTGTCAGTTAAAGCAACGCAGTGTCGAATCGCAAAAAATGGCCTGGTCATTCAGCAGCCAAATCTTCCAGGGCTGAAGCGGTTAAATTGTACTTTGCACATTATCACTTTCACAGCACGGCAATATACACGTTACCATTTTGTGTATATATACCGGTTTTTCCTTCCTGCCAGGCTGCTTGACAAAGGGGATGGGGCCCCTGAAATGCATAGTGGTCCTCCCACATCTGACATCGCCCTCCTGATATGACATCTTGCTGCTGCTGTTAGCGACTGTAGAAGCTGCGGCTTACCCTCTCTTTCTGTTCTAGTGCTGGCTTTTTCACATACCTTGCTGCTGCTTGATCGGTCCTAGCTTGAGCTACCTTAGCTGTATAATGACCCGTCCAGGCTGGAACCTGTGTTTTTACATGCAAGTGTGCTATTCTTCAATAAATGGTGTTTTTATTCCACTAACTCCAGCGCCCTGTTTGTGCTTTTTTCCCTACTGGTGTGTTGCTGGCTTAAACTAATCTGTTGACACTAGGACTGGTGTGACTATCGTTCAGGAACAGTGTTGCTGTATTGCACTGGTCTGGTGACACTTGCCCTGGTGTGGCAGCAATCAGGAACACTTGCTGACTGCACTGTATTGGTGTTGTGGTGATGATGTAACACTGTTGCTGGCTAAACTTGTCCGGTGACACTGGGATTGTTGCAGTGGTGATTGGGAACACTGTTGCTGGCTGTACTGGCCTCTGTGATACTGGGAATGGTATTGTGGCAATCAGGAACATTGTTGCTGTCTTACACTTTTCTGCTTACACTAGAACTGGTGTGGCGAACAGAAAACTGTTGCTGGCTTACGTTGGTCTGGAAACACTGGAACTGATATGGCTGTGATCAGGAACACTGTTTCTGGCTTACACTGGTCTGGAGACACTGGAACTGGGGTTGCAGAGATCAGGAAAACTGTTGCAAGCTTACACTGGTCTGAAACACTGGTCCTGGTGCAGTGGTGATAAGGAACACTGTCGCTGGCTGAACTGGTGTTGTGACACTGTACTGGTGTTGCAGCAATCAGTAACACTGTTGCTGGCTGCACTGGTCTGGTGACACTGGGATTGCTGGTGATCAGGAACACTGGTACTGGCTGTGCTGGTTTGCTAAAACCGGGACTAATGTGGTGGCTTACACTTGTCTGGTGACACTGGGTCTAATGTGGTGGCAACTAGGAACACTGTTGCTGGCTGCACTGGTCTAGTGACACTGTACTGCTGTGGCAACAATCAGGGGCACTGGCTGGCTGCAATGGTATGGTGACACTGGGACTGATGTGGCAGTGATCAGGAATACTGTTGCTGTCTTAAAGTGGTCTGGTGATACTGTACTGTGTAAAAAAAAAATAGTGCTAATCAGTGTTTATAAGTGGCCTTTGTATACATTTGTACGGGATCTATTCTGATGGGTGCAGCAATCACAGGGCACATGCAAGCAGTGCAAAGGGGAAGCCATTTTAAATTTGTCACAGGTATTCAGCTGTTTACAGTGGCCAGTGGTTAATGTTCCAAAAATGAAACTTTTTATTGTACAAGGCAGCACAAAATTAAAAGTAGCTTTTTGGACTTTCCCTGCTATGTGCCATGTGGGGTTATCAAGAAAGGATCACCCCCTTCCTCCTAGAGTAGCCCTATTTTCTGCGTGCCTGCATATCCAGCATGAAGGAAAGCATTGCCACATCCATGTCCACTGCTTGGCCTTTTGCAATAACAGTGACTATGTGGTCCTCTGAAAGAAAATGTGTTAGGACAGTATACTATGGTATTGAGATTGGGTGACAAATTAGACCTATGTGTGTATGTGCTGTCTTTAAGTATTATGGGGAGCAGAGGAAAGGGGATTATTACGGTGCCAGCAACAACTCAATACAAAAGGTATATAAAAAAACACATTTTATTACAATGAATTAAAAACATTAGTGCATTTTGTTCAACCACATACAAAAATGAGCACTTTACAGTATTCTATTGACCAAAGAAGGATAATAGTAGGTATAACAGCAGGTAAATTCTTCCCTACTAGTTTCACCAGGGCATTGGCTTTGTCAGGGGAATAGAATATAATGGAAAACAATGTGGTTCTATAGCAGTGGTTCTCAACCTGGGGTCGGGACCCCCTCGGGGGTCAAATGATGATTTGCCAGGGGCCACCGAATCCTGAACTGTTCCTGAAGCCCACACTGCTCTCCCAGTCTTTTTGGCTGTCCCTGGACCCTGTGGCCACCCAGCTTGGCTGTTCCTGGAGCCCGTGGCTGCCCACTCAACCTCTTCGCAGCCGTCCATTCAGTTCACGGCATGGCTGGGGGACAGAGACTAGAGGTCAGCTGACTGGTGAGGAATGTGAAGTAGGAGGGGCTGAAGGAGACCCTATCTCCTGATTTCAGCATAGGTGTCACTGTTAGGAGACACCACAAAGTCGGAGACACAGTGAGTAACACTACCTGTGATTATAGTTGCCATTAAAAGTCCCCACTACAGTTCTCAGATCAGCAGATGAACTTGATCAAGAGCACCTAAGTTGGCTGATCAGAACTCCGCCACGCATCCGAACTCCCCACCAGCACTGCCACTTATCCCAACTACCCTCCAGCAATGCCACTCATCCCATTCCCACAAAGTAGTAAGAGAAGGAATAAAAATAGAGAATACATGGAAGGGAGAGGAAAAGAGGGGGAGGAACAAAGAAAAAGGGAGAGAAAAAATAATAAAAAGAACAAGAAAGACGGCTAGAGAGAGGGATGGGGAAAAAACAAGAAATTAGGATAGAGAAAGAAAGGAGAACAAAGAGTGGTACATCCTAAAATGTACCATAAGGGGTTTCAATATTGTACGAGTGAAAGGGACTCAGGGAGCGCTAAATGTTCATTAGGGGCGCAAATTACTTGTCTTGCCTTGGGTGCTGACAACCCACGCTACGAAAATAATTTCACTGTTAGGGGTCCCCACAACTTGGGAAATTTTATCAAGAGGTCACGGCACTAGTAAGGTTGGGAACCACTGCTCTATAGAAAAAAAGAACAGAAAAATAAGTATTGTACAAAAAGTAGTGAGCAAACACTAAAATGATGCGTAACGCTGAATGATTTGGCTGCATGATGCCAAGAGTCTGACCACCCCCTCCCAACGAACCAACACCCCGGGAATGTTCCCATGTGATGGAATTGTGTCCAAAACATCCCCATATACACAAACATACCCCGGCAGCCCAACGGGGCAAGGCCAGTGCGGTCCAGTATCACAGGGCAATAACCCTTCACTGCCAAGTAGTTGGCTGCAGAGGGAAAAAAGGAGGCTTCATAAAAACTGTAAAGAGAAAAAATATATAAAAAACCTATAGCGATATAACGCTCCATTGTATTACAAAGAAAAGGGCTAGATAGCCTCAATACATACCAAAACCATAAAGATTATTTAGTAGACAGGGGCGCTGTTAAGACCAGAACTGTATGGACAGACCGATTAAGACAGGTGCGCCAATTATTTGATAGAAAATTGGCTGGATTGGGGGCAGGAGGCGGAGCCTAGCGGAGCAGACATGCATTGTTAGAGCTCCACACCGCTGAGGAGAGAAGAGAAGGACAAAGTGGAGCCTGCAGGCTCAAAAGGTATCCATTTGAACCTTTTTGCCCCAGGGAACAAACTGTGAAAGTTTGGGCAGGAAATATGGTACTGGGAGGAAACCGTGGCAGAAATAAAAATCACCTCACAAAGAGCTCACAGGCACTCACTGCAGCTGAAGCAGCTCCAGTCACCTCACAAGATACAGCATCAGGGCGCTCTCACAGACAGAAAATGTCACAGCAAGACTCTCCATTTGAGTCAGATACAGAACAAATCCTCTCACAAACTTCTCCACAAGCCTCCTCAGCATCCTCAGTAATATTATTACAATTTGAAAAGATGCTTCATAAGGCTTTAAAACAAACCTCAGACCAAATAACAAAAAGCCTAACCAAAGAAATAAGAGAGATGGGAAACCGCACCGCAGCCCTAGAAATAAAAATGGATGAAATTGAAATTACAACCCAAGAAAATAACAGAATTGGAACAATTAAAAAAAAAAGAATTTAATACTTCAAACTAAGCTCGAAGATTACGAAAATAGAGCCAGACGTTCAAACTTGCGCATAAGGGGAATACCTGAAACTGTGACAGACCTGCAATCTACTATTACTGCTCTATTACAAGAACTAAAGCCAGATATCCCTATTGAACGTTTAGAACTGGACAGAGTACACAGAGCCCTCACAGCCAAAAAGAAAGATGGACCCCCACGTGATATAATCACAAAATTTCATTATTACAGAACGAAAGAACAAATACTAATTGCTGCAAGAGAAAAAAAGGAACTTAATTTTCAAGGACACAATTATCAAATTTTTGCTGACCTATCCCAACTTACTATTACTAAAAGACGATCCATGAAACCCCAACTAATGGAACTGCAACGCCACAACATTATGTATCAATGGGGCTTCCCCTTTTCAGTCAGATTTAACTACCAAGGTACAATTTACAGAAGCAGATCAGCAAATGAACTACAACAAACCCTTTTAAAATTAAATCTGACAGAACCCACAAGCAGCAACACTCCCACACGCAGAAGAATGGCATCATCTTCACCTTCAGGCAGCACCCAGAAAATTTCAGAACAAAATGGGAATCATCATTCTCACAAAAGAGGCCGTTATGCCACATCATCCATGGACCAAGAAGATTCAATGGACTGACATCCTAATTCCTGATATCTCTTCATTTATTATACTAAGAGATGGTTCTCTATAAAAAAACTATATTTATAACTGAATGTAACTGCATTCTGATAGTCACACACTGTGTGGGATCATGTTACATTCCAGTTATATTTCTTATTACTTCTGATTCATATAGCCTTAGAATATATAAGTGAAATAAGGAAATTCTTGTTCAGTTATATATTATCAGGTAATAACAGTAGATTTACTTTTTAGGACAAATATGTTCAATAATCCAGAAGTAATGGAAGCTTTTTCTATCTTTTCTTAAAACAAATATATTATTACCTAACTAGTTCCTAGAATTATGTTTTTGTTTATTCTAATCTGAAGCAATACAACCTCAATTTTATGAGTTAACATATCTAAACAGTTGCATATGAATAAAATATGTAATTGTTTACTCTAAAAGGGTTAAAATCCCAAAATAATTCAAACTATCTTCATCAATACCAAAGTTATTAACAGTACCTTTCTAACTGAATTATTTAGCCTAGGGCAAGACTAACCATATACAACCACCCTGGAATAAATAATTTCAACAAAAACTATATTCTGCACTCCAATTAATGAAACATCATTTTGATGTCTTTTGACATAGCACTTCTCTCCTGTAAGCGGAAGATCCGTGTACCCCCATTAGCCCTCCTCATTCTCCCAACCATATTATGTGGGAGTGTGACGAAGGCACTTATTCCCCTGAGAGAGATATTTATTCTCTTTCACGGGTAAATTGTGATTACTTGCAAAAAATAATTTATACAATGTATCATCTAATCTCATATGTTTTTTGTTTACTCTTTACTCCAGAATTCACTGGTTTCTTTTCTATCTATTCATCTCTTCAGTCCACACAGGTTGATCTGCGCAGTCAGCTCTGCATAACAAAAAGTAAGTCAAAACTATTTGATCTATTGCCATGGCACCACTGAATATACTTTCCCTGAATGTTCAGGGAATAAATGTCCCTCAAAAAAGGACCAAAGCCTCCCGTACTTTCCATAACAAGAAGGCTCACATAGTATGCCTCCAAGAAACACACTTCACCAAAGATTCTACTCCAAAATATATTTCTCCTTTTTATCAACAAATTTACACGGCTTCTGCCTGTACCAAGCAAAGGGGAACTCTAATTGCATTTCACCGATCCACACCATTCACCTTATCAGAAATTAAAGACCCAGAAGGTAGATACCTGATACTCATGGGTTATATAATGGATACAGCAATCACGGTGATTTCCTACTACGCTCCTAACAAACAACCTACACCATTCCTCTCACATATATTACAAGTGATTAATACACACAAAATAGGAACAGTGATAATGTGTGGGGATTCGAACCAGGTCCTCCTCCCATTTCTAGATAAATCACCTTTTACACCATCCAAAATAACCTCAAGATTACCTTTTTCTCAACTTCTTTCCAAATACAATCTGGTAGATTCGTGGAGAGAAAGTAACCCAATGAAAAAGAAATTCACTTATTTCTCGCACCCTCATCAAACCTTCACCAGAATAGATCATATTTTCTAACAATAGGAATGATACCAGAAATTATTGCATCAGATATAATTCCAATTCCGTGGTCTGACCATAATGCAGTATACACTACTATAGCCTCAGCCATACCAAAAGCGCATGACCCAACGTGGTACTTACCGGACATAATGCTCAAACACCCACTACATCAGATGGCCATTGAACAAGCTTTAAAGGAATACATATCAATTAATAATACAACAGACATCTCCCCAATAACACTGTGGGAAGCTCATAAGCCTGTCTTGCGTGGTACAATACAAAGACAAATGGCACTATTTAAACGGGAACGCAAAAATCTAGCAAAAAAAACTAGAACTCAATTTTAATGCAGCCTACATATCATTTCAAGATAATCCATCTCAGAGTACAAAATCTCATCTGGAAAAATCTAGATTGGAATACGATCTATTTCTCACTGAGTCAGTTGATAAATCCGTCAAACGCTCCAAACACAATTTCTACATGAATACAAACAAACCAGGTACATATTTGGCTCGGACATTAAATTCAACTAACAAATCTTTCAAACCAATACGTTTGAAATTATCAAAAAATGTTTATACTGGTAATCCAGTTAAAATAGTCCATAAATTTCACTCACATCTCCCAACTTTATATAAGACAAACAATGAATTTAATCCTACAGAGGCTGAATTCTTCTTCTCAAAAATAACCTTACCTGAGTTATCTCAGAATCAAAAAAGCAGTTTGGATGAGCCTATAACTATAGATGAAGTTGCTGACGCCATAAAAGACCTAAAACTTAACAAAAGACCAGGCCCAGACGGCTACTCGGCTTTATACTATAAAACATTCTCAGAAATACTCTCTCCCATTCTCACTGAAACGTTTAACAAACTTCTAGATGGACATTCTTTTCGGCAAGAAACACTAATGGCAATTGTTTGTATGATCCCAAAACCCCTTTCTGATGATACTTCCTGTGTGAATTATCGGCCTATCTCTCTGTTAAACCTCGATATTAAATTATTAGCAAAAATAATAGCAAAACGCCTTAATAGCATTATAGGAAAATTAATACATAGAGATCAAGTAGGCTTCATGCCAAATAGACAGGCAGGCAATAATATACGCAGGGCAGTGTTATTGGCACATATTGCTAAAAAACGGAAAATCCCTTTATGTTTTCTATCTCTCGATATTAAGAGGGCATTTGACACAGTATCCTGGCAATATATGCAATATTCATTACAAAAATGGGGTTTTGGACCCCACTTTTTAACATGGATCAAAGCATTATATAATAAACCCAAAGCCTATATAAAATATGCTGGATACAAATCTGAAGCCTTTAATATCGAAAGAGGTACCCAACAGGGTTGCCCATTATCTCCCTTATTATTTGCCCTTATACTCGAACCCATGGCCTAATACATCAGAACAAACCAAACTATAACTGGCATTGAAGTAGGAGGTATTACACACAAATTATGTATATTTGCAGACGATATATTACTTTTTCTATCATCACCACAGGTCTCTGGTCCTAACCTAATACCAGCTCTTGATGGATTTGCAGCCCTATCCGGCCTTATGATTAATCCTAAGAAATGCCTAATGCTTAATATTTCACTCACAAACATGGAATTGATCCCGGCTAGGGCTGCACTCCCATTCACATGGGCAGAAAAATCAATCCCATATCTTGGAATTCATTTAACAGCATCTCATTCTGACTTATTCTCAACCAATTATCCTCCTGTATTAAGACAGATCACAAATCTAATAAAACAATGGTCGCAACTTCCTTTATCCTGGATAGGGAAGATTAATGCAATCAAAATGACTATTCTACCCAAATTGCTTTATCTATTCCGAGTCCTCCCTATTCCAATTCCTTCCTATTTTTTGAGAATAGTACAAAAAAGAGCAACTTCGTTTATATGGGGCTCTTCTAAACCACGTATACCTATACACACACTACATCTTCCCAAAAATAAAGGAGGGCTGGGATACCCTAATTTTACTAACTACTACAGAGCAGCACATTTGGCCAGTCTGTCCAAATACCATGCAAAACAGGAAATCCCATTATGGGTATTTATAGAGGCTTCAGAAAATGACCCTCTATTAATATCAAATTTATTATGGCTTGATCCTAAAGACCGCTTTAAAATTCATAATCCCATAACTAAACACTTTTTATCTCTCTGGGATAAACTAAAAACCAAATATCAGTTACAATCTCCACACAATCCTCTCCTTTCTTTTATCAGAAATCCGGCCTTTTATCCGGCATGGATCTACCCAAATTCTTTTAAAGCTTGGACAACATCAGGCATTCAGACACTAAATGACTTCATAGCATCCAAATCATTCCTTTCATTCCCATCGCTTAGAGAAAAATATGATCTACCAAACTCTGAGATATTTAGATATCTCCAAATCAAAAATTTCTATACACCATTCCTAAAGGGGGATACACCATTATCCCAATTATCCATTTTTGAATCAATCTGTACAAAAGATCCATTTGCTAAAGGTACAATTTCATCACTTTATAATCAATTATATGGAGTAGCAAATCTTAATAGACCCTCTTACGTTCAGAGGTGGGAGGAGGACCTGGGACGAACTTTAGAAGACACGGACTGGTCTAACATATGGCTCACATCTAAGTCATCTTCACCCAACATCTTAGCACTGGAGACAAATTATAAAGTCCTAACTCGCTGGTACCTTGTACCCGTTAGAGTGGCAAAATATTCACCTAATACCTCAGCTCTTTGTTTTCGAGGATGCCCAGAAATAGGCACATATTTACACATATGGTGGACGTGCCCAGTAATCCAAACCTTCTGGAAGGAAGTCTTCGTGATTGCATCTAAAATATTTAAAAAAATAATACAACCAGATCCATATCTAACTTTACTTAATCTAAAACCGGAATGGTTAACACTCTCTCAATTCAAACTTATGATCCAACTAATAACGGCTGCAAAACAAACAGTGGCCAAGGCATGGAAATCTCCTACATTGGTACTAGCAGAAACAATTCACAGAATGAATAATACAATGTCCCATGCTAAGATGGTAGCCATCGATCAAAATCAAATTCCAAAATTTGAAAAACTTTGGCATCCTTGGATAAAACAACAGTTCCTGTCAAACTTCAATGACTCTGTCCCGTTGCCATGGTAACAGATTAAATGACTTACAGAGACACCCATTCTAAGGCTTCAAAGAGAACTAAAAAGAATAATAAACTGACGAGCGGGACAACCTTGTGGACCATACCTCTACCTTTCAACCCTTTTTCTTCTTTTTCTTTCCTTTTCTCCACCTTACGATTAAAGCTCATTATCAGAATTTATTTGACCTATATACACTCTACTTGTAAACAATATGTATAGTAGGTATAATTCATTTAAATACCTACAAAAGTAACTAAGGAAATGATATATATCTTTAATTTAGGTTTACGTAAACCCAATGTTTAATATTTGAAATTTCATTATATTTACCTATAGAAACCCTACTGTAAAACAATGAGCTTACTTTATAGATCCTTGTAAACTTACTTTATGTATCTTTATAACATTGTATACTCAATAAACTTCTTTTGACAAGGAAAATTGGCTGGATAAAAGATGAAGATAAGATATATTTAATCAAGGTAAAGAATAAAAAAAAAAAAAGATTAAAATTAAAAATTGCAGAGATAACATGTACATAAACTAAGAGTGGCTTCATTATGTACTGATGAAACTTACCCTGGAGTATAATGGTACAATCCAGGGAATCAACGGGCTCTAAACAAAAAATAAATTCCAACAAAACACTGTGTTGGAAAAAAGTTGAAGAGCAGAGCCAATATACATAAGTAGAAAGAGATGTCCAAGCAATCAACGTGCAGAGGCCTGATAAACAAAGAAAGAAGGGGGAAAGGATACATGCCAAAATGAGTATTAGTGCCATTGGACACCTCTCAACAATGATAAGGTGGAGTGCACATAACAAGAAAAGATCCCTGAGGGAGAGTTACCTTGCATAGAATAAAAAGAGAGAATTGTTGGGACTTTATATGAGGCCATGACTATCCAGTACCAGGGCATGGTGGGCCTGTGCCATCATAAGGGGCGGGGTCACCGCCCGGTGACCACGCCCCATGCCAATATAAGTCGTTGTGCACCGTGAACACAGCATTACAGTGCGAGAGAGCGTCGTGTCAACATTGGAAGAAGAGAAGAGGGAAAAAGACGATGGAGAAGACCGGGGCACCGCTAGTAAGAGAGTGACAAAAGAGCAGATAGCGGAGGAGCCCGGCAGAAGAACCGGAGAGCGGGTGAAGAGGCCGGAGAGCGGGAGAAGAACCGGACACCGGGAGAAGAGGCCGGAGAGAGCAGAGAAGTTGGAAGAGACCCCCGAAGTCAGAAGAAGACCCCCGGAGCTGCCTAATAAATTACTTAAAAAACTTGTCTAGTGTGTTTTTTTTATTGAAACTTTTCGCCAGGTGAATGGGTAGGGGTACAATGTACCCCATACTCATTCACATAGGGTGGGGGGCCGGGATCTGGGGGCCCCCTTATTAAAGGGGGCTCCCGGATTCCGATAAGCCCCCCGCCCGCAGACCCCGACAACCAACGACCAGGGTTGTCGGGAAGAGGCCCTTGTCCTCATCAACATGGGGACAAGGGGCTTTGGGGTGGGGGGGCCACAGGGCGCCCCCCTTCCCCAAAGCACCCACCCCCCATGTTGAGGGCATACGTCCTGGTACGGATCAGGAGGGGGGCCCTCGCTCGTCCCCACCCCCTTTCCTGACCAGCCGGGCTGCATTCTCAGATAAGGGTCTGGAATGGATTTTGGGGGGACCCCATGCCGTTTTTTTGGCTTAGGGGGTTCCCCTTAACATCCATACCAGACCTAAGGGACATTGCCGCCTCTCTCTCGCGCTAGCTGCAATAGGAAAATGTGTTTTTCCTATTGCGGCGAGCGCGAGATGTATAGTACCCTGTCGCCGAGAACCAGCGCGATAGGATCGCGCTGGAAACATTCTCGCAGGCAGGTGCTGGTCCATCGGAGCAGCATACAGACGAACGGGCTTCCCGATAGGAACTGGGTGGGGCGGAGTTCCGGCGGGAAGATTTGAAACATGTTTCAAATCCAAAGTCCGTCAGATGTCCCACACTGATCTGAGCTGTCTAGACCCAGTGCCATCAGCTGCAGAAAACATAAGAGCCTTCAAGAAGAGTCAGCCTAAGCTCTTACAGCCTAAGAGCCGCACATACTGCATTGACCAGGATATCAGGATGCTGTGATCTTCCAACTTGGCCTATGCAGGAGATTAGCGGGATATCGTGAATGCCTTTCATTAACAACTTTGAGGTGAGTTTGAACCCCGAAGGGGCGTGTGGTGCACGGTGTGTGGAATAAGACGATTGGTGCACTATCCGAATATTTCCCCTCTTTGCCTTCACATGAAGCTTACCATGGACTTCATCTTTATATTCATTCACTTTTGTACCTGCTATTTACTGTTGGGTCATCATTATTGCATGTATAATATCATATATGCTGTTGAGTCATTATTTAGAATTTTGACAGAAGCGCTGCTTGGATATGATGGGGTTTTTTTTGCATTTGATGTTTTAATTGTGACAAATCATTTTATCCTGTACATACATTTGTTTTTTTTAAGTTTAAGTGGCAGCTAAACATAACTTGTGTTAAACTGTGAGTAATCACATTACTATTGCCTGGTGTGTCTGTGGACTGGAACCACATAGCGCTGAGTTGGGAAGAAAAAAGAGAGCCGGCACTTTCTTTCCACTTCTTTAAATTTATTTCCTCGGTACATGGTCGGTCACTGGTTCATTTTGGGAGTGCATACCCCCTTGCAGCCTTTGGCTCTATGGACACCCAAGGGCCGACTGTCTATGACAGCTGGCCCACCCCTTCGGCCTTTCTTCGCCCCTTGTCTTTCCATGCTTAACATCAGCCATGTGACGTGACTCATGTTGTGCTCGGCATTATGGGCATTGTAGGTGCTTGGATACTGACACTGCGCAGGCGTGATGGCCGACTTCTGTCCGCTCCCGATTGGCTATTTCCGTAGCCAATCGAGTCGATGGCTTTAAAGGCAGCTGTCGCAAATCCTCATTTACTGACTTACTGGGGCGCTGGTACACTGGATCATTCTATGCAAGGTAACTCTCCCTCAGGGATCTTTTCTTGTTATGTGCACTCCACCCTCTCATTGTTGAGAGGTGTCCAATGGCACTAATACTCATTTTGGCATGTATCTTCTCCCCTTTCTTCCTTTGTTTATCAGACCTCTGCACGTTGATTGCTTGGACATCTCTGGCTACTTAGGTATATTGGCTCTGCTCTCTAACTTTTTTCCAACACAGTGTTTTGTTGGAATTTATTTTTTGTTTGGAGCCCATTGATTCCCTGGATTGTACCATTATATTCCAGTGTAAGTTTTTCATCAGTACATAATGAAGCCACTCTTCGTTTATGTACATGTTATCTCTGTAATTTTTCATTTTAATTTTTTTTCCTTACCTTGATTAAAAATATCTTATCTTCATCTTTTATCCAGCCAATTTTTTATCAATTAATTGGCGCACCCATCTTAAATCGGTCAGTCCATACAGTTCTGGTCTTAACAGCGCCCCTGTCTACTAAATAATCTTTATGGTTTTGGTATGTATTGAGGCTATCTAGCCCTCTTCTTTGTAATTCAATGAAGTGTTATATCGCTATAGGTTTTTTTATATATTTTTTCTCTTTACAGTTTTTATGAAGCCTCCTTTTTGCCCTCTGCAGCCAACTACTTGGCAGTGAAGGGTTATTGCCCTGTGATACTGGACAGTATCAGTGCTCTGGCCTTGCCCCGTTGGGCTGCCGGGGTATGTTTGTGTATATGGGGATGTTTGGGACACAATTCCATCACATGGGAGCATTCCTGGGGTATTGGTTTGTTGGGAGGGGGTGGTCAGACTCTCGGCACCATGCTGCCAAATCATTCAGCGATACGCATCATGTTATTGTTTGCTCACTACTTTTTGTACCATATTTATGTTTCTGTTCTTTTTTTCTATTAAGCCACATTGTTTTCTATTATATTCTATTCCCCTGATGAAGCCAATGCCTCGGCAAAACAAGTAGAGAAGAATTGACCTGCTGTTATACTTACCATCATCCTTCTTTGGTCAATAGAATACTGTAAAGTGCTCCTCTTTATATGTGGTTCAACGAAATGCACTAATGTTTTTAATTTGTTGTAATAAATTTTGTTTTTTTATATACCTTTTGTATTGAGTTGTTGCTAGCACCGCAATAATCCCCTTTCCTCTGCTCCCCATAATACTTAACCACTTCAGCCCCGGAAGGATTTACCCCCTTCCTGACCAGAGCACTTTTTACAATTTGGCATTGCATCGCTTTAACTGCTAATTGCGCGGTCATGCAATGCTGTACCCAAACGAAATTTGCGTCCTTTTCTTCCCACAAACAGAGCTTTCTTTTGATGGTATTTGATCACCTCTGCGGTTTTTATCTTTTGTATAAACGGAAAAAGACCGAAAATTTTGAAAAAAAATATTTTCTACTTTTTGTTATTAAAAAAAATCCAATAAACTCAATTTTAGTCATACATTTAGGCCAAAATGTATTCGGCTACATGTCTTTGGTAAAAAAAATGTCAATAAGCATATATTTATTGGTTTGCGCAAAAGTTATAGTGTCTACAAACTAGGGTACATTTTCTGGAATTTACACAGCTTTTAGTTTATGACTGCCTATGTCATTTCTTGAGGTGCTAAAATGGCAGGGCAGTACAACCCCCCCCCCCCATGACCCCATTTTGGAAAGTAGACACCCCAAGAAAATTGCTGAGAGGCATGTTGAGTCCATTGAATATTAATTTTTTTTGTCCCAAGTGATTGAATAATGACAAAAAAAAAAATTTACAAAAAGTTGTCACTAAATGATATATTGCTCACACAGGCCATGGGCATATGTGGAATTGCACCCTAAAATACATTCAGCTGCTTCTCCTGAGTACGGAGATACCACATGTGTGAGACTTTTTGGGAGCCTAGCCGCGTACAGGGCCCCGAAAACCAATCACTGCCTTCAGAATTTCTAAGGGCGTAAATTTTTTATTTCACTCCCCACTACCTATCAGAATTTTGAAGGCCATAAAATGCCCAGATGGCACAGAACCCCCCCAACTGACCCCATTTTGGAAAGTAGACACCCCAGGCTATTTGCTGAGAGGCATGTTGAGTCCATGGAATATTTTATATTTTGACACAAGTTGCGGGAAAGTGACAATTTTTTTTTTTTTTTGCACAAAGTTGTCACTAAATGATATATTGCTCACACAAGCCATCAGCATATGTTGCATTGCCCCCAAAATACATTTAGCTGCTTCTCCTGAGTATAGGGATACCACATGTGTGAGACTTTTTGGGAGCCTAGCCACGTACGGGGCCCCGAAAACCAATCACCGCCTTCAGGATTTCTAAGGGTGTAAATTTTTGATTTTACTCTTCACTGCCTTTCACAGTTTCGGAGGCCATGGAATGCCCAGGTGGCACAAACCCCCCCCAAATGACCCCATTTTGGAAGGTAGACACCCCAAGCTATTTGCCGAGAGGCATGGTGAGTATTTTGCAGCTCTCATTTGTTTTTGAAAATGAAGAAAGACAAGAAAAAAAAAAATTTTTTCTTTTTTCAATTTTTAAATCTTTGACAAAAAGCGAGGTCTGTACTATACTCACTATACCTCTCAGCAAATAGCTTGGGGTGTCTACTTTCCAAAATAGGGTCATTTGGGGAGGTTTTGTGCCACCTGGGCATTCCATGGCCTCCAAAACTGTGATAGGCAGGGAAGAGTGAAATCAAAAATGTACGCCCTTACTAAGGCTGAAGGCGGTGCTTGGTTTTCGGGGTCCCGTACGCGACTAGGCTCCCAAAAAGTCTCACACATGTGGTATCCCCGTACTCAGGAGAAGCAACAGAATGTGTTTTGGGGTGTAATTTCACATCTTCCAATGGCATATTTGAGCAATATATCATTTAGTGACAACTTTGTGCAAAAAAAAAAAATTGTCTTTTTCCCGCAACTTGTGTCACAATATAAAATATTTCATAGACTCGACATGCCTCTCAGCAAATAGCTTGGGGTGTCTACTTTCCAAAATGGGGTCATTTGGGGGGGGGTTGAACTGTCCTGGCATTTTATGCACAACATTTATAAGCTTATGTCACACATCACCCACTCTTCTAACCACTTGAAGACAAAGCCCTTTCTGACACTTTTTGTTTACATGAAAAAATTATTTTTTTTGCAAGAAAATTACTTTGAACCCCCAAACATTATATATTTTTTTAAAGCAAATGCCCTATAGATTAAAATAGTGGGTGTTTCATTTTTCTTTTTCACACAGTATTTGCGCAGCGATTTTTCGAATGCATTTTTTGGGGAAAAAACACACTTTTTTAAATTTTAATGCACTAAAACACACTATATTGTCCAAATGTTTGATGAAATAAAAAAGGTGATCTTAGGCCGAGTACATGGATACCAAACATGACATGCTTTAAAATTGCGCACAAACGTGCAGTGGCAACAAAATAAATACATTTTTAAAAGCCTTTAAAAGCCTTTACAGGTTACCACTTTAGATTTACAGAGGAGGTCTACTGCTAAATTACTGCCCTCGATCTGACCTTCTGACCTTCGTGGTGATACCTCACATGCATGGTGCAATTGCTGTTTACATTTGACGCCAGACCGACGCTTGTGTTCGCCTTAGCGCCAAAGCAGGGAGGGACAGGGGTGCTTTTTTTTTTCTTTATTATTTTTTTTGCTTTTTGATCTTATTTTCAAACTGTTCCTTTAATTTTTTTTTTTTTTTTAATCATTTTTATTGTTATCTCAGGGAATGTAAATATCCACTATGATAGCAATAGGTAGTGACAGGTACTCTTTTTTGAAAAAATTGGGGTCTATTAGACCCTAGATCTCTCCTCTGCCCTCAAAGCATCTGACCACACGGTGTGATAAAATGCTTTCCCAATTTCCCAATGGCGCTGTTTACATCCGGCGAAATCTAAGTCATGAAATGCTCGTAGCTTTTGGTTTCTTAGGCCATAGAGATGTTTGGAGCCACTCTGGTCTCTGATCAGCTCTATGGTCAGCTGGCTGAATCACCGGCTGCATTCTCAGGTTCCCTGTTGAGACAGGAGAGCCAGAGAAAAACACGGAAGACAGTGGGGGGCATTCCCTCCCACTGCTTGTAAAAGCACTCTAGAGGCTAATTAGCCGCTAGGATTGCTTTAACATGAAAGCCGACCGCTGGCTGAAAAGAATGATACCAAGATGATACCTAAACCTGCAGGCATCATTCTGGTATAACCACTCAAAGTTGTGAATGGCGTAACTGAAGACAAAAAAAATGGTTAAAAATAAAACACAGTAAACGGTAAAGTATAAACAAATTGCATACCTGAAAAGCAAACATGATAAAACATAATAACAATAAAACATTGCAGAATAGAATACAGTAAAAAAGAGCAGAACAATAGAGAGAGAATAGAGAGAGAGAGAACAATGAACAACTATTTTTTTTTATTTTTTTAATATATTTTTTTGTGTTTTCTTTTTTTTTTTCTTTTTTTACACTTTTTTTGTAACTGTAACTTTTATAACTGTAACCGGTTCCAGATTCAGGTCTCTCAAAATGCGATGGCATCTTGGGAGACCTTGTGAAAGTGTGCCTAGTCTGTGCAATGCTGCACCCTATGCTAATACTCAACTAGTGAATGGTAGCGTTCAAAATATTCACTAATGCAAAGACCAGGATTGTCAGGACAGGAGGGACAATAATAGCAGGCGTCACGCCTATATCCGCACTTGCTGCAGACACAACATCTTTTTTGGGGGGGGTTCGTTGGGTAGGGGTACTCGGGAGGACATAAAAATGCCTCTCATGCAGCCGACTGCATTTAGTTGGGGATGTGAATGGGGGAAGTACGGGTGCTGCAGAAGTGGTGGGTTCCCAATTAGGATTGGTGAATGCAGCAGGAAGGGCACTATGGGCATAATGGGCCTGTGTTTGTCGTCTTCTTGGTGGCAGTGGTACACTACTTGTGCTTGCCACCTCACCAGCTTGAACTGCACTTATGGGACTCGCCACGTCACCAAGTGTTACTGCAGTGCTGGTTTGATTACAACCGGGGTGTACTAGGCCGCTGGTGCTTGCCAGTTCCCCAAAACGCTACCAAAAAAACTGTTAGCGATCGCAGGGATCAGGCCTGACTCTGCGAACGCTGCAGTTATGCGGTTAGTGTTTTGTAAGTGACAGTGATTGATCTATACTGCACTTGGGTGGGCTGGGCTGGGCTGGGCCGGGCCGAGGGGCAAAACGCAGGTGCTAGCAGGTATCTGGGCTGATCCCGCTAACACTGCATTTTTGGGAACCTTAAACTGCTGGGGACACTAGTATAGATCTGATCGGATCAGATATTGATCCATTCAGATACTATACCACTAAGGGAGGTGTACGGTGCGTGCGTGGGTGTTAGCGGTACTGACGCTAACCTGACACTGCTTGGGGCTGGTGCTTGCCAGTTCACCAAAACGCTACAAAAAAACCTGTTAGTGATCGCAGGGATCAGGCCTGACTCTGCGAATGCTGCAGTTATGCGTTTAGTGTTTTGTAAGTGACAGTGATCGATCGATACTGCACTTGGGTGGGCTGGGCTGGGCCGGGTGGAGGGGCAAAACGCAGGTGCTAGCAGGTATCTGGGCTGATCCCACTAACACTGCATTTTTGGGAACCCTAAACTGCTGGGGACGCTAGTATAGAGCTGATCAGATCAGATATTGATCCGTTCAGATACTGTACCACTAAGGGAGGCGTATGCTGCATACGTGGGTGTTAGCGGTACTGGCGCTAACCTGACGCTGCCTGGGGTGACGCATATCACCGCCAGGCGATCAGGGGGCTAAACCTTTATACGGTAATAAACGGTGGGTGCTCTGACACTATAAAAAATAAACGAACTAACCAGTGTCACCCTAAACCGTTATACAGTGATCACTGGTGAAAGGGTTAACTAGGGGGCAATCAAGGGGTTAAAACCTTTACTAGGTAGTATATGGGGGTCCCTGACGCTATAAAACGCTGACGGTGAACCTATATATTTACCTCCCTAACTAGCGTCACCAGTGACACTAATACAGCGATCAGAAAACGATTGCTTAGTGACACTGGTGACGGGGGGTGATCAAGGGGTTAAAACTTTATTAGGGGGGGTTAGTGGGGTACCCTAGACCTAAAGGGGGCTAACACTAACTGCCCTACCACACTAACTGTCACAAACTGACACCAATGCAGTAATCAGAAAAAAAAAAAAAACTGCTTGGTGTCAGTGTGACGGGGGGGGGGGTGATTAGGGGGTGATCGGGGGGTGATGGGGGGTGTAATGTGTGCCTGGCATGTTCTACTGTGTGTGTGTGTGTTTTACACTCACATTGATGTCTTCTCTCCTCGGTGCCAGAACGGAAAATACCGAGCCGAGGAGAGATGACATCATTTCCTCTGCTGTTGTTTAGGAATGATCTCATTAGCCAGGAGCGATTGCGAGGGGGGGGCCACGAATGGATGGCCTCCCCCTCACCTCCGATCGCCGGGGGAGAAATGCCGACCGCCTCGGGCACCAGGGGGGTCCGATCGGACCCCCCGCCCGCGGGAGGCAGATCACGTACAGGTACGTGATTCTGCCTGCCCGTGCCATTCTGCCGACATATATCGTCGTGAGGAGGTTGGCAAGTGGTTAAAGACAGCACATAGGTCTAATTTGTCACCCAATCTCAATACCATAGTATACTGTCCTAACACATTTTCTTTCAGAGGACCACATAGTCACTGTTACTGCAAAGTGATGAGGTGCCTTATCTACTAGGACATACTAGCAACTATCTTTGTTTTCTTCGACGATTTGGGTGTTTCAATACATCACCATTTGTGGCAGTTTGTCCCTCTAGATAAAAATTATCATATATTTGTATATCTCCTTTTTTTTCTTTCTTGTTTTTTTTCTTTAAAAATTTTTTTTTTGAAAAATGTAAAGTTAATTGAATTACCGTATTATTATTGTCAATTCGTTAAGTGTACTGAGACGGATACTGACCAGGCCGCCCCCCCCTTTTTTTCTCTGTCTTTTTGAGCAGTGAGTATCATGGCAGACTTCTGTGGTGAGGCCTGGGAGGGCCTTATGACAAAGATTCGATCATCCTAAACAGAGGCCAAAATCTCTGATGCCGACATTGATTGGCCTTTCATGAGATTGCAGTGTCTTCTTGAAAAGAAAGTGTGAATATATTGGCACAAGTTATACTTTGAAAAATATTTGGAAAATTCCATTGTTCTCTGGGGTTTGAGGATTCAAATATTCCCAAACATCAGGAAAGTCAATGATTCTCTCAAACAGTCTTGGGAGCTAAATCTCTAAATGTGCTCCTTTCAAATGATTTCTATTCTTTGTAAACAATAAGAGTTTGAACTTTGAAGTTTGAACCAGCTTGATCTCCAGATAAACAATTGGTATCAGGAGCATAAAACAATATGATAAACAATTGGTATAGGTGTGGCTTCCACTAGGTTCACCAAGCGAGAAAAAGATCTGCGAGAGCATTGCTTTGTCCGGTGTTGTCGTCCCTGATGTGTCCTTTCCCCCTCCTTTTTCGTTCAGACCCAAGTCTCGGGCTTTCCCCCTACTTCAGGCAAACCCCAATATCTGGGCTTTTGTCCAACAAACCACTCTTGAGATCAAAAACATGGACTTGGAAGACTTACACACACATAATCTTTCCTTTGAACATCGGAAGGCCCTGAGGGATCTCTAACGTAACCCAGATTTGGTCATTAAGGCGGCCGATAAAGGTGGCAATGTCGTTGTCATGGATGTCCCGGCATATGAACGCATGTGCCTCGACATCCTTGGCAATAGACAATGGTACCAGCCTATTTCCAAAACTTTAATTGAAAATTTTACCCACGAATATTACAATTTCATTTTCAAGGCATATCAATTGGGCACAATTGATTTGAGTACCTGGAATTATTTAAATGTAAAAAAACCCAAGATACCCACATTTTATTCTCTTCCCAAGGTGCACAAGTCACTGCAACATCCTCCTGGACGACCCATTGTTTCAGGTTGCTAGAGTTTAACCAAAAATGCCAGTGCTTTGGTAGACAAGTATTTAAACCCGCATGTGACTTCGCTCTTTAATTATGTCCAGGACACAATTGACCTGCTCCGAAAGGTAGATGGCAAACAGATTCCCCCCAACACATGGTTGGTAGCTTTAGATGTGGAAAGTCTTTATAATTCCAAGAACACAAATATAGGCGCATCAACACAGAGATCATAAACGTCCCAATACAAATCTGCTAGTAATTGACAATATAGTCCATCTGGCATACACAGGCAAATCAGCTATGTAGTAGTATTGGGAGAGGGAAAAAAATGTCCACAGGAAGCACACAAGGCTGCCATCAATTAACAAAAGAAACCATATTCCAAGGAGCTGAAAAAAAGCACAAGTGGAGAGGCGCCTCTGGGTGCAGTCACTGCACCCAGAGGCACTTCTACACTTGTGCTTTATAATTTCATCCCACATGCTAAGGGAATAAAGGAACGTGGACCGTCATGCAATATGTATAGCCAGTTTGTTCTCATTTATGTTCAGTTCCTCCCACTTTATTATTCAATGTAACTGTTTAATTTCTATTGTTAATGATTTATATTGATATAATTATATTTGATTATTGGTATATTTGTCAATTATATACTTTTCTATATATTTCTTTATTATGCTCTAATACACATATCTTTAATATCTTGCGTTTAATTGCTGAGTGGTTGACAGCTGGCCCGCCCCTTCGGTCTTTCTTCGCCCCTTGTCCTTAAATGCTTAACCACTTCAGCCCCGGACCATTTGGCAGCTCAATGACTGGAGGACTTTTTACAATTTAGCACTGAGCTGCTTTAACTGGTAATTGCGCGGTCATGCAATGTTGTACCCAAACAAAATTTGAGTCTTTTTTCCCCAACAAATAGAGCTTTCTTTTGATGGTATTTGATTGCCTCTGCGATTTTTATTTTTTGCGCTATAAAGGAAAAAGAATGATATTTTCTACTTTTTGTTATAAGCAAAATCCAATAAGCTCAATTTTAGTCATACATTTAGGCCAAAATGTATTCAGCCACATGTCTTTGGTAAAAAAAGTCAATAAGCGTATATTTATTGGTTTGCGCAAAAGTTATAGCGTCTACAAACTAGGGTACATTTTCTGGCATTTACGCAGCTTTTAGTTTATGACTGCCTATCTCATTTCTTGAGGTGCTAAAATGGCAGGGCAGTACAAAACCTCCCCAAATGACCCAATTTTGGAAAGTAGACACCCTAAGGAAATTGCTAAGAGGTATGTTGAGCCCATTGAATATTTTATTTTTTTGTCCCAAGTAATGGAATAATGACAAAAAGAACATTTTTTACAAAAAGTTGTCACTAAATGATATATTGCTCACACATGCCATGGGCATATGTGGAATTACATCCCAAAATACATTCTGCTGCTTCTCCCGAGTATGGGGATACCACATAATGTGGGACTTTTTGGGAGCCTAGTCGCGTACAGGGCCTCTGAAAACCAAGCACCGCCTTTAGGCTTTCTAAGGGCGTAAAATTTTGATTTCACTCCTCACTACCTATCACAGTTTTGAAGGCCAAAAATGCCAAGATGGCAGAACACCCCACCCCCCCGAAATGACCCCATTTTGGAAAGTAGACACCCCAAGCTATTTGCTGAGTTACATGTTGAGTCCATGGAAGATTTTATATTTTGCCACAAGTTGCGGGAAAATTACAAACTTTTTTTTTGCACAAAGTTGTCACTAAATGATATATTGCTCAAACATGCCATGGGCATATGTGGAATTACACCCCAAAATACATTCTGCTGTTTCTCCTGAGTACGGGGATACTACATGTGTGGGATTTTTTGGGAGCCTAGCTGCGTACAGGGCCCCGAAAACCAATCACTGCCTTCAGGATTTCTAAGGGTGTAAATTTTTGATTTCACTCCTCACTACCTATCACAGTTACGAAGGCCATAAAATGCCAAGATAGCACAAAACCCCCCAAATGACCCCATTTTGGAATGTAGACACCCAAAGCTGTTTGCTGAGAGGCATGGTGAGTTTTTTGCAGCTCTCATTTGTTTTTGAAAATGAAGAAAGAAAAGAAAAAGTATTTATTTTTCTTTTTTCACTTTTCAAAACTTTGTGACAAAAAGCGAGGTCTGCAAAATACTCACCATACCTCTCAGCAAATAGCTTGGGGTTTCTACTTTCCAAAATGGGGTCATTTGGGGGGGGGGGGGTTGTGCCATCTGGGCATTCCATGACCTCCAAAACTGTGATAGGCAGTGAGGAGTGAAATAAAAAATTTACACCCTTAGAAAGCCTGAAGGCGGTGCTTGGTTTTCAGGGTCCCGTACGCGGCTTGGCTCCCAAAAAGTCCCACACATTTGGTATCCCCGTACTCAGGAGAAGAAACAGAATGTATTTTGGAGTGTAATTTCACATATGCCCATGGCATGTTTGAGCAATATATAATTTAGTGACAACTTTGTGCAAACAAAGCAACTTGTGTCAAAATACAAAATATTCCATGGACTCGACATGCCTCTCAGCAAATAGCTTGGGGTGTCTACTTCCCAAAATGGGGTCATTTGGGGGGTTTTGAACTGTCCTGGTATTTTATGCACAACATTTAGACGCTTATGTCACACATCACCCACTCTTCTAACCACTTGAAGACACTTTTTGTTTACATGAAGAAAACATTTTTTTTTGCAAGAAAATTACTTTGAACCCCCAAACATTATATATTTTTTTAAAGCAAAGGCCCTACAAATTAAAATGGTGGGTGTTTCATTTTTTTTTTTTGCACAGTATTTGCGCAGCGATTTTTTCAAAAACTTTTTTCGGGAAAAAACACACTTTTTTAAATGTTAATGCATTAAAACACACTATATTGCCCAAATGTTTGATGAAACAAAAAAGATGATCTTAGGCCGAGTACATGGATACCATGGATACCAAACACGACATGCTTTAAAATTGCGCACAAACGTGCAGCGGCAACAAACTACATACATTTCTAAAAGCCTTTAAAAGCCTTTACAGGTTACCACTTTAGATTTACAGAGGAGGTCTACTGCTAAAATTACTGCCCTCAATCTGACCTTCGCGGTGATACCTCACATGCATGGTGCAACTGCTGTTTATATTTGACGCCAGACCGATGCTTGCGTTCGCCTTTGCGCGAGAGCAGGGGGGGCAGGGGTGCTTTTTTTTATTTATTTTTTTAAATTTATTTTGTTTTTTTATTTTATTTTTAAACTGTTCCTTTTTTTTTTTAATCATTTTTAATGTTATCTCAGGGAATGTAAATATCCACTATGATAGCAAGGTAGTGACAGGTACGCTTTTTTTTTGGGGTCTATTAGACCCTAGATCTCTCCTCTGCCCTCAAAGCATCTGACCACACTAAGATCGGTGGGATAAAATGCTTTCCCAATTTCCCAATGTTTACATCTGGCGAAATCTAAGTCATGAAATGCTCGTAGCTTCTGGTTTCTTAGGCCATAGAGATGATTGGAGCCATTCTAGTCTCTGATCAGCTCTATGGTCAGCTGGCGGAACCACCGGCTGCATTCTCAGGTTCCCTGTTGGGACAGGAGAGCCAGAGAAAACCATGGAAGATGGTGTGGGGGGGGCATTCCCTCCCACTGCTTGTAAAAGCAGTCTAGAGGCTAATTAGCTGCTAGGATTGCTTTTACATGAAAGCTGACCTCTGGCTGAAAAGAATGATACCAAGATGATACCTAAACCCACAGGCATCATTCTGGTATCACCATTCAAATGCCAGCAACATACTAGTACGTTGCTAGTCCTTGTTGGGCATATATTGTAATCTTTTTTTTACAAAAAACATAGTAAAAAATAAAACATTTTTTATCGCAATCTGTGCCTAAAATATATATATGCCGAAAGCATGGGGGCATCCACCCCAAAAGTTAGGAGCAAATCACTCCTCCACCCCTGCTGCCCCCATGCTTCGGCATATATGCTCTTTTTTTTAACTGTGGTGGTGAAATCACCTTCTACAGCGCTGGACTCATGGCTTTATGTTTCATGGGAGCAAACGCTGTTGCTGTCAAGATAAATAAATCCGCGCTGCAGCTGAATGGCGTACCTGCTAAGCAATTGATGGTTAACAATAAAACAAACATTACAGTATAACATACCATACCTGCAAAGCAAATACAATAAAACATAGTAAAAATAAAACAGAGAGAACGATAGATATAGAAGAATAGTGAGCGAATTTGTGGACACAGAGGAAGTTCTCCACAACATCAGTTGCGTAGAAATTTGGACTGTCGTGTCTGTGTGAAGGGAGGAAAGAACGAAAACATTCTTATTATCCCTCCACTTCACAGCAAGCAAATTATTAAATTTCAAGCAGGCTCTCTCCCCCAGCCTAAGACGGGAATATACAAGCCACTGGGGAAAGCCCCGGCGATTAGATCGTATGGTGCCACATGCGCCAATTTGATGATCAAACAAGTGACTAAAAAGTGGCACGCTTGTGTAATAATTGTCCACATACAATTGGTACCCCTTTCCGAATAAGGGTGACACCAAGTCCCACACAATCTTGCCAGCGCTCCCTATGTAGTCTGGGCAGTTCTCTGGCTCTACGTGACTATCTCTTCCCTCGTAAACCATAAAACTACATGTATAGCCTGTGGCCTTGTCACAGAGCTTATACATCTTGACCCCGTATCTGGCATGTTTGCTGGGAAAATACTGTTTGAATGACAAGCGGCCAGAAAACTTAATCAGGGACTCATCAACACAGACAACTTGATGGGGAGTAAACAAGGCTGCAAAACGTTGGTTGAAGTGGTTTACGAGGGGCCGAATTTTGTAGAGCCAATCATATTCAGGGTCACCCCGAGGTCAACAGAGTTAATTGTTGTTGAAATGCATGAACCGCAAGATCTGCTCGTATTGTGTCCTGGTCATGGAGGCAGAGAACACGGGCGTATGGTGAATTGGGTCAGTGGACCAATATGACCGCAACTCATTCTTTTTAGTTACACCCATGAGGAGGGATAGGCCCAGAAAGGTCTTAAATTCGGAGACCGTAATTGGTCTCCAGTTTCTGGCAAGGGTCAGCTGGGGATTAGAGGCGATGAATTGACCAGCATACAAATTGCTTTGGTCCACAATAGATCTATAGAGATCTTGGGTGAAAAACAGCGAATAAAAATCAAGTGACGTAAAATCAATTGTTTCCACCTGAATTCCGGGTTGGCCAGTGAATGGGGGAAGTACAGGTGCTGCAGAAGTGGTGGATTCCCAGTTAAGATTGGCGAATGCAATAGGAAGGGCACTATGGGCTTGACGGGCCTGTCTTTGTCTTCTTCTTGGTGGCAGCAGGACACTACTCGTGCTTGCCACCTCGCCAGCTTGAACTGCACTTATGGAACTCGCCACGTCACTAAGTGTTACTGCTGTGCTGGATGTACGACCAGGATGTACTAGGCCGCTGGTGCTTGCCAGTTCACCAGAAGGAATAGTGGTGCTAGTACTGGCTCTCTGCTCCATATGAGGGACCTGAGGTTCTTGCACCTCAACGAAAGCAGAAGAAGATCGGGGTCTGGTACGCCTGACCTTGGCAGGGACCACAACTCCGTCGTCAGAGCTATCTGTCAGGGTGCCGCTGCTGTCTACAGGATCATATTCTGAGCCTGAATCTGACAGATGAGTGACTTCCTCTTCACTATCTGTCATGCTGAGAAAGGTGTAGGCCTCTTCACTACTATACCTTCGATTTGCCATTTTGGGCTCTAAATTTACTGGTACAGTAGTGAGACTCGCAAGTAAAAAAGCTCCTGATTGTTAGCGACTGATTCAAACGCTACCAAAAAAACTCTTAGCATTCGCAGGGATCAGGCCTGACTCTGCGAACGCTGCAGTTATGTGTGTTGTGTTTTGTAAGTGACAGCGATCGATTGATACTGCACTTGGGTGGGCTGGGCTGGGCAGAGGGGGTAAACTACTAAGGGAGACATATGGTGCGTGCATGGGTGTTAGCGGTACTGGCACTAATATGACGCTGCCTGGGGCGATGCAGAACCTATCTGACGCTAAAACCTAACTTTGATCACTCGGGTGATTAGGGGGTTAAACCTTTATTGGGTATAATATGGCGGGTGCCCTGATGCTATAAAAAAAAGTCTAGCTAAACTGCATCACCCGTGGCACTTATACTGTGATCACAGGTAACACGGGGTAATCAAGGGGTTAAATCTTTATTGGGGGGTTAGGGGGGTCCCTAAACCTATCTGAGCCTAATACTAATTACCCTAACACTAATTAGTGTCACTAATGACACTTTTACAATGATCAAAAAAAAAATCTGATTGCTGTACTGGGTGACACAGTGACAGGTGGTGAAGGGGTTAATTGGGGGGGGTGATCGGGGGGTGAATTGTGTGCCTACGTGACCTGGTGTCAGTGTAGTGTTGGTGTACTTACTTGGATGTCTTCTCTCCTCTCGGTCTGGAACGAAAAGACCAACATGAGAAGAGATGACATCACTTCCCCTGTCAGTGTTTACAGTTACACAGACAGGGGAAGGATGTCATTCGTCAGGACCGATCACCAGGTCCAGGCCATATTTCACTGACCTGGGCCTGGGCCTAGGGATTGATCGGTTCCTGATTGAATCCGATTGTCGCGGCCGGCGGGGGGGCCCGCGCCCACTGTACAATGACGACGATTCGCCTGCCTGTGCCATTCTGCCGCAGTACAACTGCGGCGTACCACCAGCAATCGGTTACCATCAGCCTCTTTTAACATCCTCCCCTTTAGTGTTGATGACGCTCTGTCTCCACCCTATTGGTTGGCCTGTATGCCTGTTTCGCTGTCCTGTGTTTGCTTCGCACGGCTGGTGCCATGTGACGTGACTCACGTTGCGTTCGGCATTATGGACGTTGTAGGCACTTGGATACTGACACTGCGCAGGCGTGATGGCCGTCCTCTGTCCACTCCCGATTGGCTATTTCTGTAGCCAATGGGGTGGAGGGCTTTAAAGGCAGCTGTCGCAAATCCTCATTTGCTGACTTACTGGGACGCTGGTACGCTGGATCATTCTATGCAAGGTAACTCTCCCTCAGGGATCTTTTCTTTTTATGTGCACTCCACCTTCTCATTGTTGAGAGGTGTCCAATGGCACTAATATTCATTTTGGCATGTATCCTCCCCCTTCTTTCTTTATCAGGCATCTGCACGTTGATTGCTTGGACATCTCTGGCTACTTATGTATATTGGCTCTGCTCTTCAACTTTTTTCCAACACAGTGTTTTGTTGGAATTTATTTTTTGTTTGGAGCCCATTGATTCCCTGGATTGTACCATTACATTCCAGGGTAAGTTTTTCATCAGTACATAATGAAGCCACTCTTAGTTTATGTACATGTTATCTCTGTAATTTTTCATTTTAATCTTTATTTATTTTTATTCTTGCCTTGATTAAAAATATCTTATCTTCATCTTTTATCCAACCAATTTTCTATCAATTAATCGGCGCACATGTCCTAATAGGTCTGTCCATACAGTTCTGGTCTTAACAGTGCCCCTGTCTACTAAATAATCTTTATGGTTTTGCTATGTATTGAGGCTATCTAGCCCTCTTCTTTGTAATACAATGGAGCGTTATATCGCTATAGGTTTTTTATACATTTTTTCTCTTTACGGTATTTATGAAGCCTCCTTTTTGCCCTCTGCAGCCAACTACTTGGCAGTGAAGGGTTATTGCCCTGTGATACTGGACCACACTGGCCTTGCCCCGTTGGGCTGCCGGGGTATGTTTGTATATATGGGGATGTTTGGGACACAGTTCCATCACATGGGAGCATTCCCGGGGTGTTGGTTCGTTGGGAGGGGGTGGTCAGACTCTCGGCACCATGCCGCCAAATCATTCAGTGATACGCATCATGTTATTGTTTGCTCACTACTTTTTGTACCATATTTTCTGTTTCTGTTCTTTTTTTCTATAGAGCCACATTGTTTTCTATTATATTCTATTCCCCTGACGAAGCCAATGCCTTGGCAAAACTAGTAGGGAAGTACTGACCTGCTGATATACCTACCATCATCCTTCTTTGGTTAAAAGAATACTGTAAAGTGCTCCTTTTTTATATGTGGTTCAACGAAATGCACTAATGTTTTTAATTCATTGTAATAAAATATTTTTTTTATATACCTTTTGTATTGAGTTGTTGCTGGCACCGCAATAATCCCCTTTCCTCTGCTCCCCATAATACTTAAATTCTTGGGATGAGGTGCCTTATCTACTAGGACATAATAGCCACTATCTTGGTTTTCTTCTATGTGCTGTCTTTATTATTTTTTATAAATACTCAATCTTAATAAGAGAGCCAATTGGGTGCAATGCATCAGAGGGAAGTTGATGTCACCACGATGGGCAGGGACTGAACACCATTTTGTTGGATGGGATGCCAGTATTCTGTAAAACTACTATATGCCGAGTGAGTGCACATCTGAATGTTTTTACTGAAATAAAAAAAGTTTTCAGCTGACATATTGCACTTCCTTTTATCCTGCATGCATTTCCTGTATCAGTTCCTGTATATTGAGGAGTGAGGACCATAAGAGAAGCACTGTGGAGTTAGCTGACCCATGAGTACTGACACTAGAAAGCGTGTATGACCTCCCATTTGTTTGAGAGGTCCACTGGATTAGGTGAGCGTATACCCTAAGGGTTTATGGTGATGGGCACGGTGGTGTCTGGTGTGTAAAGATTTAAGAAGATTTAATCACTATAAATGGTGTAATTGGAAATTTTATGGACTATTTCATTTGATTGGAACATCAACATAACAAAATAAGATATCACTTTTGTTAGGCGTCTGCCTTCTCTCTCCCATCAGGATTTTTAAGTCATTCTTAAATCAGAAATGGCAATATAATTTAGAGGCAGAAAATGTGGCATGTTCTCAAAGCTTAAAGGAATGCCATTTTTTTTCTAAAGATTATTTTTGTACAAGTAGACTTGTAAATTAGAAATTCTCCACTATCAGCAGCATTGTGTTAAGGCATCAATTTCTGTACTAGTTATATATTTTTCAAGCATTTTGTTGTGAAGGGGTCGGATCCTGCAGTATAGCTGATCTCATCTGGTACGTGTGTATATAAGACAGTAACAAAGAAAGGAACTAAGGGGTATGGAAGAGAGTCGACATACAGTGTGACCAGTGAGACTACCAGAAAACAGGCTATACTAGCAGAAAGTGACTTCAAACATAGAGGTAGGTGACTATAAGAACCTTTGGTGGCTATGGTAACTGTGATATTGACTTTATATGGGCAGCTTTCAAATATAACATTATTAAAGGGAAAATATATAAAGTGAACAAAATAACAATGTAAAAGTATACAGCTGCAGAGTAACATATAAAGGAGTTTTAAATTTCAGTGCAATGGAGAGAAAATATGCTGTATGGGTAGCTGTGGATCTGAACATGTGTTTACAGAAATGTAATGTGTACTAAAAAAAAGGGGGAAAGATGACCACGGGAGATAAATTAGACAGAAAATGAATTACAGTACAGAACTTACATTTCTTTTGGTTCTTGTGTTTTAAGCAGTGTTTTTTGTCGTTCCAATTATTTTACACTTACTCTTACTATAGAACTTTGTGGTAAAAGGCATAATTGATTTGTGACTGATGTTTGTGAACAGAATTGATTTGGTTTCCCCAAATTCACTTTAATGTAGACTGCAGGAGCTACCTACAACTTGAAGTTAGCAATGACATCATATTTAGAAGATATAATACAGAAGAGTAATATTTATTAAAATATTACTAATTACTAAACCTGTGATGGTAAAACCGTTGTTGAAAAGACGCTTGACTGTAAAAAGACTTGAGTTGACTGTGTAAAAAAAATCATTCTTGTGCAGTGTCCAATTACACAACTGACTGTGTGGCACTATTTTCATCAACACAGCATCTGGAAGCTGCTATTACTAATTTCTCCCTCTAAAAAAACAGTTACGTCCCAAGCTGTCAGGCTGATCCTCTTAACTCAATGCTTTTGGAGATATGGCCTTTTCTGTGATTGTCTTGATCTTAATTTGTGTTCTAAATCAATGATATGGGAAGTTTTGATGTTAGCAGGTCAGCAAAACAGCTAGTCAAGTGGCACTTTCCAAAACAGCTAGGCAATGGCAGTCTTCTTATTTATGTCAAAGATTTACTTCCAGGGCACAAAAGAAGGAACCCTCAAGCTTACCTTTTTAATATTGATGCATGGTAGTTGATCTTCTAAAAAAAAGTGTTTAAGCTTTTCTCACTTATTTTAATCTTATTGCACTCAAAAAAAGTGCCTAGGTAGGCCAGGGGGCTTAAAGTCATGGACCAAAGTGAGCATTTTAAACTTTTTTTGCATTGGGGATATGTTGATTAGAAAAAACTGGGGGGGGGTGGATTTATTAAAACTGGAGCATGCAAAATCTGGTGCAGCTGTGCATAGAAACCAATCAGCTTTCAGGTTTTATTGTGAAAGCTTAAATGAACAAGCAGAAGTTAGAAGCTGATTGGCTACCATGCACTGCTGCACCATATTCTGAGTGCTCTAGTTTAATTCTTTTATAATTCCTGCTTTAAACACTTACGGACCACCCGCCATCATTATAGGGTGGTACTTTGAAGAGGAATATTGCTGTGATGGCAGCAGCTAGCTGCCATAACCCCGGTATCCTCTTCTTCAGCGGGCAGTCTGCTTTCAGATAAAAGTGGTCTCTGTGGTGGATTCGCCGTGAGATCACTTTTATCGGTGGCGGGAGTCTGCCCCCTCCCTCCCGACGCTCTCTGGTGCCCTATGCCTCTTACCGGAGCCGCCAGCAGCAGCAGAGGGAGTGCTTGGTATGGAGCTGAGTGAGGGGAAGATGGCCCCCGCTGGGCTCTATACAATTGCAGCGCAGAAGCGATGTCAAGACTTCACTTCCGCCCATAGCTCTTAAAAAGGGACTTTTTTTTTTATTGCATTTTAGTGTAAATATGAGATCTGAGGTCTTTTTGACCCCAGATCTCATATTTAAGAGGTCCTGTCATGCTTTTTTCTATTACAAGGGATGTTTAAGAACAGTGTAAAAATAAAAAATAAAAAGTAAAATAAATAAGAAAAACAAAGCTTGCGTGCAAAAGCGAACGCATACTTGAGTAGTGCTCATATATGAAAATTGTGTTCAAACCACACATGCGAGGTATCGTCGTGATCATTAGAGCGAGAGCAATCATTCTAACTCTAGACCTCCTCTGTAACTCAAAACATGCAACCTGTTGAATTTTTTAAACGTCGCATAAGGATAAAAGTTTGTGGACATTCCAGCGAGCGCAATTTTGAAGCGTGACATGTTGGGTATCAATTTACTTGGTGTAACATCATCTTTCACAATATAAAAAAAAAATTGGGCTAACTTTACTGTTGTCTTACACTTTTTTTAATTAAAAAATATTTTTTCTAAAAAAAGTGCGCTTGTAAGACCGCTGCGCAAATACGGCGTGACAGACAATATTGCAACAACCGCCATTTTATTCTCTAGGGTGTTAGAAAAAAATATATATAATGTTTGGGGGTTCTAAGTAATTTTCTAGCAAAAAAAAAAAAAATGATTTTAACTTGTAATCAACAAGTTTGAAAAATAGGCCTGGTCTTAAAGTGGTTAATGTAAGTCCCTTGTGGTAGCATATACTATTTATTGTTTGCAGCTGTGCAGTCCTGTGGGTGTAGCAGCCTTGGCTTTTGGATGTATGGATTTTTGATCAATGTGCATAGGCGTGCGCAAGGGGTGTGCCATGTATGCCTGGGCACACCTTAATCCTGGGGTTGGCAACCCATCAATGGCGATCTCCCCAGTGATCATGGGCAGGTGACAGGTAAACTGCAATCCTTACTTGCTGACCCCAAGAACCTGGAGAGGAGGTGCAATTTAGTGGAATCAATCTATATTTTCCTCCTGCAGCAGCTGAAATTAGGCTTCTCCTCCTCTCCCTCTCACCGACATTCAGCTGCCACAGGAGAAAAATACCAATACCATACCAATATATGCCACCCCCTGTGAGCTCCCTTGCTCACCCCTCCCCCCATTGCTTCAGGAAGGAGAGCTGGGAAGAGACGAGTAAATATGTCACACACGCATGTGTGTTGGAGCTTTGAGGTGCACACCCTAATGCAATAGGCTGCGCACCCCTATGTCAACGTGTGTGTTTCCCAACTATCCAAATGCAGACATTTTGTGTTACTGTAACAAACTTTCTTGCTGTTGGTAGTGCCATATTTTTTTTCTTTCCCTTTTTATAGCAACTTCACATGTGCAGAAAGACATTGATATGACAGGCAGTAGGGCTGTGCTAAAATAATAAAAATAAATAAATGTATAATAAATAAATATAAATGTATAATGAACAGTTAAATGATTGTACCATTAGCTTTTAACTGTTAAAATCTAGGGTTGTAATGTAAATTGTGTATTAAGACAAACAGGTTTATATAGTTTTGGATACAGTGGGGATGAATTAGAACTCCTTTCGTCTTTTTTTTTTTTTTTTTTTTTTTTTACTGCTATCCAGGGACCAGAGAGATCTACCATCAATTTCTGTTCCGCCGACAACACTTTTACCAAATAGAAAGTGAGGAAAATCTGCAACCAGGAAACAGAGAGGAAAGAAATCTGGCAGGGGTTCTAGCCATCCCCTACTAAAGAAAAGCATTTTTATATGTCTTTGTTGTTGTTGCATTATTATACTCACCCTAAAGATAGCAGGAAGTGAGGTTAAATTACTTTAACAAAGAACTGGATAACAAGACAAGGGTTGTAATTATATCACACTCATTTTTAAAGTGGTGTAACGCTCCCCACTTGGGGGTTACTAGGTAATGCATGTTCTCCTGTGCAGTCATGACCCTGTGAACTCTCTAGCCCTTCTGACACTCTAGGTTCAAACATGTTGTGTATACCTTAAATTACACAGGGAGACAAGGCAAGTTTAAATTCTGTCTGATTTTACTTACTCAAGAAGAGAGATTTAAATGAAGGATTAGTCAGCCAAATCCTGGTTACAGTCAAGACTAGGTTAAAATAATGCTTGCAACAATACCAGTTAGTAATGACAAGTGAGTGATTACATTATACACAATCACAATTGAATACCTTGAGGCAGCTATTGGTGATATAAGGAAATGTTTCTGCTGTTATATTGGGAGTTATTTAGCGTCAATGTAGACCTTACCAGTGAGCCGAGTCTACGCATGTTTATTAAACTAAAAGAAAAAACAGGGAATGAACAAGGAAAAAAGGTGTACTATAACAGTAAACCTAGGTCGGACTTTAAAGGCATAGGAAACAACGAAGAGGTATGAGAATAAACACTATTTATTGAAAAATACACAGCATGAATAGAACAGTACAGAAAAATTAAAAATCATGTATACTGATACATAATGTGCAGTGAGCCCTTGTGTATCTACGTGTTTCACCGTTAGGCTTCTTCAGGATACAGTCAAGGTTCTACAGATAGCAAATAAAGAGAACGGACCTCACTGTCTGAAAATAGAACATATAGGTTTTAAAATGGTGATATACCACTGTACATTTAAAAATTGATTTTCGTCAATAGGAAATAACCATAATGCAGGTGGATATATACAAGAAGAAAAAAAAAATGTATAATATCCACGATACATTCAGCTAATCCCATGAGTAGACCAACATATATAAAAATCCAGTGCATGTTCATTCATTGTCCATACAAGGAGTTTTAAACAGTTACAGCAGTGTATTTTCCATAGGTATGATTAATTCCTTATATATTATTATTATACAGTATTTATTATACAGGATTTATAAAGCGCCAACAGTTTGCGCAGCGCTTTACAACATGAGGGCAGACAGTACACATACAAATCAATACAGGAGTGATTAGAGGGCCCTGCTCGTTAGAGCTTACAATCTAGAAGGGAGGGTCAAGTGGAAACAAAAAGGTAATAACTGTGGGGGATGAGCTGATGGAGAAAATGAAAATACAGTTGTTAGGTGTGGGTAGGGTAGGCTTCTCTGAAGAGAAGGGTTTTCAGGGATCGTCTAAAAGCTAATAAAGTAGGAGATAAGGGGACAGATTGGGGTAAGGCATTCCATAGGATTGGAGGGGCTTTGGAAAAGTCCTGGAGGCGAGCATGGGAGGAGGTGACGAGGGAGCTAGAGAGCAGGAGGTCTGGAGAGGAACGAAGAGAACGAGTAGGTTGGTATTTATAGACTAAGCTAGTGATGTAGCTGGGGGCGAAATTGTGGATGGCTTTGTACGTAGTTGTTAGTATTTTGAATTTAATTCTTTGGCCGAGCGGAAGCCAGTGGAGGGATTGACAGAGAGGAGTGGCAGACACAGAGCGATTGGTGGATGAGTCTGGCAGCAGCATTCATGATGGATTGAAGAGGTGATAGACTATGCAGAGGTAAGCCAATGAGAAGGGAGTTGCAGTAGTCGAGGTGAGAGATCACCATCGAGTGAATTCAGAGCTTTGTTGTGTCATTGGTTAGAAAGGGACGTATTTTGGAGATGTTGCGGAGGTTGAGGCGGCAGGATTTGGACAGTGATTGGATGTGTTGGTTGAGGGAGAGTTCAGAGTCCAGGACAACACCTAGAACCCTGGCATGTGGGGATGGGCTTATAGTTGTGCCATCAATTTTGACAGAGAGATCAGGGGAAGGGGAGGGGGCATATAGGGGAGGAAAAATTATAAGTTCGGTTTTGGATAGATTGAGTTTGAGGAAGTGGTGTGACATCCAGACTGATATATCTGTTAGTAAATTAGTGATACGTGAGGAGACAGAGGGAGTAATCTGAGGGGTAGAGAAATAGATTTGAAAGTCGTCAGCGTAGAGGTGGTATTGGAAGCCATGGGAGGCTATCAGTTGACCCAGGGAGGAGGTGTAGATTAAAAATAGGAGAGGTCCAAGAACTGAACCTTGGGGGACCCCAACAGAGAAAGGAAGAGGAGAGGAGGGAGGAAGTAGAGTTGTAAGAAACGCTAAAGGTGCGGTTGGATAAGTAGGAAGAGAACCAGCAAAGAGTACAGTCATGGAGACCAAAGGCGTGGAGTTTTTTGAGGAGGAGGGGGTGGTCAACTGTATCAAAGGCAGCAGAAAGGTCCAGTAGTAGGAGTACAGAATAGTGTCGATTGGTTTTGGCCGTTAGTAGATAGTTTATTAGTTTTAGGAGAGCAGGTTCTGTGGAGTGTTGAGGATGAAATCCAGACTGAAGGGGATCAAGAAGGCTATTATCAGCGAGGTGGGCGCTCAGTCAGTTGTAGACCAGACATTCAAGGAGTTTGGATAAGGAGGGGAGCAAGGAGATGGGGCATAGGTTGTTAAGATTGGATGGGTCCAGTGAGAGCTTTTTAAGTATGGGTCTGACAAGTGCATGTTTTAGAGAGTTGGGGAAGATGCCAGAAGAGAGGGAGAGATTGAAGATGTGGGTTAGAGAGTGTAGCATAGAGCCAGAGGGTGAACGTAGCATTTGTGAGGGAACAGAAACCAGAGGGCAGGTGGTAAGGTGGACATTACCAAGTAGTTTAGCAACTTCGTCTATAGCGATGATTGTGCCTGTGGGCATGAAGTGTAAACCGTGGAGGGTATCGGAACAGAAGAGATCTCCGCGTGAATTGTAATAATCTTCTGTTTGAAGTGATTGGCGATCTCCTGGGCAGTGAGTGAATTAGCGGAGGCAGTGGAGGATGAAGTAGAGAGTTGAAGGTAGAGAAGAGTTGACGATAACGGGATGATAAGTTTCTAATGAGAGTGATAAAATAGGTCTGCTGCCAGAGAGGAGGCTGGAATTGTATTTTTGGAGGGCAGATTTATATTGGTTGAAATCTCTCTGAGACTTGGTCTTACACCACAGGCGCTCATGAGCACGACTACGTTTTTTCAGATTTCTAGTATCATCTGTTTGTCAAGGTTGAAGGGGTCGGCGCTTGATTCTGTGTGTAGTGAGGGGGGCCAGTGAGTCCAGTGAGGCTAGAAGTGAAGCGTTTTATACAAAAGTGGCTAGGTTGGTGCAGAAGAGGGGTGAGATTTTATCGTAGATGTGACGGGAGGGCCCGTGGAACTCAGAATACATCTTATGTCTAAGTCACCCTGTGCCATCCTGGCACAGGGTGAGTGAGAAAATATATCTTGGACTACTTAAAATGGGACAGTAATATTTGTCCACAATATGTCCCAGGATGTATGTAGAGACTATTATTGGTTTGGTTGATTCTGAACGCAACCTGTTAATTGAATGAGCTGATCACATTGTCCTCTATACAATGTAGGAGACGGGACGACTCCTATTGGAGCTCATGTTAATTAGGTTAATTAGGTTTTGTTTGTATTGTTAATTGTAATTAGCTCCAGCTATTGTGTTTATACTACTGTGTGAAGCTCGGTGCCCACAAGTCTGGGCGAAAGGTCATGTTTCAGTCACCTAGGCTTTATAAAGGATTAGATAATTAGCTCATGTTAATTAGGTTACAGTTGTATTGTTAGGGGAGGTTCCAACGGCATATAAAGTCTTGTAATTTTGATTCTAAATAAAGTGAGTCCTGATGTACTCCAAGACTGGTGTTGTCTAGTTCTTGGGGGTTCCTATAGCCAGATCCATTGGACTCGTGTTCCAGAACATAGGAAGCGGTATACTGACGGAAGCACTCAAGCGGAGTGTGGGACGTTCCGTGACAGTAGAGGTTGTCGATAGCAGAGTAGAGAAGAGAAGGGTTGAGATGACGTAGGTTTTTGCGGGTAACTTTAAGGTGGTTGGAGGGAGAGAAGGGGAAGGAGAGGGAGAGAGTGAAACTATTAAGGTTGTGATCAGAGGGAATGGATAGTTAGAGAGGTTGCATGGAGTGCAAAGGTGAGCGAAAACAAGGTCAAGGATATTGCCTTCGGAGTGAGTAGGAGCATGTATCCACTGCTTCAGGTCAAAGGAGGAGGTTAGGCTGAGAAGTTTGGAAGGGGCAGGGGTGTTAGTATTAATAGGGATGTTCAAGTCCCAAGAATGATTGTGGGGATTTCAGAGGAAAGAAAGTAGGGTAGCCAGGCAGAGAAGTCATCAAGAAAGGTTGATACTGGTCCAGGGGGCCTGTAGATCATGGCTATCCTTAGAGAAATTGGAGTGAAAAGACGAATGTAGTGTGCTTCGAAAGAGGAGAGTGACAGAGAGGGAGGTGGTTGAAGTACCTGAAAGGTGCTATGTGGGGCTAGAAGGATTCCGACACCTCCTCCCTTACATCTACTGGATCTGGGGGAGTCAGTCAAGAGAAGACCACCATGGGATAGGGCAGCAGAAGACGCAGTGTTGGATTCGTGGAGCCAGGTTTCGGTAATGGCGAGTAGGTTAAATGAGTTGGTGATAAAGAGGTCATGGAGAGAGGCGAGTTTGTTGCAGACAGAACGGGAGTTCCAAAGGGCACAAGAGATAGGGAGTCTGGTCTTGGGAAGAATAGAAATGGGAACTAAATTGTGTTGATTGTGGCTGCTGCCAGAGGGTGCGGGGTGATGGGTGCATGGGGTACAGTTAAATGATGGAGGCCCAGGGTTTGGGGATACATCTCCAGAGGTTAGGAGAAGCAGGAGGGTGAGGGAGGTAATATGGGAGTGAGATTTATATGAAGGGACATGCCCCAGGGTCTTGGAGATATTTAGTGTGTGTGGATTTAGAATTGGCAGTAATAAGGAGAGGACAGAAGTGAGGGTGATAGATAGATA
The DNA here is from genome assembly GCF_042186555.1 of Aquarana catesbeiana. Lineage (NCBI taxonomy): Eukaryota > Metazoa > Chordata > Amphibia > Anura > Ranidae > Aquarana > Aquarana catesbeiana. The sequence continues at coordinate 528,161,726 of NC_133325.1, read as the reverse complement.
TATATATATATATATATATATATATATATATATATATATATATATATATATATATATATATATATATATATATATATATATATATATATATATGCTGTGGGGGGGAGAAGAGGGGTGAATAAATTTATTATATTATATATTATAGATGATTATAATAATCTAACAATATCTTATTAAACCTCCATAGGATTCGTATCAAGATAAATAATAATAATAATAATAATAAAAAAAAACAAGATATACCTAATTTATACAAATAATGAGAAAGTGATAATATATACACAGACCATGCCGAAAGGGTCAACCGGGTAGGAATACATTGCTGTAAGTACTTAAAGCATACAGAATCAAGTGGCCAATATCAGGAGAATATTGTACAAATATTATTGGCAGCTGATGATATCTATAGAAAAGATTTAAAACTTAGCATTTCATTCAGGCCTGGGTACCGAGTTGCTCATAAGTCATATACCCATTGGGTCTCCCTTTGGAGCACCCTCTTATCAAAGTTGCCCCCTCGAGGGTCCTCGTAGACACGATCGAGGGCGGCATATTTGAAAACCCCCGGGATCATATTTGTGTTTGAAAGCCACATGGTGGCCCATGGTGGTATTCAAAAGGCCATTGGTGGCGTAATACACATGGTCCTTCATCCGTTTCCAAAATGATCTAATCATCTTGCGAATGTAGAAGGCTCCACATTGGCAAAAGATAATATAAATCACACCCCTCGTTTGACAGGTAATATGGTGCCGTAGGGTGTGAGTATGGTCATTAGGAAGGGGGATAGAAGCCCCCTCCATCAACAGATGACAAATATTACACTTGCCACATCAAAACAGTCCTGCTTGGTCCCTTTTGGTTTCTGATTTGTGGTAATGACTGTGTACAAGGCGATCTCTGATTGACCCCGCACTGCGAAAAGTGATCTCAGGTCTAGGTCCCACATAATTAGCAAGTGTGGAGTCTGTGGATAATATGTACCAGTGTTTTTGAATAATAGATCATATTAATTGATGTTGCTCAGAGTATGTTGTGATTAGCCTTACTACATTGGAATCAGTCTTTTTAGGTTTTGGGAGCAAAGCCACATTCCTAGGACGGCCTAGGGCTTTATTAAAAGCCTTTTTTAAAAAGATGTCCTGTTGTATCTTCTAGTCAATAAACATTCATAAAGAAGGTCAGCTTCCTGCTTAAAATATGCCTCATTGGAACAGTTCCACCTCAGGTGTAAGTACTGGCCAAAGTGTGGGTGTGCACTTGAGGCGTGTAATATCGTGTTCCCAGCAGTGGGCTTGTGATAAAGTGATTTACTAATAGTACCATCGGTTCCAATGTTGATGGTAATATCAAGATAGGCAATTGTAGTTGTACTTGATTGCATGGTAAACTTAAGGTTGTACCCATTGGTACTAAACATTTTCATAAATTGATCCAGCGCCTCCACAGGCCCCACCCACAGCATGAGAATATCATCTATGTAGCGGAACCAGCACAGAACATTGGCCAAAAACTCCAGACAGAGGCTATTGGAGGGGACTGAACGCTAGCCTCTTGCCAACAGATTATGGGCCCTGGCATTTGGGGAAATGGTGCTCTCTGTGAGCTATATGCCTGGGGACCCTGGGGTTGGTGTTACTTTGGATTCAGCTCCATGTCCCCCCAAAACACACAGACTCTGGGGACCCTGTATTTGCCATAGTAGCAATAGTGACTGAGCCATACTGTTGGGGCTCATACTGTGAGAAGATGCTAATGTCATCAACTCCACTCACCTGTCTGATGTCAGCTATAATGTGTGTAATGTAAATAAGTTTAGTCTAGGTTCTAAGGGTATTCAACTCATTGTTGTTTGTTCTAATTAACCCTGTGTTGATGTTTATGGTAATGTATGTTAATTGAATGAGCTGATCATTGTCCTCTATACCATGTAGGAGACAGGATGACTCCTATTGGAGCGCATGTTAATTAGGTTAATTAGGTTAGCGTTGAGTCAGCCTGGTGTATAAATTTGTGTGAGATCTCAAATAAAGGGTTAGTTCTGATGTACTCCAAGACTGGTGTTGTCTAGTTCTTGGGGTTCCTATAGCCAGATCCATTGGACTCGTGTTCCAGAACTTAGGAAGCGGTATATGACGGAAGCACTCAAGCGGAGTGTGGGACGTTCTGTGACAACATTCCCACCCCCCCAGGTACAGGTTTGCATAGGAGGGCGCACAGCACGTACCCATAGCGACACCCTGCACCTGGAGGAAGTGGGACTCGAAGGAAAACACGTTCTTGGTCAGGATATGAGATAACAGTTGTAATACAAAGTTGTTGAGACCCTGTGACTTAGGACCCCTTTCCCCCAAAAATCTACAGATGACCTCAATGCCATAATTATTTGAAATGGATGAATAAAGGGCCTCAATATCGATAGCTACAAGAAGAGAACATCCAACGGGTACCGTCAGACTATCCAGATTACGAAGGAGATCTGATGTGTCCTTAATGTATGAGGGCAATGTGATAACATGAGGATGAAGATATTCGTCAACAAATTTCGGTCTTGGAACCTACTCCTGAAACGATCGGGCATCCTGGGGGGTGTAAAAGATTTTTAGGCGTTTTAAGGAGCGAATAAAAGGTAGGGTCTTGGGATGTGGAACCTGCAAGCCCTCAAAAATCTGTTTGGTGATCAAGCCATCGGCAAAGACGGAAGCAATGGTGTCATCATACTGTTGATTAAATCTAGTAATGACATGTTCCGATATTGGTTTATACCTAGATCGTTTTTTTAGAATGTCCCAACACATATTTCTATATTGTAACTCATCCATTACTACCACGTTTCCGCCCTTGTCCGAGGGCTTGATCACCAAACAGGATTTCTTACTAAGGTTCTGAAGTGCAGTCCTGTGTGCACGACTAAGGTTGTGGCCCGTCGGTTTTGGAAAGGTAAGGGATTCAATTTCCTTAATTGAGTAAGAAGAGTCCAAATATTGGGGTTGGTGTGTAAGGAGTGAAATTGAGTAGACTTTTCTTTTACCGCATTCCCCAATGAATCGATCTCATTCTGGTAAAGGGTCAGTTGAACCTGAAGACTTCATCAGACTTCTGTTGGGTTACTTGTGTTGACCCATCCTCATTCTCCTCCAATAGGAGGACCAGATTTCTCAGTGCTCTAAATTCGGCCACTGTGAAATCCTTCCATATCTATTGATTGGCAGCCTCACTCTGTTTCTCTCGTCTATCCTTATCAAACATATGTTATGTTATGATATGGAAGGATTTCACAGTGTTCGAATTTAGAGCACTGAGAAATCTGGTCCTCCTATTGAAGGAGAATGAGGATGAGTCAACACAAGTAACCCAACAGGAGTCTGATGAAGCTAGGAGTCTTCAGGTTCAATTGACCCTTTACCAGAATGAAATCAATTCATTGGGGAATGCGGTCAAAAAAAGTCTACTCAATTTCCCTGCTTACACACCAACCCCATTATTTGGACTTTTCTTACTCAAACAATTAAGGAAGTTAAATCAATCACTTACCTTTCCCAAACCGACGGGCCACAACCTTAGTTGTGCACACAGGACTGCACTTCAGAACCTTAGTAAGAACTCCTGTTTGGTGATCAAGCCCTCGGACAAGGGTGGAAACATGGTAGTAATGGATGAGTTACAATATAGAAATATGTCTTGGGACATCCTGAAAAACCGATCTAGGTATAAACCAACATCGGAAGATGTCATTACTAGATTTAATCAACAGTATGATGACACCATTGCTTTCGCCTTTGCAGATGGCTTGATCACCAAACAGATTTTTGAGGGCTTGCAGGTTCCACATCCCAAGACCCCTACCTTTTATTCGCTCCCTAAAACACCTAAAAATCTTTTACACCCCCCAGGACGCCCAGTTGTTTCGGAGTAGGTTCCAAGACTGAGAGAGCTAGCAAATTTGTTGACAAATATCTTTGTTCTCATGTAATCACATTGCCCTCATACATTAAGAACACTTCAGATCTCCTTCATAATCTGTATCTAGATTTTTGGTGGAAAGAGGTCTTAAGTCACAGGGTCTCAACAACTTTGTATTACAACTGTTATCTCATATCCTGACCAAGAACATGTTTTCCTTTGATGAGTTCCACTTCCTCCAGGTGCAGGGTGTCGCTATGGGTACATGCTGTGCACCCTCCTATGCAAACCTGTACCTGGGGGGGTGGGAACATGATCTGTTTTCAAGTGAGGAGTCTGTGGAGTTTTTGGCCAATGTTCTGTGCTGGTTCCGCTACATAGATAATGTTCTCATGCTGTGGGCGGGGCCAGCGGAGGCGCTGGATCAATTTATGAAAATGCTTAGTACCAATGGGTACAACCTTAAGTTTACCACGCAATCAAGTACAACTACAATTGCCTATCTGGATATTACCATCAACATTTGAACTATTAGTACATCACTTTATCGCAAGCCCCCTGCTGGGAACACGATATTGCACGCATCAAGTGCACACCCACGCTCTCTGGTCCAAAATATCCCCTTTTGCCAGTACTTACGCCTGAGGCGGAACTGTTCAAATGAGGCATATTTTAAGCAGAAAGCTGACCTGCTTTATGAACGCTTTTTGACTAGAGGATGCAGCAGGACATCTTTAAAAAAGCTTTTAATAAAGCCCTAGGCTGTCCTAGGAATGTGACTTTGCTCCCCAAACCTAAAAAGACTGATTCCAATGTAGTAAGGCTAATCACAACATACTCTGAGCAACATCAAGTAATACGATCTATTATTCAAAAACACTGACACATATTAGCCCTGAGATCACTTTTTGCCGTGCGGTGTCGATCAGAGATCGCCTTGTACACAGTCATTACCACAAATCAGAAACCAAAAGGGACCAAGCAGGGCTGTTCCGATGTGGTACGTGTAATTTTTGTCATCTGTTGGGGGGCTTCTATCACCCATCCTAATGGCCATACTCACACCCTACGGCACCATATTACCTGTCAAACGAGGGGTGTGATTTATATTATCGTTTGCCAATGTAGAGCCTTTTACGTTGGCAAGACGATTAGAACGTTTTGGAAACGAATGAAGGGCCATGTGTATTATTCCACCAATGGCCTTTTGAATACCACCATGGGCCACCATGTGGCTTTCAAACATAAATATGATCCAGGGGTTTTCAAATTTGCCGCCCTCAATTGTGTCTACGAAGACCCTTGAGGAGGCAACTTTGATAAGAGGGTGCTCCAAAGGGAGACCCAATGGGTATATGACTTATGAGCAACTCGGTACCCAGGCCTGAATGATATGCTAACTTTTAAATCTTTTCTATAGATATCATCAGCTGCCAATAATATTTGTACAATATTCTCCTGATATTGGCCACTTGATTCTGTATGCTTTAAGTACTTAGAGCAATGTATTCCTACCCGGTAGACCCTTTCGGCATGGTCTGTGTATATATTATCACTTTCTCATTATTTGTATAAATTAGGTATATCTTGTTTTTTTTCTATTATTATTATTATTATTATTATTTATCTTGATACGAATCCTATGGAGGTTTAATAAGATATTGTTAGATTATTATAATCATCTATGTTGCTAGAATATAAATTTATTCACCCCTCTTATCCCCCCCACAGCATATATATATATATATATATATATATATATATATATATATATATATATATATATATATATATATATATATATATATATATATATAACCCTCACTTCTGTCCTCTCCTTATTACTGCCAATTCTAAATCCACACACACTAAAAATCTCCAAGACCCTGGAGCATGTCCCTTCATATAAATCCCACTCCCATATTACCTCCCTCACCCTCCTGCTTCTCCTAACCTCTGGAGATATATCCCCAAACCCTGGGCCTCCATCATTTAACTGTACCCCATGCACCCATCACCCCGCACCCTCTGGCAGCAGCCACAATCAACACAATTTAGTTCCCATTTCTATTATTTCCAAGACCAGACTCCCTATCTCTTGTGCCCTTTGGAACTCCCGTTCTGTCTGCAAAAAACTCGCTTCTGTATTCCTACCCGGTTGACCCTTTCCGCATGGTCTGTGTATATATTATCACTTTCTCATTATTTGCATAAATTAGGTATATCTTGTTTTTTTTTATTATTATTGATCTTTATACGAATCCTATGGAGGTTTAATAAGATATTGTTAGATTATTATAATCATCTATGTTGCTAGAATATAAATTTATCATGAATTAATCATACCTATGGAAACAACACTGCTGTAACTGTTTAAAACTCCTTCTATGGACAATGAATGAACATGCACTGGATTTGTATATATGTTAGTCTACTCGTGGGATTAGCTGAATGTTTCGTGGATATTATGCAAAATTTTTTTCTTTTGTCGTCGCCCTCTTTTGATGTCATCATTTTGCCGCCGTTTTTCCAGCGGTTTTGGCGCGAATTTGGGCTTTAAATGGTCACCACATGCAGGGACATGTTGTGACTAGCACAAGGCTGTCTCCCCCCTATTTATTGTCTAAATATTAAAGTAAGTACTTTTGCTTTGTAGCTATAGATGGATACTTTTAGTGCATCACTTGGTTACTTAACCTCTTGTTTACTATTTTTCTTGGTTTTGTTTTTTGTTCTATAGATTTTGCTACACATTGTGGACAATCTCTATCTCATATTTGGACTATATACCCATTGGGTGTCCTCATTGCTTGGTGGGCTTTGAAGCCCATAGTTGGCTCCCCTCCCTCTTTGGTACTGAGTCCACTCTTTGTGCATTATTTTGCCCCTGTCCCTGGAACTGTCTGGCTTTTCCTGCTCCTCTCTTAGTAGCAGGTACCCCTCTCCTATGATCATTGTCATTAGGTGCTGTATACTAACATACTTTAAAGAAGCCTTCTCTGTGTGTTGGTAGTTATATATTTATATCATCTCACACTGTTTACTAGATTGGGCTGGCCTGACCTATCTGTGCATAGATCCTGACGGTGGTGTAGTAGAACCTGTTTCCAGTGGGATGGTACCCTCTGAACCAGTATTTGTATAGTTATAATTGAGACTTATCTCTCTGCAAGGTATTGACATCTGTTTAAATGTATCTATCGATTTTTCTTTTCTTTTTTTTTTTTTTTACTTGTATATATCCACCTGCATTATGTTTATTTCCTGTTGACAAAAATCAATTTTTAAATGTACAGTGGTATATCACCATTTAAAAACCTATATGTTCTATTTTCAGACAGTGAGGTCCGTTCTCTTTATTTGCTATCTGTAGAACCTTGACTGTATCCTGAAGAAGCCCAACGGTGAAATGCGTAGAAACACAAGGGCTCACTGCACATTATGTATCAGTACACATGAATTTAAATTTTTCTGTACTGTTCTATTCATGTTGTGTATTTTTCAATAAATAGTGTTTATTCTCATACCTCTTTGTTGTTTCCTATGCCTTTAAAGTCCGACCTAGGTTTACTGTTACGGTTCACCTTTTTTTCCTTGTTCATTCCCTCAGTTTACGGATGTGGCTGTGTGAGTGCGCTCCTTTTCTGTTCACTATTAAAAAGAAAAAACAGTCCATCCAGGATTCCCACGCAGGGGTTTCAACTTCAAAGCAATAATGAAATAAATGGAAAATACCGAGCCACCTGGCTCTCTGGTCATCACTGCTATTCAGGCATTGACCTTGGTCCTCTTGACCCTGCAACTGTGTCCCTGCTTGGTACCCACACTGTACCTCTAGTGACACTCTCTCTCTCTCTCTCTCAGCTTCCTGGCTGCTTCAGCCCACTGGCTTGGGCCCTCCGTCTGCTCTGTCAGACTGTCCTGTGCCAACAGGCACACTTCTCCCTTGCACAACTGGAGCCCAGAACCCTGGTCCTGGCTGTGCTATAAGCCCAGGACCCACCTGTACAATCAACAAGCCAGACTCCTGGCTGTTCCCAAAACCCGGTCCCAGGATTGGAGATTCAATCTCATCTAGATCACTATGAAATCTCCAGGCTCCAGGTCCCCAACTGGATTTTACCAATCACAGAGTAAACTGATAAAACAGTTTCCTCCAAATTAAATAATCCTCCTGGAACCTCTCAACCTGCCTATTTGAGAATCCTGGGCGACAATCACTAGGACAGGGATCCGTACTGTCACATATCCTCCCCTTTGTTTCGAACTGGAGGGAGAAACACACAAATTTATTTTGGCACCTCCCAACCTTTTTTCCGGGTCCTCTTCCAAGAGCACTTTCTCTCCTGAAATTTTAACGGGGTCCCCCTGGCCTTTCGATCAACCCTTCTACCTCCACGCTTCAAGTTCCCAGTTTTCCAAAAACCTCTCTCAGCATTACTGTCCTGAGACTGTAGGGAGCCTATTTCTATGGTGTTTATAACGGGACCCCTCCTCTTATTTCTGGTACCTGACTCAGCAGTCACTAATTGTTGTTTCCTAGGTTTACCTGTACATTTGGACACCACATTATCATGTACCATTAACACATTACTCGGTTCATCATGAGCAGACATATTCACACAGACATTACACCATTCCCCTGTCTCAGGGACCTTATCAGGTTTGTCACATGAACCTATTATGGGACCGGGGACCCAAGTCTCTTTAACCACCTTTAACCCACTGCTGTTTTCTGGTCCATGCTCGGCCCTTCCATCTCATGTGGTTTGTCCACTGGTGCAGAATATGCCCCCTTCACCGTCAACTGACCAGCACTAATCTGGACCATAGCAACAGAAATGCTTTCCATCTGGCTGTTAGGAGGTGAAACCTCAGACATTTTTGACTCACTTTCCATTTCTCTAATGCCTCTTTCATATTCCACTTTTACAGGAAGTAATCCAGCAGCATACCCAGTAGCAACTTTTAACAAAAGTAATACATTCAGAAATAAACCATTTCTATCTTGTTCTCCTTTGTTCTGTACTGCCTTCCATTCGGTGCTCAACCTAGTGGTACGCCGCAGTACCAGACCATCCGACTGTGGAGGGGACACTCCAATATAGATTGGCTGTACATCCCAAAGTTGAAGCATCTCCTTTAATACTTTTGTTATGAACCAGACCCTTGGTTCCAGACCCAAGTCCTTCCTGGGGACTTTCATGACACTGGGAATGCAGAGAGACTCACTTACTGAGACTTGAGAAGTTGCAAGGTTCAACTGAATCCTCTCCCAGCTGGAGACAACACAGCCTGGTGCTCTACCAGAGCGCTGCCAGGTGCTGGACTCATACCCAACTTCTCAAGCTCAGGATCAATGAACTGCTCGAGATCATTACCTGTGGCAATGTCACTTTGACACTCCACATCAACATCACTTGTGTGGGTCATGGACAAAGTCTCTGCTGTGTGCTCGCCCTTAACTGGTCCTTCTTTCTCTCGAGGGTTAACCGCTGCATCATCCAGCAAACCTACAGCTACAGGCTGTTCTGCAGTCCCTCCTGCTGGCACAGCAGAAACAGTGTCCACCTTGTTTTTGTGCTTAAAAGCTAGATCTATCAGGGAGATTAGATTTTTAACCCAACTATCTTAATCCGTTATATGTGCACTCCATTCACTGGTACTTCTCAGCACCGATCCATCCGCCCAAGGAGACTAGGGATGAGCCGAACACCCCCCTGTTCGGTTCGCACCAGAACTTGCGAACAGGAAAAAAGTTTGTGCTAACACCGTTAAAGTCTATGGGACATGAACATGAATAATAAAAAGTGCTAATTTTAAAGGCTTATATACATGGTATTGTCATAATGTTTGGAGACCTGGGTCCTGCCCCAGGGATACATGGATCAATGCAAAATAAGTTTTAAAAACGGACGGTTTTTCGGGAGCAGTGATTTTAATAATGCTTAACGTGAAACAATCAAGGTGTAATATCCCTTTAAATTTTTCCCGCGTTTAGAACAGTCTGACAGCAAAATGACATTTCAAAGGAAAAAAGTCATTTAAAACTACTCGCGACTATTAATGCATTGCCGGTCCGACAATACACATAGAAGTTCATTGTTAAAAACGGCACGGGAATTCCCCACAGGGGAACCCCGAACCAAAATTAAAAAAAAAAAAAAAGATGTGGGGGGTCCCCCTAAATTCCATACCAGGCCCTTCAGGTCTGGTATGGATATTAAGAGGAACCCCGGCCAAAATTTAAAAAAAAAAAAAAAAAAAAAATGATGTGGGGATCCCCCTAAATTCCATACCAAAGGGTCTGGTATGGATTTTAAGGGGAACCCCGCGCCAAAATTAAAAAAAAAAAAAAAGGCGTACTTTTGTACCCCCTTACCATTTCACACAGGGGGGGAGGGCCGGGATCTGGGGGTCCCCTTGTTAAAGGGGGCTTCCAGATTCCGATAAGCCCCCCACCCGCAGACCCCCACAACCACCGGCCAGGGTTGTGGGGATGAGGCCCTTGTCCTCATCAACATGGGGACAAGGTGTTTTGGGGGGCTACCCCAAAGCACCCTCCCAATGTTGAGGGCATGTGGCCTGGTACGGTTCAGGAGGGGGGGGCGCTCTCTTGTCCCCCCCCTCTTTTCCTGCGGCCTGCCAGGTTGCGTGCTCGGATAAGGGCCTGGTATGGAATTTAGGGGGACCCCCACGTCTTTTTTTTTTTTTTATTTTGGCCGGGGTTCCCCTAATATCCATACCAGACCTGAAGGGCTTGGTATGGAATTTAGGGGGACCCCCACGTCATTTTTTTTTTTTTTTATTTTGGTTCGGGGGTTCCCCTGTGGTGAATTCCCATGCCGTTTTTATCAATGAACTTCTATGTGTATTGTTGGACCGGCAATGCATTAATAGCCGTGAGTAGTTTTAAATGACTTTTTTTTCCCTTTGAAATGTCATTTTGCTGTCAGACTGTTCTAAACACGGTAAACACGTGCCACTTTACAGGCATACTATAGACACCCCCCAGCTACGAAATTTAAAGGGATATTACACTTTTATTGTTTCACTTATTATTAAAGCATTATTAAAATCACTGCTACCGAAAAAACGGCCGTTTTTAAAACTTTTTTTTCATTGATCCATGTCCCCTGGGGCAGGACCCAGGTCCCCAAACACTTTTTATGACAATACCATGCATATAAGCCTTTAAAATTAGCACTTTTGATTTCTCCCATAGACTTTTAAAGGGTGTCCCGCGGCATTCGAATTTGCCGCGAACACCCCAAATTGTTCGCTGTTCGGCGAACTTCCGATGTTCGAGTCGAACATGAGTTCGACTCAAACTCGAAGCTCATCCCTAAAGGAGACACATAAGAACAGATGGGCTTAGTTGAAGACTCATTACACAAGTCATTGTGAATCATTTCAGACTTTGATATTACATTTTCTAACACAACAGGTTGCAATACACCACCTTGCTCAGGTGGCACTGCATAAACCTCACACACCTTTGCATTATCCACAGATTGTATTAACCCACTATTTACCTACACATTACCATTATAAGGTGCAGTTCCACTTTGCCCCACCAGAGTGACATCGCAGTTGTCCAGGGCAAGCTCTGGCTCCAATACATGAAGTTCCCTGGAGATTTCTAGGGACAACTGTGCTGTCTTACCACCAGTTGCTATGGGCAACAGCCCATTTTTGATCACAGCTTTTTCTCTGCAAGAACCTGGGGTTTTCCCAACAGCAGTACATTTTCCATAATCATGAACATTAACAGCATTCTTAGTTTTTGCAGGGTGTCCTAGCCCACTGCCAAGTTGGGAATGGTAGACATTAGATACATCACATTTAGTCATCAACACAGGTGCAGCTTGGACTTTAACCCCGCCTCCCCACTGTACAGGGTAAAGTCACTCTCAAAAGCACATTTCAACATAAACTCAGCGGGTCCAGCCATCATTTAATTAAAGACAGTCTTACCCACCGCAGTAGAAGGGGTCACCATCTTCGTTTGAGTACGTTGTCTCACAAACCAGTCCTCTGCTGCACTTTTACTGGGCCACTCTCCCTGGTGGCCACAGGATAAAATTATAGCAGGCATCTCCAACTGTTTAGCACATCTGCTGACACAACAGGAAACTCCTTCTTGTTGCTAGGGGTGACTGCAAACATATTTGCACAGGAATCTGGGCCTGCAGATAAAGACTTTTGCTCAGCACTATTATCTCCAGCTGAATTCCAGAACCTAGGGCAAGAAAACATGCCATGCCCCAGCTGGCCACGTTCCAGGCATGGTACTGGATTACTTTTTCTCGGAGCGCTTCTCTCTTGGTGATTCCCAGCTGGAATGGAACGCACAGGCCTCTTTGTGGGGACGCTTAGCCAAATCTCCACTGCAACTCCTCCTTTCCTTTGACAATCTTTCTCCCGTTGTCCCAGCAGAGCTTTGCTGATTCTCCCAAACTCTTTGATGCATTGTGGCTTTCAATTTGCCACGACTCTCTGCAGGCAATACTTTTCAGATGTGGTCTGCAGACTTGACATCACAGCTGTTTCTACGGGCAACCACATACGTCTCCAACTTCCAGTCAGCCTGTCGCTCACTCCTGGCACTCAAATCAGGCTTCCCAAACACTGTTGCAGACCTTTGTCTGACCACGTCACTTTGTACTGGAAGCTGTGACAAAGGGCACTTGGAGACAGCATGCCCCCACTCGCTGCACTGCAAACAGCGTTCTGGCCTACTTGCACAAGCGTTGCCAGGGGCAACAACACCCCTGTCCCGGGTATGAACATCCAGCCGCTCTCTCATTGCACTGAGGGTTGGCTTGCTTTCCTCTTTAGCTTGGTTCAGTGCTGCTTGGTGCACCAATCCACTGCAGATTCAGACACTGGTGGACTCTCCATACTCGCAGTCACTTCACTGCACAGAGCAAAAAAAGGAGCACTGTCTCTTGAAGGGGCCTCTCCCTTCCAGGTACACCACCTGCCTGCTGCACACACTGCAGAGCACAGGCAGTTTCTGGCAATAGCTCATTGGTATACGCAAGGATCTTCAGTTCTGCCTGCATTCTCCACCAATTGTAATATTGGGGGTTATTTAGTTTCAATGTATAGCTTACCAGTGAGCCGAGTCTACGCCAGATATGCAGTTTAAGGACTTTTTTGGCCCATATTTATTAAAGTAAAAGAAAAAAAAACAGTCTATCCAGGATTCCCACACAGGGGTTTCAACTTCAAAGCAATAATGAAATAAATGGAAAATACTGAGTCACCTGGCTCTCTGGTCAGCACTGCTATTCAGGTGTTGACCTCGGTCCTCTTGACCCTGCAACTGTCTATGTTTGCTACCAGTGGCGGCTGGTAAAGTTTTAGGATGGGGGGGGCACCAGGCCCCGCCCTTCCTTTTTGACCCGCTCCCACTTGGTGAAAATGGGCATGGTTTCAGCGAAATAGTGGGCGTGGCTCTAAGGTGGTGTGGTTAGTGTCTGAGATGAACGAGGGATGGAGGGAGAGGGAGAGAGAGATGAAGGGACAGCAGCCCCAGATCCTAAACAATAGAAATATGTGTATTCTAGAACGTTTAACAATCAGAAGATAAAGATACTCCAAACACCTGGTGTTAGCGCTTCAATCATCCCGGCACCATGGTTGTTATTGTGTCAGGATGATTGAAGCGCATTATTTCTATTATTACATTGTAATATAAAATGAAATCATTCAACTCACCATAATGCAGAATCAGTGGGAGCCCTGAGCATGTCACTAGCCACGTCGCCTGCCACCAGATGCCATCAGGTGTCCCCAGCGGAGTCCCTCCTTACATCAGGTGCCCCCAGCGGAGTCCTTCCTTACATGCAGCCTGTGTCACATAAAATGCAGCCTGTGTCCCACCAAATTGCAGCAGCATGTGTAACCACCAATTGCAGCAGCATGTGTCACCACCAAATTGCAGCAGCATGTGTCACCACCAAATTGCAGCAGCATGTGTCACCAAATTGCAGCGTGAGTCACCACCAAATTGCAGCAGCATGTGTCAAATTGCAGCATGTGTCACCAAATTGCAGCAGCATGTGTCACCAAATTGCAGCAGCATGTGTCACCAAATTGCAGCGTGTGTCACCAAATTGCAGCGTGTCACCACCAAATTGCAGCAGCATCTGTCACCAAATTGCAGCAGCATCTGTCACCAAATTGCAGCAGCGTGTCACCAAATTGCAGCGTGTGTCACCAAATTGCAGCGTGTGTCACCAAATTGCAGAGTGTGTCACCAAATTGCAGAGTGTGTCACCAGATTGCAGAGTGTGTCATCAGATTGCAGCGTGTGTCACCAGATTGCAGCGTGTGTCACCAGATTGCAGAGTGTGTTACCAGATTGCAGAGTGTGTCACCAGATTGCAGCATGTGTTACCAGATTGCAGAGTGTGTCACCAGATTGCAGCATGTGTTACCAGATTGCAGAGTGTGTCACCAGATTGCAGCATGTGTTACCAGATTGCAGAGTGTGTCACCAGATTGCAGCATGTGTTACCAGATTACAGAGTGTCACCAGATTGCAGAGTGTGTCACCATCAAACCCCCCTCCCCTGGTTACTTACTTTGCTGTGTGTTGTCCTCTCCAGTGGTGTCTCCTTGAGAGCTCCGTTGTTCTCATACTTCCCGCTTCTCTCTCCTGGGCACAATTGGAGGGAAATAGGAAGTGACATCATACTCAGATGTCAATCAAACCGCTGACCCTAGTAATAGATACTAGGGCCGGGCGGAAGCTACTCGGCGCCTCAGAAAGCGCCACAAGGCGGGCTAAATGCCCGCAAATGAAGCGCCATGTATGCAATCTCGTGATTGCATAGACATGGCGCTTCCCATAAGTGCACTGTGTCTGGCGTCGCACTGTATCCGGCGTCCGAACACAGTGCACTTAAGGACCTTTTTGTGCATTTTTTTTTTAAAGGGCCAGCTTTAAAAACTTTTTTTTTTGACATTTTTTTTTTTTTAGACTGCCTGGAGGGGGGGCGGCGCCCAGGCGCCCCCTATGGATGGGCCGCCACTGTTTGGTACCCTCACTGTACCTCTGGTGACACTCTCTCTCACAACTTCCTGGCTGCTTCAACCCACCAGCTTGGGCCCTCCGTTCTCTCTGTCAGACTGTCCTGTGCCAACAGGCACACTTCTCCCTTGCACACCTGGAGTCCTCAGGAGGGTGGAGCCCAGAACCCTGGTCCTGGCTGTGCTATAAGCCCAGGACCCACCTGTACAATCAACAAGCCAGACTCCTGGCTGTTCCCAAAACCCGGTCCCAGGATTGGAGATTCCATCCCACCCAGATCGCTATGAAATCTCCAGGCTCCAGGTCCCCAACTGGATTTTACCAACTACAGAGGAAACTGATAAAACAGTTTCCTCCAAATTAAATAATCCTCCTGAAGCCTCTCAATCTGCCTATTTGAGAATCCTGGGCGACAATCACCTGGACAGAGATCCGTACTGTCACATTGCATAAAGATGAACCCCGTGCCAGCCTATAATACCTTAAATCCTAATGAGAGATAATGTACTATAGTTACCAGTAAAGTGTTCACTTTAAGAGCAATAAGCAATAATGTCAAAGCAAGGCCTTGCACTGTCTTCACCGGCAAGTTGGAGCTCATAGAACAAGAATTCCTTGATGTAGCAAAGTGATGATGGGCAAGATAGCTGGTTCTGTCTTATGAATGAATGAATGAATGAATGAATGAATGAATGATTTGTATAGCACTTCAAATGCGAACTGAATCGCCTCAAGGCAATCCTCTATGTCAGGCACGTCCAAAGTCCAGCCCGCGGGCCAATCGCGGCCCACGTTCCGGTTTCGGGCAGCCCGCCTGGTAATTTTGTCATTTATATCTTTTGTGGCCCCCAACGAATCCCTGAGTGCCGGGGACCACAAAAGATATACATGCTGGCTGCCTTGGAGGGACAGGGAGGGGATGGGATGAGTGCCGTACAAACAGGAGTATTTCCTATTTACATGGCAGCCTCTGTAAAAGGAAGTCCCGTCTCCTGCGCTGCCATTGGATGACTGTTCTGTCCATCATAGGAGGCAGGACTTTCTATTAAAGAGGCCGCAGAGAAAACAGGAATTTCTCCTGTATGTCTGTTGGTGCTCGTCCTGCCCCCTCCCTGTCCCCTCCGAGGCTGCAGATGGGCATGAATCAGGCTGCACTGATGACAATGGTGAGTCTGCATTTATGTCAATGGGGGTGCTGCATTCAGGACAATGGGGGTGCTACATTTAGGACAATGGGGGTGCTGCATTCAGGACAATGGGGGTGCTGCATTCAGGACAATGGGGGTGCTGCATTCAGGACAATGGGGGTGCTGCATTCATGATAACGGGGGTGCTGCATTCATGGCAATGGTGAGGCTGCTTTCATGGCAATGGTGGGGCTGCATTCATGGCACTTGTGAGACTGCATTCATAACAATGGTGGGCCTGCATTCATGGCAATGGTGGGGCTGCAGATGGGCACTGATTAGCCTGCATTTATGGGCACTGACCCTTATTGTGCTTCACAGTTCTTTATTTAAAATGTAAGATTTTTTCCTGAAACGTACCTCTTAAAGTGAAGGTGTGTGTTATAAGCCGATAAATACGGTATATCCAAATAACAAGCCCAAGGTCATCTCTTCACCACACACAGCCACAAAGGCAGGAGAATTCTTGTTGGGCAGTGTATTAGTGCTGGGACAAACACACTTATGCCCCGTACACACGGTCGGACTTTGTTCGGACATTCCGACAACAAAATCCTAGGATTTTTTCCGACGGATGTTGGCTCAAACTTGTCTTGCATACACACGGTCACACAAAGTTGTCGGAAAATCCGATCGTTTTAAACGCGGTGACGTAAAACATGTACGTCGGGACTATAAACCGGGCAGTGGCCAATAGCTTTCATCTCTTTATTTATTCTGAGCATGCGTGGCACTTTGTCCGTCGGATTTGTGTACACACGATCGGAATTTCCGACAACGGATTTTGTTGTCGGAAAATTTTATCTCCTGCTCTCCAACTTTGTGTGTAGGAAAATCCGATGGAAAATGTCCGATGGAGCCCACACACGGTCGGAATTTCCGACAACATGCTCCGATCGGACATTTTCCATCGGAAAATCCGACCGTGTGTACGGGGCTTTAGACCAAATTTTAGTGGTTCAAAGAATGGTAGGCAAAATGGTCGGCCCTCACCCATGTTCACTTCATCAAATCTGGCCCTCTTTGAAAAAAGTTTGGACACCCTGCTCTATGTAATCCAAGTGAATGTTTTCTGTGCACAGTTTGCAGAGTGTAGTACTTATGAAAGGCAATGGGATCTGTGGGCAAAGACCCCCTCATGAATCCTAATAGCACTCGGCAGCCTTACTGAGCAGAGATGGCGATCAGTCTACTGACTCAGTGAACCGGCCAGTTCCGCGGTGTTTAGCTCTGCTGCAGGGTGTCCTTCTGAAAGTGGGCAACTAGGGATGAGCCAACACCCCCCCCCCCCCCGGTTCGCAGCAGAACATGCGAACAGGCAAAAAATTTGTTCGAACACACGAACACCATTAAAGTCTATGGGACACGGACATGAAAAATCAAAAGTGCTAATTTTAAAGGCTTATATGCAAGTTATTGTCATAAAAAGTGTTTGGGACCCGGGTCCTGCCCCAGGGGACATGTATCAATGCAAAAAACGTTTTAAAAACTGACGTTTTTTCGGGAGCAGTGATTTTAATAATGCTTAAAGTGAAACAATAAAAGTGAAATATTCCTTTAAATTTCGTACTTGGGGGGTGTCTATAGTATGCCTGTAAAGTGGCGCATGTTTCCCTTGTTTACAACAGTCCCTGCACAAAATGACATTTCTAAAGGAAAAAAGTAATTTAAAAGTGGCTATAATGAATTGTCAGTCCCGGCAATACACATAAAAGTAATTGAAAAAAACGACATGGGATTCCCCCACAGTCCATTACCAGGCCCTTCGGGTCTGGTATGAATATTAAGGGGAACCCCGAACCAAAATTTAAAAAAAAATTTGCGTGGGGGCCCCCCCAAATTCTATACCAGGCTCTTCAGGTCTAGTATGGATATTAAGGGGAACCCCATGCCAATTTTTTTTTTTTTTAAATGGCGTGGGGTTCCCCCACAAAATCCAACCAGACCCTTATCCAAGCACGCAACCTGGCAGGCCGCAGGAAAAGAGGGGGACAAGAGAGCGCCCCCCCTCCTGAACCATACAAGGCCACATGTCCTCAACATGGGGAGAGTGCTTTGGGGTAGCCAAAGCACCGTGTCCCCATGTTGATGGGGACAAGGGCTTAATCCCCACAACTCTTGCCCGGTGGTTGTGGTGGTCTGCGGGCGGGGGGCTTATCGGAATCTGGAAGCCCCCTTTAACAAGGGGACCACCAGATCCACTCCCCCTTGTGAAATGGTAACGGGTACAAATGTACCCCTACCATTTCACACAAAAATTGTGAAAATGGTAAAAATTACATGACACGGCTTTATTAAAAAATAAAAAACTGTCCCACAAAGTCTTCTTCTTCTCTTGCTCTGCTGATGGACCGAAAAAGAAAAAAACGTGACCGACCATGGGAGGCACCCGCCGTAATGACCATCCTCTCAGGTGACAGCTCTTTTATATCTGAGGACGGGGCCACACGGTGACGTCGTCGGGTGACCCTGCCCCCCTCCAACACTCAGGGACATCCCTATGGTTTCCTCATAGCGTCAGAGGGGGGCGTGGCCTCCCGACAACGTCACCGCGTGGCCCCGCCCTCAGTTATAAAAGAGCGGTCACCTGAGAGGATGGTCATTACGGCGAGTGCCTCCCATGGAGGCGGGTCAGTCGCGTTATTTATTTAATTTCTTTTTCAGTTCATCAGCGGAGCAAGAGGAGAAGAAGAAGACTTTGTGGGACAGTTTTCTTTTTTATTTTTTATTAAAGGACTTGTCCCCAAGCCATGTCATGTCATTTTTACCATCTTCACACTTTTTTGTGAAATGGTAGGGGTACATTTGTACCCCGTTACCATTTCACACGGGGGAGGCCAGGATCTGGGGGTCCCCTTGATAAGGGGGGTTTCCAGATTCTGATAAGTTCCCCGCCCGCAGACCCCGACAACCACCGGGCAAGGGTTGTGGGGATGAGGCCCTTGTCCCCATCAACACGGGGGCACGGTGCTGTGGCTACCCCAAAGCACCCTCCACATGTTGAGGGCAAATGGCCTGGTACGGTTCAGGAGGGGGGGCACTCTCTCATCCCCCCCCTCTTTTCCTGCAGCCTGCCAGGTTGCATGCCTGGATAAGGGTCTGGTATGGATTTTTGGGGGGACCCCCACGCCATTTTTTTTTAAATTTTGGCACGGGGTTCCCCTTAAAATCCATACCAGACCTGAAGGGTCTGATATGGATTTTGAGGGGGACCTCCACACCATTTTTTTTTTTTTAATTTTGGTGCGGGGTTCCCCTTAATATCCATACAAGACCTGAAGGGCCTGGTATGGAATTTGGGGGGACTCCCACGCAATTTTTAAAAAAATTTTGGTTCGGGGTTCCCCTTAATATTCATACCAGACCCAAAGGGCCTGGTAATGGACTGTGGGGGAATCCCATGCAATTTTTTTCAATTACTTTTATGTGTATTGCCGGGACTGACAATTCATTATAGCCGCAAGTACTTTTAAATGACTTTTTTTCCTTTAGAAATGTCATTTTGTGCAGCGACTATTGTAAACACGGGAAACATGCGCCACTTTACAGGCATACTATAGACACCCCCAGGTACAAAATTTAAAGGAATATTTCACTTTTATTGTTTCACTTTAAGCATTATTAAAATCACTGCTCCCGAAAAAACGGCCGTTTTTAAAACTCTTTTTTGCATTGATACTTGTCCCCTGGGGCAGGACCCAGGTCCCCAAACACTTTATGACAATACCATGCATATAAGCCTTTAAAATTAGCACTTTTGATTTCTCCCATAGACTTTTAAAGGGTGTTCCGCGGCTTTCAAATTTGCTGCGAACACCCCAAATTGTTCGCTATTCAGTGAACAGGCGAACATCATGCTCATCCCTATGAGCAACATCTGGACCCTCTGGGGCTGGAGCTGTAGGCTGTGTATTGTGTCGTAGATTGCGATCTCCTCACACAGTGGCGAGATGGTGCTAACGCGATTGGATCCAGGAAGCAAGAGAGCTTGGGCAAGGTCAGCAGATCCTTTTATATAATATTAAATACATTCTTCTCCTCAGGTTATACAAATGGGAGGGAGGGATATAATAAACAGGACAGTAATGCTAGTAACAGTATATTGAATACTTTGGCCTTGTGGCTGACGGAAAGCAGTGTTGAATGGTTTGCACCCAAGAGTCCTCTAAGAACTTTCTAATTTTTAAGGATAGCTGATTGGAATAGCTGATTGTCAAAAAGCAAACATAGAGCCAATGTTCAAAAGAGCTGAGATACAGTATATACCTGGATACTACAGACCAGTCAGCCTAATAGCAATAATTTGTAAACTATTGCTTGAGGTGATTGTGGCCATATTAGTGCACTTGGGACAGAAACAATTGAGTACTGTCCATGATACTTTTTTTATTTGCACTAACATACTGTACAATTTTTCAGCACAAGCTTTTGGGGTATGTCCCTTCTTCAAGGTCCCAGCAGTACTAATTTACAAAGGTTTTAGCAGAATGTTAAAAAAGACCATCTCTGAGGCAAAGGGAAAAAAAGGAAAAACAAACACACACAAACAAATGCACATGGTAATGGCAATAAAACTAGCACAGTTAGTGAGATAATACAGAAAAAGAGCTAAAGAATGGGGGGGGGGGGGGGGGGTGACAGTCACAGGGGAGGTCGTAATACTGTTGGATAGTGAGTAACAAAACCCATATCTAAATTTAGGTTGTTTTTTTGTGTCAAATAGATATATCATTCTTAGTTCAAGAGTTTTCCTTTCCTGAATAGTTTTGGAATTCCCTTTAAGAACTAAGACATTGAGGTATTTCATAGTGTGGTCCGGTTGTGAGAAATGGTGTCCCACAGGTGTACAGAAACTAGAATCTTTTTTATGTTCCTTGATGGTATGTCTGTGCAAATTCATCCTTGCTTGCAACATCTGTCCTGTTTCACCAATGTACGATCCTTATGCCGCGTACACACGAGTGGACTTTCCGGCATACTTGGTCCGGCAGACCAGAGTCCGCCGGACAATCCGACCGTGTGTAGGCTCCGGCGGACTTTTCCGGCAGACTTTTTCCCAAAAGTCCGCCGGACCTAGATTTGAAACATGTTTTAAATCTTTCCGTCGGACTCAGTTTCTGACGGAAAGTCCGCTCGTCTGTGTGCTGGTCAGACAGAAAGCCCGCTCGTCTGTATGCTGGTCCAACGGACCAGATACGACGCAAGGACAGGGTATTGCATTTCGCGCTCGCTGCAATAGGAAAAACACATTTTCCTATTGCAGCGAGCATGGGGCATACCAGGCCCTTAGGTCTGGTATGGATTTTAAAGGGAACCCCGAAAAAACGGCGTGGGGCCCCCCAATAAAAAACAATACCAGATACTGATCCGAGCATGCAGCCCGGGCGGTCAGGAAAGGGGGTGGGGACGAGCGAGCACCCCCCCTCCAGGCCGCATGCCCTCAACATGGGGGGTGGGTGCTTTGGGGGAGCGGGCGCCCTGCTGGGCCCCCCCACCCCAAAGCACCTTGTCCCCATGTTGATTCCCGACAACCCTGGCCATTGGTTGTCGGGGTCTGCGGGCGGGGGGGCTTATCGGAATCCGGGAGCCCCCTATAAGAGGGCCCCCAGATCCCAGCCCCCACCCTATGTGAATGAGTATGGGGTACATGGTACCCCTACCCATTCACCTAGGGAAAAAGTGTCAATAATAAAACACACTACACAGGTTTTTAAAATAATTTATTAAACAGCTCCGGGGGGGGGGGTCTTCCTCCGGCTTCGGAGCCGGCAGAAGAACTGAAACACTGGGAGAAGAGGCCAGAGGGAGCAGAGAAGAACCAACTGGACACCAGGAGAAGAGGAACCGGAGGGACCCCCGAAGCCGGAAGAAGACCCCCGAAGCCGGAGGAAGACCCCCCTGGAGCTGTTTAATAAATTATTTTAAAAACCTAGTGTGTTTTATTATTGACACTTTTTCCGTAGGTGAATGGGTAGGGGTACCATGTATCCCATACTCATTCACATAGGGTGGGGGGCCGGGATCTGGGGGCCCTCTTATAGGGGGCTCCCGGATTCCGATAAGCCCCCTGCCCACAGACCCCAACAACCAACGGCCAGGGTTGTCGGGAAGAGGCCCTTGTCCTCATCAACATGGGGACAAGGTGCTTAGGGGGGGCGCCGCAGGGCCCCCCTCCCCCAAAGCACCCACCCCCCATGTTGAGGACATGCAGCCTGGTACGGCTCAGGAGGGGGGGCGCTCACTCGTCTCCACCCCCTTTCCTGACCGGCCAGGCTGCGTGCTTGGATCGGGGTCTGGTATGGATTTTAGGGGGGACCCCACGCCGTTTTTTCGTCGTAGGGGGTTCCCTTTATAACCCATACCAGACCTAAGGGCCTGGTATGACCCGCGAAGGGGCTCGCAAGGTGTCAATCTCACTGATAAAAGCGGAAAGATTGACTTCCTTTTCTAGTCCCGTCGTACCTGAGTCACGTTCAAAATGAATTTCCAATGTCCTTGTGTGGGCAAATCCGTTCATTCTGAAAGTCTGCCATAACTCCGGCCGGACCTAGCCCACCGGAAAGTCCGGTCGTGTGTGGGCAATTCCGTCTGTTTTAAAGTCCGGCGCACCTGGCGGACAAAGTCAGTCGGAAAGTCTGCTGGACCAAGTATGCCAGAAAGTCCGATCGTGTGTACGTAGCATAAAAGGGACGCAGGTGGTCCCAAGCTACCTAGAACTCATGAAGCTAGTCAGAGAAGAAGGATGGGAAGAATCAAGGGTCATGATAGGTGTCAAAAACTTCCTCCAAGACAGAGATAATAGTGGCCCAACCAGTTCAAGTAGAAAATGGTGTGCAGGAGGTGGCCAGTGATGAGGAGTCAGAGTGGGGGGAGTGCTCCAGGACCCCCATTGTGCAGCCTGTCCCTGAGGCCGCCCCCGCTAAGCTGCTTACACAGGTAGTCCAAGCTCAAGATCAAATGCAGCAGACCCTGCTGCATGTGATGGAGGCCCAAACCAAAGTCCAGATGGGGAAGACTGATTCCAGGAGGTGTTTCCAGTGTGGAGAATCTGGGCATTTCAGAGTGTAGTGCCTCCAGAAGGAAAAGGAACCAGACCTTATCTTGAAACTATTGAAGGTGTTACAGAAGCTGCTGTTGAGTCAGAAGGCGGGAAACTAGGGGTCTCAGTGAGAGAGCCAGCTGAGAACCCCAAGGAAGAACAGAGCTCCAAGAATAGAGAGAGAAAGGAACTTGTGGAACCCAGCTTACCTTGGAGAGCACTGGAATCTTTGTCAAGCTCCCCTGACTCCTCCTATGTGTAAGTGACCCTGTGTCTATTAGGAGCACAGGGTGAACGAGAACCCCAGTCTGATCTGCACTAATCAGACTCACTGTACAACCACACTGGAATGTGTGTGTGTGTGTGTGTATATACAGTGGGGACGGAAAGTACATGTATAAATTTCAACAAAAATGTTGACAAAAATGTCAACAATCCTGTGTTTTTCTGTCAATATGGGGTGCTGTGTGTACATTAATGAGGAAAAAAAAAATAACTTAAATGATTTTAGCAAATGGCTGCAATATAACAAAGAGTGAAAAATGTAAGGGGGTCTGAATACTTTCCGTCCCCACTGTGTGTGTGTATATATTTATATATATATACATACATTTATATTTATATATATATATATATATTTATATATATATATATATATATATATATATATATATATATATATATATATATATATATACATATACACACATACACACACACAGTATGTACATTATCTCACAAAAGTGAGTACACCCCTCACATTTTTGTGAATATTTTATTTTTACTTTTCATGTGACAACACTGAAGAAATGACACTTTGCTACAATGTAAAGTAGTGAATGTACAGCTTGTATAACAGTGTAAATTTGCTGTCCCCTCAAAATAACTCAACACACAACCATTAATGTCTAAACCACTGGCAACAAAAGTGAGTACACCCCTAAGTGAAAATGTCCAAATTGGGCCCAATTAGCCATTTTCCCTCCCTGGTGTCATGTGACTCGTTAGCGTTACAAGGTCTCAGGTGTGAATCGGGAGCAGGTGTGTTAAATTTGGTGTTATCGCTCTCACTCTCTCATACTGGTCACTGGAAGTTCAACATGGCACCTCATGGCAAAGAACTCTCTGTGGATCTGAAAAAAAAGAATTGTCGCTCTACACAAAGATGGCCTAGGCTATAAAGAAGATTGGCAAGACCCTGAAACTGAGCTGCAGCACAGTGGCCAAGACCATACAGCGGTTAACAGGACAGGTTCCACTCAGAACAGGCCTTGGCATGGTCGAACAAAGAAGTTGAGTGCACATGCTCAGTGTCACATATCCGGAGATGGTCTTTGGGAAATAGACATATGAGTGCTGCCAGCATTGCCGCAGAGGTTGAAGGGGTGGGGGTCAGCCTGTCAGTGCTCAGACCATATGCCACACACTGCATCAAATTGGTCTGCATGGCTGTCATCCCAGAATGAAGCCTCTTCTAAAGATGATTCTCAAGAAAGCCCGCAAACAGTTTGCTGAAGACAACCAGACTAAGGACATGGATTACTGGTACCATGTCCTGTGGTCTGATGAGACCATGATAAACTTATTTGATTCAGATGGTGTCAAGCGTGTGTGGCAGCAACCAGGTGAGGAGTACAAAGACAAGTGTGTCTTGCCTACAGTCAAGCATGGTGGTGGGAGTGTCATGGTCTGGCGAGCTACAGTTCATTGAGGGAACCATGAATGCTAACATGTACTGTGACATACTGAAGCAGAACATGATCCCCTTTGGAGATTAGGCCGCAGGGCAGTATTCCAACATGATAACGACTCCAAACACACCTCCAAGACGACCACTGCCTTGCTAAAGAAGCTGAGGATAAAGGTGATGGACTGGCAAAGCATGTCTCCAGACCTAAACCCTATTGATTCTAAGTCTTCCCAAGAGTAGCTTCCCGTCGAATGGAAATGAACACAGACTGGCCTTATCGGCCGACCAATGCTTCCACCATAAGGCTCTGCGGACTGTGACAGAATGAGCTATTATCTTTGCTGTCATCTTGCCACTTCAGATAAAAACTCTACAGCAGTCTTGAAAACTGCAAAGGAGAAGAATTGCCCTTCCCAGACTTTCATCCGAACATCCATCCACCAGCTCCGTTACCCACACTCTAATGCCCTGTACACACGGTCGGATTTTCCGATGGAAAAAGTGCGATTGGATTGTGTTGTCGGAAATTTTGATCGAGTGTGGGCTCCATCGGACTTTTTTCGCCGGAATTTCTGACACACAAAGTTTGAGAGCAGGATATAAAATTTTCCGACAACAAAATCCGATCGTTTAAATTCCGATTGTGTGCACACAAATCCGCCGCACAAAGTGCCACACATGCTCAGAATAAATTAGGAGACGAAAGCTAATGGCTACTGCCCTTTTATAGTCCCGACGTACGTGTTTTACGCCACCGCACTCAGAACGATCAGATTTTCCGACAACTTTGTGCGACCATGTGTATGCAAGACAAGTTTGGCCCAAAATCCGTCTGAAAAAATCCGATGGATTTTGTTGTCGGAATGTCTGATCAATGTCCGATCGTGTGTACAGGGCATAAGGCCGGATTCACACCCATGCACTCCCAGCGCTCCCCGCATTCCGCAGACCCGCACCACAGAACGTGTTCCATAGGAGACCATGGTAAATGGAAGGTAGTGCAAATCCGCAAAACGCACCAAAATCGCACGGGTGCAAATCCAACCCAAGTGCTGCTGCCACCGAAGTGAGTACTACCGCCAGTCTGCAGGCTGCTCTGGCCAAACTATACAACCTTTTTAGGTCTGCGTTTATTCTGCGATCCATAGGATCTCTAAAAGAGACCGAATCCTCCAGCGGAAGCGCAATGTGGCGGGCAAATCTACGTAATGAAGCATCCACCTTAGGCGTAGTGTCCCAAGGGGTACGGCTTCGATACTCTATTATGCACATTGTGCTTCTTCTCAGGCCCGCCCACTCATCGTAAATTACTTCTTTCATTTCAGAAATGAATGGGAAGGAAGGTAACAATTTCTTTAAATACGGGTATTTAGAGTATCTTTGCTGTTTCCTTGGAGGCGACGATTCTTCTTGCCACTTCATCACATCCTCAACAGCCTCCACCAACTGGGAACCAGTGCAGGAATCAAACGTATGCGATTCCGAGACCATCTCAGCCTCAGGTGGATCCGAATCGCTAACAACTTCAGAGTTAAAACGCACTGAAAACACATGATCTGAATCTGCAGATGCTGAAGATACAGCAGGATGAGCAGGATTCCTTGAAATACTCTTTACCCTTCCTTGACTGCGTGTTTAATGTACGATTTAACCTGGCGTGTTTTCGCAGCATTGTCCTGAGCCGCCTCCTTAAAGCAAGATGCACATACCCGCTTTCCTCTGAGGACCTCAGTTGAGCAGGCCCAACAGTATCTTTCTTCTGCCTGGGCTGGCGATGAAGACCTATCTGAAGAAGAGGATCTTCTAATGTGTTTGCGCCCGGATTTGTTCTTTCTAGAGGCTTTCTGATGTCTTGACCTCTCTTGGCTCGGGTCCGAGCGACTAAAGTGAGGTGAGGGCGAGGGAGATCTGGAATGCTGTGATAACGGGCATCTATCCAGCTGCATGCTACTCTGTGATTTGTCATGTCTAGCCCCTTTTTTACTCCTTTGAGGCTGGAATGCTGATTTGGAACCTCTTTGCGGACGTTTATCCTGCACTGGGCCCTTCTCTCTGTAAAACACAGAGGATGTGCTCTCTTTTTAAAAATAAATAAAAAAACTTTTTTTTTTTTTTTTTAAAAACAAAAAATAAATAAAATAAATAAATACAATCAAAATAAACTTCTCCATTCAAATCTTCAGTGCTAAGGCAGCTAGGCAGGTAGGCAAAATTCCAGACCTATAAGGCACAGGATAATAAAAACACTCTGACAGACAAGTAACACAGCAGTAAGTAATAAGAGTCCTGGAAGGAGGACTACCAGAGCATAGCAGCAGATTGATCAGCTGGAGAGAAGACTGAGATTAGCCTAGAGGACAGAGCCTGCTGCAAATCAGCAGTGAGCATTCTGGTGTTTGCTAGGCAACCCAAAGAGGAAGCTGCCTCTGACCTCACCTGGTCAACTCTGAGCTTCCTGAAAGGAATACATGTGAAGGCGGTGAACTACAAGTCCCAGCAAGCCAAACCACTGCCTGAACACACAAAAACATGGAAGGAGAGAGTGCCAGCACTTGCCTAACGAAGGTATATACAGTCATTTATACTGCTAGTGACCTTTGCCAGTAATACACAGTCATTTATACTGCACCTTATTATCCCAGCATCATGGGAACCCACCTTCTTAGGAGATTTACAGCCTATATGGGGGGTCTTCTGAACCGGGAGGGGCTGAACCCAAACAGGATGGATGGTGGATGGAGAAAAAAATAAAGTAAAAATAATAAAAATAAACTTTAAAAGGTGTCCGGAGCAAGGATGAAAAAAGAACACTGGTTTGGGCAGACAGCCACCCTTTATGGGCTAAAAAAGAGGAGGTCCTGGAGGGGTCAGAGGGGGTGGAGCTGACCCATAGTAGGCTGACATGGGGAGGTCCAGGAAATATATGTATATATGTGTGTGTGTGTATATATATATATATATATATATATATATATATATATATATATATATATATATATATACACACACACACACACACAGTGCTGTGAAAAAGTATTTGCCCCCTTCCTGATTTTTTTTTTTTGCATACTTCTCAAACTTAAATGTTTCAGATCATAAAAACAATTTTTAATATTACACAAAGATAACCCGAGTAAATCCAAGATGCAGTTTTTGAATTATTATTTCATTTATTAAGGGAAAAAAGCTGTTCAAACCTGCCTGGCCCTATGTGAAAAAGTAATTACCCCCTCCCATATTGAATCATGAATGAACTGTGATTAACCACAATTTTTTGGAAAGCCGAGTTAAATTTCACTTGCCACACCCAGGCCTGGTTACTACCAGACCTGTTGAATAAAAAAAAAATCACTTAAATAGAAGCTGTCTGACAAAGTGAAGCATACTAAAAGATTTCAAAAAGCAACACATCATGCCATGATCTAAAGAAATTTAAGAACAGATGAGAAACAAAGTCATTGACATGTATCAGTCTAGAAAGGATTACAAAGCCATTTCTAAGGCTTTGGGATATCAGCAAACCAGGGTGAGAGCCATTATCCACAAATGGAGAAAACTTGGAACAGTGGTGAACCTTACCAGGAGTGGCCGGCCAAACAAGATGACTCCAAGAGCACAATGATGACTCATCCAGGAAGTCCTAAAAGAACCCAGAACAACATCTAAAGAACTGCAGGCCTCACTTGCCTCAGGTAAGATCAGTGTTCATGATTCAACAATAAGAAAGAGACTGGGCAAAAATAGCATCCATGGGAGAGTTCCAAGGCCAAAGCCACTGCTGACCAAAAAAAAAAGGCTCATCTCACATTTACCAAAAAACATCTTGATTATCCCCAAGACTTTTAGGCAAATATTCTGTGGACTGATGAGACAAAAATGTAACTTTTTGGAAGGAGTGCGTCCCGTTACATCTTCCATAAAATGAATACAGCATTTCATAACAAGAACATCATACAAACAGTCAAACATGGCGGTGGCAGCGTGATGCTCTGGGGCTGCTTTGCAGCTTCAGGACCTGGATGACTTACCATGATGGAACCCTGAATTCTGAGCTCTACCAGAAAATCCTAAAGGAGAATGTCCGGCCATCAGTTCGTGACCTCAAGCTCAAGTGCACTTGGGTTATGCAGCAGGACCATGATCCGAAACACAACAGCGAGTCCAACTCCAAATGGTTCAAACAAAGCAAAATTTAGGTTTTAGAGTGGCCTAGTCAAAGCCCGGACTTAAATCCAATTGAGATGCTGTATCATGACCTTACATAGGCCGTTATTGCTGGAAAACCCTCCAATGTGGCTGAATTAAAACAATTCTGCAAAGAGTGGGCCAAAATTGCTTCACAGCAATGTGAAAGACTTATTGCTAGTTATCGCAAACACTTGATTGCAGTTGTTGCTGCCAAGGGTGGCATAACAAGTTATTAAGTTTAGGGGGTAATTACTTTTTCACATAAAACCAGGCAGGTTTGGACAGCTTTTTTGCCTTAATAAATGAAACCATCATATAAAAACTACATTTTGTATTTATTCGGGTTATCTTTGTGCAATAATAAAATTTGTTTCATGCTCTGAGTCATTTAAGTGTGACAATATGCAAAAAAAAAAAAAAATCCAGAAAGGGGGCAAATACTTTTTCACATCATTGCGTGTGTGTGTCTATATATATATATATATATATATATATATATATATATATATATATATATATATATATATATATATATTGTGACGGATCCTATCCCACACTGCGCTGAATGCTTCCGTCAGTAATACCACTTCCTCCAGTCTGACCATCAGAGAGATCAGATATTATAGCTGCATTGAATACAAGGCTAGCCGGTAATAGCTTGTGTTCCATTGAACCTCTCACACAGTCCATTGGTCTGGGGGTGATAAGGAGAGCTCTGTAGGGGCTTTATCCCACAGAGCCTCCATAACTGCTGAGTGACCACTCAGCAGTGAACTGGGTTCTGAGGGAAACCCACCCAGGCAAAGATCCCGGGCAAGGCATCGGCCACGGTTTCTGCAAGGATATTTGCCAGGGGAATGGCCTCCGGGTACTGGGTGGCATAATCCACCATGGTAAGGATATATCTCTTCCCAGAAGGACTAGGTCGGGGGAATGGTCCTACCAGATCTACAGCAATGCGGCTAAAGGGTTCATCAATGATAGGTAAAGGGTGTAGGGGAGCTTTCAGTGGGCCCCCATGCTTACCCACCCGCTGGCATTTGTCACAGGTCTGCAAATACTGTCGGACATCCCCCGTAATCCCTGGCCAAAAGAAAGACTAAGTCAGACGGTGGAGGGTCCGGGTCATCCCCAGGTGCCCGGTTAAAGGTATGTCATGCCCAATGCGCAGCAGATCATGCCGATATTTCTGCGGCACAACCAGCTGCCACTTGGGCGAATAAGAGGCTGTCTTTCCCTCAGTTACCCGATAGAGTAATCCCTGGACCCACTCTACCCGCTCCCCCTCCAACCCCCTGGGGTCCAATCCTGCTCTTTTCTTATAGCTAGGGAAGGGTCGCTGAGAGTAGTCTGTGCAAAGTCTTGGGGAGAAGCCCAAGTCAGGGTAGGAATAGCTGGGGTATTACAGTCTAGGTCAGGGGTGACAGGTCTTACCTGGGTCCTGCCTTCGAGGGAGCACACCTCTATCTGTGCTTGCTGGCGGGTGGTAACAGGGAAGGATTTCCGGGATACATCCAGGGAGAAGGCTGAATTTAAACGTCCCAAATCGTTGCCCAACAAAACCTCTGCAGGTAAGTTCCGCATTATTCCAACTTCCACTTCTTTGGACCCCAAACCCCAATCAAGGTGAACCCTGGCAGTGGGGACCCACATAATGTTTCCCCTGGCCACCCGCACAGCCACAGACTGCCCCGTCTGCTCTACCGGGGGTTATCATCCGGGACTGTACTAGCGTAATATTAGCTCCCGTGTCCCGCAGTCCCTGGGCAGCCCAACCATTAATCCACACGGCTTGTCGAT
Organism: Aquarana catesbeiana; assembly: GCF_042186555.1. NCBI lineage: Eukaryota > Metazoa > Chordata > Amphibia > Anura > Ranidae > Aquarana > Aquarana catesbeiana. The sequence goes on along the minus strand of NC_133325.1, from coordinate 528,130,875 downwards.
GGTGCAAATGATTATCCATAGAGGCAGCTCACACAAGGTCTGGCTCATGTAGAATTCCAATATTCTCCTAACTTGGGTAAGTCACATCATCTCTCTCCAAATAGTGTGCAGCAACCCGGGCAGGTCTAAGGGGCCTGTGGTTCCGTGTGTCCTGGGAAAAATTCTGTAATACCGCTTAACATGCCCCGCTTGGTTGCATCTGTATCAGGGGTCCCCCTTCCCTCATGAAGATGGTAGCTGAGTGGGACAGGGGATCAACGGCTGGTGTGGAGGGGCAGAACTCCGTGGAATGTTTGGGACAGCCTGAGCTGGGGTCTTAGGCTCTGGTTGTACAGTCCACCTTAAATCCATGTATTGGTCAGCTAGGGTGGCAGCTTCATCTACTGTGACCGGCCACCGATCCTTTACCCAGTCTCTAACTTCAAGTGGGGTATGCTCATAGAATTCAAATGGTACAAAACAGGTCAGTATCCATGCTACTAGATGTGGTGAGAGATAATATAAACAGCAGCCAGCGCAATTTGTTGATCAGCAAATATAAAGTATATAGAAGTCCACATGCAGTGCTAAAATATGAAATAGATCCAAGAAGGGAGAGATGATGCACCCGTCACCAGCTTCAATGTGCAAAAAACAGCACACGGCACCACATGGAAATCCAATCTGTTTACCAGACAGCTGAAAAAAATGGCATGTAATGGAGAACCAAGATCACATCTCCAATCTTTCTTCAGCTTTAAATGAGATCCAAATCAGGGTTGTGGCTAATCATCAGGTTTTTTCACACAGTATAAACTTCTTTTAGGCTCTCATACAAGACTTATAACAACAGTCACCAAGACAGCCAGCGATACCCAATAGAAAGATAATGCAGCCAATAGTGAAGCCCGTAATTTCATTTAAAAGAAATGTATTTGTAGTAACTTACAGTTTCAGTACAGGAACAAATGCAACAGGATGTTCGAACGGCCGCGGCTCTCAGTATGCTAGAGTGTAAAATGCGTTACTTGGATTGAGCATGCATCTGAAAGTGTCTTGGTATCAGCCTCAGGAGAGTTCCAGTGTGACGTCCAGTGGTGCCTGGCCTTGTATGGTACTAACCCCTCGCAGGAGAACATCAGTCAAGTGTTATGAGAGGTGTCCCAGCTGCGAATGGCTAAACTCCAGCGGGATCAAGGAGCGTCAGTTATGTCCAACCGGGAAGCTCCAGCGGCCCGTAAAAAGCTACCCTATGCCGCCTTCCACATGTTCCAAGGGGCACAGGTCACGCTACTATGAAGAGACTTTTATGACCAATATCTGAAGCACAGCCCCCTATGCAAACTTGAAGAACTTCAGATCTGGGGAATTGGGACTGACAAATTCCCTTACGATGGATATACCCCCATCAAGATTGCATTCGGCTAGCAGCCACTGGGAAAGTGGACACATTTGACATGCTAGCAGTAGTGTGCCCTAGGCCCCCGTGGGCTGAACAGAACTCAATGCTGATTGGGACGTACACCGACTTGGTGAGGAGACTGTTAGCTTCAGTAATCAGAGAAGATGGTTCAGTGCCTAACGGGATCTCCAGTTGCACCAGACTTGTCAGTGGGTAGCTAAAGAACAAAGCGCTCCTGCCAAGGGAGTGGGACACCTGTGAAAGCTGGGAACCAAGGAGAGAGTGTTGCAGCCTGGAGAGATTGCTGAAGGCTACCATCAAGTTGACTTGGGACCATCCAGGCCCCTTTGTTGTGCTGGAGACAGATGCGCAAGCAGAAGCTGGGATAGAGATGGTCCAAAAAGGTTACCAAGAAGAATTTATTAAACAACAAATAGAAAAAGTGAACCTAATAAATAAACAAACTGTAATAAAAGACAAGCCAAAACAGAATACCTATCAAGATACTATGCCCGTCATCCTCAACTATGGAGTACAACATAAAAAAATAGAAAAGGTTTTTAAAAAACATTGGCCTATATTAACAGCTGATAAACACCTTAAACAGGTATATGTATAGGCGAGCTCCAACTATACGGGACAAAATAGCAAGGAATATAGTAGGTCCCCCAAATACATCCAATTTTACATTTTTTTCAGGAAAAGGTTTCTTTCCATGTAAACATTGCTATGCTTGTATCAGAACAAAGAGAAACAATATAAAAAGGGACACGTTTACAGCTACAGCCACGGGAAAGGAGTACCAAATGGTAGACTGCATTACATGTAGAACAGAAGGGGTAGTGTATGACAGAAGGGGTAGGGTATGCCCTGCAGTGCCATTGTCAAATCCAGTACATTGATCACACTAAATGACCAATGTGGAAAAGAATCCAAGAACATGTCCAAAATATTGTTAAAGGTTATCCCAAGCATAGTATTTCTAAGCATTATTTATTATTTCTAAGCCACTCACCATAATAAAGATCCTTCTCTTTTATTTTGGGGAATAGAAAAATATCATCCCCAGTGGAGGGGAACCGATAAGGTAATTTCAATTAGTCAACGTGAATCCTTCTGGATACACAAAATACAGACTTTATATCCGCTAGCTCATAACATCGAGTTCGACATTAATTGTTTCATAAGTGATTACTAAATATTTTATTCAGTATTGTTCGCGTATTTATTTGTTCATCATATAATTATAAGTATACATTTTTCCTTACACTATGCATATTTCTATGTAACTTTATACCATTGTCCTTTATTGCTAATACCATTCCCCTATCCACCAATTGTCACTGTTAGCATTCCTTCATTTGAGTTTTGACATATTTTAAAATCCAATTTGTTATTTTTCTAATCTAATTTTAGTCATTTTCTAGGATACATACATTTTTGCTTTTATAGTTTTTTTTATGTTTTTAAAAATGTATTACATTTTGATATTTTTAGTTCTAATATATAGATATGGTAGATATCTGGTGAGATATCTATTCCACCTCGTCTCTACCTCTGCATTGTTTCATTATGTCCTCAGTTTTTGACCGTTTTCTTGAAGTCTTGTTTACCAATGCTTCGGCCGGAAATGGTAATCGCGTACGCGCCAACTTCCAGTTTAGCTGGAAGTCTGTCATCACAGAGTATCATGTAAATGATGTATCTCCCTTAGACAAGATGATTCCCGATTGTGCATGCGCGGCTCTCCGGGATTGCCGGAGCCTATGACGCATGCGATAATTGCCAATTACATGCTCTACCTTTTATCTATAAATGTACCCCACCACAGCTGCTCGGCTCATTCCTCCAGATGAAGCCACGAGGGAGGTGGCGTAACTAGTAGAGGTGGAGCCTGGCGGTGGAACCCTTTGCAACAAGTGAGATCTGTTTAATGGAATCTGTAACAATGCTTTTACTTTCTCAATAAATGTGAGTTTAATATTAGCTGGGGTTCTGTTTAATCCCCTTGATACTGGCACTTTTGTTTCTTTTATGTTACTGTGGAACTACCGGCAAATAATGTGGAGTCAAGCTTGAAGCAGCATATTGGGAGGATACTGCACCTGCTGCAGAGTGTTTTTTGTCCCTTGAGACCCTAATAGGAATTGCCAAGGACCAGTGTGGAACATTCCTTAAAGGAGAGTTGCACTGTGTGCAAGGTGTGTTTGACCCCCTGCAGCGTCTTACAAGGAGGTGAGCAAGCATTGCACGCGGTGGTGGGAGCACTGTTGTTGTGGAAGTTCAGTGAAGCACGTGGAAAAAAAATTCTACCCTCTTTGCACTTTAGCAGAAGATCCATCACTTAAAAGTCACTAATGGACTTTGTCATTTGAACACTTTCAATTTATTTTATTTTGTAATAGTTTGTCCATAATTTGCTTTTAGTTTTAATGCAGCACTGTCACATTCACTTATCTTTTATCCCTTTTCTTGTGGGAACACATAGGTGACAGCAGCAGCAATTTTTTGGTTTAGTTTATTGAGTAGCAGCGCGCAACTACCTTTTATATATGTAGCGCCCTGCTCCTTTTGATCAGGTGCTCGCAGGTAAATTTAGTTTTTGGCTGAGCTATAAACAGCTCAGATTGAATGTATATAGTTTACTGGATCTGTTCTGGAATTGACTTGGTTGTGCAGTTCCCACTGTTGCCAGTAGGTGTCACTGGTACCATGGAATGGTGTGCGAATAACAACTTAGTGAAACTTTAATGAATATTCCTCTTTCAGAAACAGCCCGGTGGGAGGTTCCTGACGCTGTGCATTCTGGGAGAGTATTTATGGGACAGATGCCATGTACTTAAGAGATTTCTTACCTCGTGGCCCTCCGGGCTGGAGGCTACGTCACTGCAGCTGTGCAAGTAGGCCCAGAAGCCCATCTGGGGCCTACTATCGCAGAGGTGGTCCTTAGGCTGTCTTGCCTGCTAGGAAGAAGCCGAACCAAGCGGAGGAGATCCAGGGGAGGACCCTTGCTGGAGAGAGCCAGGATGAAGGCTGGTCTCTCAGAAGGGCCTGGTGACTTACTTGGAGGATGCACCTATCTCTAACCTACTCTCACAGTACTGCCGGGTCGGCTTAAAGGTTCTGGTACTGTGAAGAAGCTGTTCTACAATTCAATCAAGGTAACTAACTGTCTGGCTGCTAAGTTTGTGAGAGAGACTTATCCAGGCGTATGCTGGCTGCTAAGCCTGTGAGAGAGGCTTGTCCAGACATCTTGCAGGTTGCTAGATCTGTGGCAGAGATCTACCCAGCCATACAAGATTTACAGAGAGAAAGCTGTGTTTTGTCCTCTATTCTGAAGAGTCTGTAAGTGATCTGCTACAAAAGGGTATCTGCAACTCCCCTTCAACCTCTTTACTGCTACTTCTTTCAATTTGTCTTGTGATAAAGCATTGGAAAAAGAACTAAGTGACTGGTGCATACATTGATGGGAGCAAGGCCCAATATAGACTCTAAGTTCCTGATGTGGTGAAACTACAGGTAAGGGTGACGGTAACAACCCAATTTAAATCAGCAGCTCCTTTGGGGGTTAGTACTACATATATAATTTGTATAACAGCTGTAATGCTTCTAGGAAGGCTGTCCACAAGGTTTAGGAGTAAAAGGAGGTTGGGACGAGGCATATATGTAGAGGCTATAAAATGGTCAATATTTTAAAAAGTGTATGTTTATACCATGGATGACAAAAACATCTCATAAAAGGTACATACATATGAAATCAAAAACATCATACGTGCTGCAAAACCATATAACACATAACAAAAGGAATAGCGTGGCACATAGCGTGATAAGATGTGAAAGGCTGGCCTCAATGTCATGGACCAAATATTGTAATTAATTCTTGGATATGATGAAGTAGAAAGGCTTGTATAGCCATCTGTGTAAACCTGGTGCATCTAATATAAGTCTGACTTGTTTCATTGGACAGTACCAACTCTTCAGGGGCAGTACAACAGTACAAAAAAAGAGAACATAATAACCAAGGATGTAATATATGTCTAAAGGATGGAAAAAATTGTAACTAAAAGGGACGAACTTGTCCCTTAAAGTACTCAGATATGCTGTATATATGAGGCTAGAGGACAAGGACTGTAAGAAGTGTCGGCCATGGGAGCTGAGGTGACCGAGGCAAGTGGAGACAATCAGCAGCACATGTGGAGTTCCAAATCAAACATGGTCCGAATAACGATGGGTGTGGGTTCCCCTTCTGTGGATATAAGTATACACTATATAGATCACACATCTATATTATATAATTTACTTATATCTACATATAATACGCTTTCTAAAATACTGACCATTTTATAGCCTCTACATATATGCCTCATTTAACCACTTCAATACCGGGCACTTAGACACCCACCTGCCCAGACCAATTTTCAGCTTTCAGTGCTGTCGCAGTTTGAATGACAATTGCGCGGTCATGCTACACTGTACTCAAACTGAATTTTTATCATTTTGTTCCTACAAATAGAGCTTTCTTTTGGTGGTATTTGATCACCTCTTTGGTTTTTATTTTTTGCTAAACAAATAAAAAAATTAAGAAAATTTTGTTTCTGTTAAAAAAAATTGTAAATAAGTAAGTTTTCTCTTTCACTGATGGGCACTGATAAGGCGACACTGACAGGCACTGATACGGCGGCACCAATGAGGTGGCACCGATGAGCGGGCACTGACGGGCAGTGACGATGGGCACTGATATGAGGCACTGATGGGCACTGGTAGGCGGCACTGATGGGTGGCACTGATATGCAGCACTGATGGGCATTGATAGGCGGCACTGATGGGCACTCATGGGTGGCACTGGTTGGCACTGATGGGCACTGATAGGCGACACTGGGCACTGAAAGGCGGCACTGCTGGGCACTGATAGGGTGGCACTGATAGGCGGCACTGATAGGCGGCACTGCTGGGCATCCCTGGTGGCACTGGCAGTGGTAGGCATTGGAGTGGGAACTGTTTGGCAGCTGCCTGGGCACAGATTGGCAGCTGCCTAGGCACAGATTGGTATTTCCCTGGTGGTCTAGGGGGCATACCTGGTGGTCCATGTGGTGGCCATCCTGGTGGTCCTGGGTGGCTTCCCTGGTGGTCCAGGGTAGGATCCGAGGGGGGCTGTGCTGATAAACAATCAGCACAGACCCCCCCTGTCAGGTGAGCAGCCGATCGGCTCTCCTCTACTCGCATCTGTCAGACGCGAGTGAGGAAAAGCCGATCACCGGCTCTTCCTATTTACATCATGATCAGCCGTGATTGGACACGGCTGATCACGTGGTAAAAAGTCTCCGTCAGAGACTCTTTACCTAGATCGGTGTTGCAGGGTGTCAGACTGACACCCCGCAACAACGATCGCCGCGATGCGCGCCCCCGGGGGCGCGCAGCGGCTCGATATTCTGATCACGTCATATGACATCCGGTCAGGAATATCAAAACACTTTGCCACCGTCATTTTGTAATAAGGCGGGTGGCAAGTGGTTAAAGTCCCAACCTCCTTCCAGAAGTGCATTTGTGAGGTCAGGCACTGATGTGGACTGAGAATGCCTGGCTCGCAGTCTCCACTCTAATTTATTCCATCTGTCGGGTTGAGGTCAGGACTCTGTGCAGGCCACTCAAGTTCCTCCACCCCAAACTTGCTCATCCATGTCTTTATGGATCTTGTTTTGTGCACTGGTGCAAAACATTTACTGGATTATGGTGTGGGGTTGTTTTTCAGGGGTTGGGCTTGGCCCCTTAGTTTCAGTGAAGGGATCTCTTAGGGTGTCAGCATACCAAGACACTTTGGACAATTTCATGCTCCCAACATTGTGGGTACAGTTTGGGGTTGGCCCCTTCCTGTTCTAACATGACTGTGTACCGGTGCAAAATGCAAGGTCCATAAAGACATGGATGCGCAAGTTTGGGGTGGAGGAACTCGACTGGCCTGCACCTCAACCTGATAGAACACCTTTGGGATGAATTAGAGCGGAGACTGTGAGCCAGTCCTTCTCGCCCACCTCAGTGCCTGACCTCACAAATGTGCTTCTGGAAGAATGGTCAAACATTCCCATAGGCACACTCCTAAACATTGTAGACAGCTTTCCCAGAAGAGTTGAAGCTGTTATAGCTGCAAAGGGTGGGCCAACTCAATATTGAACCCTATAGACTATATTGGGATGCCATTACAGTTCATGTGCGTGTATAGGCAGGTGTCCAAATACTTTTGACATACATAGTGAAGAATTTGGCTGCAAGAAGACAAGCCCTTTTGGGAGCAGTCTCGAAGGATACCAGTGACCTGGAGGATCTGAGAGCAGCTGGCTGAGCCAAAGAGGTCAGGGGTCATTCAAGAGTCCAGAAGCCCATACACCTCCCCTATTGTAGTAGTGCGGAAGAAGAATGGCATCTTGCAAATGTGCATTGACTATCGAACCCTGAACTAATGAACCATTCCTGACCAATGCATGACTCCCCACAGTGAGAATGCTCTTCAGTGTCACACCGGAGCAAGATGGTTCAGTGAAGATAGAGAAAAGACCGCCTTCATTTGCCCCCTGGGGTTCTAAGAATTGAACCAGATGTCACAGGAACTATCGAGGGCTCCAGCAACGTTCCAGCGACTAATGGAGAGAACCGTGGGAGACATGAACTTTATTGAAGTCATGGTATATCTGGACGATATCATCGTGTTTATGAAGGACCTTAGAAGAACATGAGGCACGGCTGGAAAAGGTCTTTGCAAGAGGGGCTAAAATTATCACTGGAGAAGTGCCAGTTCTACCAAACCTCGGTCATGTACTTAGGCGTTCAGCTGGAGGAGTAGCCACAGATCCAAAGATGCTGGATGCAGTCACTACATGGTCTAGACCAAGGACTGTGACTGAGATCTTTCCTGGTGTTCTGCACCTACTACAGGAGGCTTGTGGCTGGAGTTCCTTAATATGAGGGCAGAGATAGAGAGCTATTGCCACTCTTGTTTGCTGTGCATTTAATGCAAAAAATTACTAGTCCGAGTGTCACATACCTGATCCGAAGCCAATATGCAGAGAGGGAGCTCCCCTTGCAGCTGGGTGCTGTATACCTCTGAAAGTGCCACAGAAGGTATAAGGCCCAAAGAAGCACGGGTTGCCGGCAGGATCTGGATACGTCAAGAAGAGATAAAAAATTTGTATCACCACAGAGTGGTACTGTGGATACGGCACATTCATAGTTAATGCCACGTCCCAATATTGGAAATCATTGGAAAGGAATTTGAAGTGATGGACTTTAAAGGCATAAAACAGAAGGTTTTTTTTGTTTTTTTTAAAAAAAGATTTTGAATATTTATTACAAAAAATAGAGCTAAAAAAACACATACATAGACTTGCATATATTCACAGATAATACCTATGAGCATGTTAAGTACACCATCTACATATTTAGTAAATATTTAACCACTACACATCCGCGCTATGGCCGAATGACGGCCACAGCGCGGACCTGAATTCCCGGGAGGTTGTCATATGACGGCCTCCCCTGTGCATGCTCCCTGGGCGCGCTGTGATCACCGAGTCACTGAGACTCGGCTGATCACCGATCCAAGTAAGGGGCCGGTCCCAGCCCCTTACCATGTGATCAGCTGTCAGCCGATGACAGCTGATCACATAATGTAAACAAAAGATCGGTAATCGTTTTTTTTTTCTACTCACGCTGACAGCGTGAGTAGAAAAAAAAAGCCGATCACCGGCTCGGTTGTAAGGGACATCGGTCCCCAAGTGGAAGAGGCACATCTGCCTCATCAGTGCCACCAAATAGTGCCACCTAACAGTGCCCACAGTGCCACCTAACAGTGCCCACAAGTGCCACCTAACAGTGCCCACAAGTGCCACCTATCAATGCCCACCTGTAGTGCCAATCAGTGCCACCTGGCAGTGCTGCCCATCACTGCCACCCATCAGTGACCATCACTGCCACCCATCAGTGCCCATCACTGCCGCCTATCAGTGCCCATCACTGCCGCCTCATCAGCGTACATCAATGAAGGAGAAAAATTACCCGTTTTAAATTTTTTATAACAAAATATAAAAAAGAATTTTTTTTTTTTTTAATTCAGTTTTTTACATTTTTTTAACAAAAAGTAAAAACTGCAGAGGTGATCAAATACCACCAAAAGAAAGCTCTATTTGTGGTGAAAAAATGATGAAATTTTTATTTGAGTACAGTGTTGTATGACCGCGCAATTGTCATTCAAAGTGCGTCAGCGCTGAAAGCTGAAAATTGGTCTGGATAGGAGGGGGGTTTAAGTTCCCAGTAAGCAAGTGGTTAAACAAGATTCAGATATTCAATCATTTTACTTGTTCAATCGTAACAGGTTTCATAAAAGACAGTGTATCATAATAGCTCGACTTGCTCTACATGTTACGTGTTCAGTAACGCTTCCTCAGGAGCTTTCGGCATATTCTATGAACAAAAGAATAGACCTAAATTAATTGCATTCTACATAAATAAATAAAAAACTTTAACATATATTCATATATAATATGATATCTACGCCCCTGTGATATTGGCAGTTAGAAACATGTCTCTAGGCCAGAACCCAGAACCTCTGTTGGCATGTAGAGGTACAGAGGGAGCCTATGGAAAAACAGAACAGGGAAACCAAAAGAGAGGGAAAGGGAAACAGAAGAAAAGGGAGAGAGGGCAAGAACAGAGAGGAAAAGAAAAGCTATATATATATATATATATATATATATATATATATATATATATATATATATATATATATATGTATAAATAATATAAATTCAATACCATGTTATTAATCTAATTCAGATAAAAATAATAAAAGGAATTAAAAAAGAAGACTATGTATAGATGTAATAGTAATCATCTCACCTAGTAAGACCAAATTGAACTAAATCCAGTAAGGAATTAGTAGTAGGCTAGTACCAGAAGTAATATTGTCCAAGGCGACCAGATAGAGACTGGGTCAATTTAGGACATCCCATCATAGAAAAGCCAGCACTTGAAAGGTTGCTAGATAATCCCTGACAGGTGCCTATTAGGGGAATATAGAGGAGAAACCTTCTCATTAATATATACAGAATCAGAGGATAACTCTAACTATTTTACTTGTGGCGGTTACAAGTTGGCAATAGGGTAATTACCTTGGACGCACTGAATTCTAGAGCTCCCTGCTCTGATGACAGCACCGCGCTGGGTGTAAGCAGCTGTAAGAGATGCCAGTTCAGAGCGTCTCTTTGTAGATCCGTCCCAGTAGTGACGTCAGTCCGTGAGTCGGATATGACATTCACATACCCGTCCGGGCTCTGGTGCGCATGCGCTCGGCCTGGGAGACGCTGCCCCGTATCCACTAGGAGCGAGGGGTGGGCCCAGTGTTGGTGCAGCTGCAGAGCATAACGCCAGGAAGGGACGGATGTCTCCCTCCCATGGCTGAAAGCGCCGCTGACAGCGATAGGCTGTATCCAAGCAGCGCTTTGCGGCCGCACAATACACCATAGCGCTGAACCAGCCAATAATGAAAAAAAAAAAAAAAAAAGGAGACATTAGAATGGTGATGGTAGTTAGAAAGAAACAGACTTGACAATGAAGAAAGTTGTAGGGAAGTTGTATCGAGAGACATTGCAATAAAGCGGCTCACAGGGGACTGCATAATAACAGCGTGAACAAAGTTTGTATTCCTAAGAATATAACTATTAAAAGTAAAATTACAGAATAAAAAATGACATAATCCATAATTGTCGAATCAGACCTATAATAGTTTAAATTTCTAAAAAACTATCGATACAAGCTGTAAAAGGAGAGAAAGAGAAAAAGAAAAAAGAGGATGAAAAAAGGAAGGAGATTAGAAAACTATAAAAAGGGAAAGAACTGACATGCAGTATTAATGTAATATTATTGATGGACAGAGTGTCATTACAGAAAGGGCTTGTATGACTGTGTCTCATTAATGCCTGGGTTGTTAGTAGCATTCAAACGCTCGATCCATAGTGTTTCTTGTTGTAGGACCACCTTTTTCCAATTGCCTCCACGTGGATCTATAGGGATTACCACTAAGGCAATGAAGGAGGCACATGTTGCATCAAAGCCATGGTAAAGATCAAGATGTCTGCTGACCGGAGTCAGCATTCTGCCATTTGTTGAAAGGTATACATGGTCTTTGATGCGTTGCCAAAACATCGGGCTGTCATCCCAACATAGAAGACCCCACATACACAGGACATTAAATATACCACCCCCTGTGTGTTACAATCAGCTCTGAATTTAGGACAGAAAGATTCCCAATTGGGGAGTGTGAAAGGAACATCCTGGCAAAGCCAAGGGCAAAATTGGCATTTGCCACATCTACGTGTGCTGCCAATATTAGCTCTAGAGCAAGGAGTTGGAGAATAGTGGCTAGATACAAGCCTGTCACGCAGGGAACTAGCCCGACGAAAGGTAAGTTCTGGTCTGATACCTGCGTGTTTTGACACAATTGAGTCTTGTTGTAGTATATGCCAGTGTTTCGTAAGTATGTCCCTAACCTCTTGATGTTGAGATGAGAATCGTGTGATAATTCTCCAGGGTGGCTTGGTCTTAGGTGTGGCATCCGTTTTGGGGTAGAGCAGAACATTCCTTGACTATTTTAAGGCCTTGTTATAGGCTTTCCGCAAAAGCGATTTGCTATAACTCCTGGCCAGTAGGCGTGTACGAAGTAGTTTGGCTTCAGATATAAAATCCACTAGGTGGGTACAGTTACGACGTAACCGTATGTACTGTGCATAGGGGATGCTACGGATTAAGGCTGCAGAGTGAGCACTAGCTGCATGCAGCAAAGTGTTACCCGCAGTTTCCTTACGGTAGAGACAGGTAGCTAAGCAATTGTCCTTGTCTTTAAAAATTGAGAGGTCTAGAAATGTAATTCTCTGAACATTGAAGTTCAGAGTAAATCTCAAGTTAAAGGAGTTTTGATTTAACATTTCAACAAAGGCTGTTAGCATAGTATGTGCACCTGTCCAAATCAGAAAGACATCATCTATGTAGCGGATCCAGCACATCACTTGATCAGTGTACATAGATAATCCATCATCCGAAAAAATGTGTCATTCCCACCCCCCCAGGTACATGTTAGCATAAGCCAGTGCGCAACATGTGCCCATGGCAACTCCATGTACCTGGAGGTAGTGGGAACCTTTGAAAAGCAAAACCAATTATGAGTAAGAACAAATTGTAAGAGAGTAAGGATGAACTCATTATATTTCCATTTTATATGTGGCTCTTCATAGAGGAAGGTGCGGACCGTTCCAACGCCCTGCTCGTGAGGAATGCTTGAGTATAAAGACTCTACATCCAATGTCACGAGCAGGACGTCAGGAGGGACCACCATCCTTTCAATCTTGGTCAACGGATCGAGTGTGTCCCTGGTATAGGAAGATAGGCTTGTGACATGGGGCATAAGTACCGAATCAATTAGTCTGCTGGCGTTTTCTGTTAATGATCCAATTCCCGATATAATGGGTCTACCTGAGGGAAATATGCAGTTCTTGTGCACCTTAGGTACTGAGTAAAATGTAGCTTCCTTGGGATTTTTATTGTTAAGGTAATCATAGGTTTCCTGATCAATGAGGCCTTGTTGATAGCCCTCATTGATAATGGTTAAGTATTAGATTTTGAATGTTGGAATGAGCAGGGGGGAAATTTGTTGATACCAGTCCTTGTTGGACAATAGATTGAAACACATTGTTTCATAATTTTGTTTGGTCATATGGACAACATTGCCCCCTTTGTCTGATGCCTTAATCACCAGATCTGGATGTTGATTCAGTTTGAAGCTGTTTCTGGGCAGATGTAAGATTGCTATGATGGGGGTAATCTGCATACTTTTAATGTCACTCACTACAAACACCAAAAAAGCCCAGATATGGGAATTGGTGGACAAATCAGGACATTTTTGCGACTTGGGTTTAAACTTTCTGGGGATAATGGAATCAGTACATGTTTTAGATAACGCTATCGATGTAGATGATTCCTGTGTGTGACAGCAGGCAGGTAAAATCACCTGGTTGCATCCAGGATGGAAAATATGTATGCCCTAGGTTCAGGCTTTATGCTGACTTATACCACTGGGAGGTGCTGGGAGTCCTGCAGGAGAAGAGTTAATGAGCCCAGCTGAAGTAAGTGGGCTCATTAAGACCTATACAAAAAAACCCAGAATGCTTAGGGAGATGCTCCATCCTGGAAACAGTTCTGTGTTTGTGTAGACTGGGGAGTGTGGTATCTGTCCTGTGCGGAGAGTCAACGCCTGTGTGGCAAACTTCTGAAATAGGGACTGGGGCAGCATAAGGCTGCACCTGGTTGTTAGATAGGGAATCTATGTGTGTAGTAAGCGGTCAAGCTGACCAGGGTTTCTTTTCATGTTTCTTTTTGTTTTGCTGTTATTTTTCAATGCATATAGTCTAAATAAACCGCACCTTTGTTTTTGTTTCACCTACAACGCTGTCTGCTGTGCCTGATTTTGTGTGGTGAACCCATGCAGGGGGTCACACACACCCGCTGCTGAGCTAACCCCCTCACAGTTGGTGGAGAAGCAGGGGCAATTTTTTTTTAAGGCCAGCATGGAGGAGATACTGAGACAGCTGGCTCTAGCAAATGCAAATCAGCAGCAGACAAATGCGGGTTTGCAAAAGTGCCTTGCAGCTCAACAGCAGACAAATGCAACTTTGCAACAGAGCCTCGCAGCTCAGCAGCAAGCTCACCAGCAGAGTCTGGAAGCTCAGCAACAAGCCCAGCAGCAATCTGAGACCTGCTTCCTAGACCTGTTACAGAAGCAAGAGCAGAGATTCCAACAACAAATAGAGACATTAATGCAGCAATGTCCGCAGACCAGTGAGGCAAGTGGTTCCACTAATACCGCATCCTTTGGTGTGAACCGTTTACTGACAAAAATGACTTGAGAGGATGATCCGGAGGTGTTTTTGACCACATTTAAAGGGACTGCTGAAAGGGAAAAATGGCCTAAGAAGCAGTGAGCTGGACTGGTGGCCCCTTAACGGGGGAATCACAGAAAGCCTATTATGACCTAGAGCCTGACCAAGCAAAAGACTATGTGGTGCTAAAAACGGAAATATTGGCACGGCTGGGTGTCACCCTGGCCGTCCGGGCTCAGCGTGTACATAACTGGACCTTCCGGCTTGGAAAAACCCCCAGGTCTCAAATGTATGATCTCATTCACCTGAGCAGGAAGTGGCTGCAGCCAGAGACTTTGACCACACCAAACATTGTGGAACGTGTTGTTATGGATTGTTTCCTGAGAGCTCTTCCTACTGCCATCCAAAAGTGGGTAAGCCATGGAGACCCAGAAACTGCAGATAAGCTTGTGGATCTGGTTGAGAGGTACTTGGCTACAGAGAACGTGACTACTTCTTCCGGGGACTCACGGACTTTCCACCCTAAGACCAGACCATCCCCAGTGGCGGGTAAGATGACTCCAAGGGGTGAGGGTGGAGAGAGTGAGAGGGTGGGGGTTCAACCTAATGTCTGGCGGGAGCAGCCCAGGAAGCCCAGGCCGCAAGAGGCAGCAAAAAAGATTAGTTGTTACCGGACATATTGCAGCCAATTGCCCAGTTGTGGATGGACCTATGCAATGTGACTTTATAAGGGACAGACGTCAGTCGCTGTTTGCGACAGTTGCATGCACTGCCATTCGGGGACCTGAGAAACATTTATGTAAAATGTGTATTAATGGTAGAAATGAGGATGTGTTGCTGGATTCAGGTAGCCTGGTGACATTGATAAAAGCTGAATTAGTTACTACAGAGGTCTCTGGGAATAACAAGGTGGCTGTTATTTGTGTGCATGGGGACACCCGAGAGTATCCTGTAACTTCAGTGGTTTTTGAGACCCACAAAGGTAACTTCTCTCATCAGGTGGGGTTAGTGTCTCACTTACCACATGATGCCATTGTGGGAAGGGATTTTCCAAAGTTCTGGGAACTCTGGGATTGTGCTGAGCCCCCCACTGGTGCCCCTATAGACTAGGAAGATGATGACCAGAGTTCCTCTGAGAGTGGTGAGGACTCTCCAGAATTTCCCTTGCCGGTATTGGCGGGGGAAATTCGAGAAACTGGGGAGAAGCCAACATCCTCAGATGAAAACATGCCGCCTGGGGAGTTTTCGGATCTTGAGGTTCACAGGGAAAATTTTGCCACAGAACAGTTAAAAGACCCCACCCTAATAAAGGCATGGGAAAATGTGGTCAAAATAGATGGCGAGTTAGTAAACCCAGATAAGACTTACCCGTACTTCACTGTGCAAAGGGACCTGCTGTATCTAGTGGCTCAAAGGGCAGAAGAAACCATTGAGCAACTTGTGGTGCCCAAACCTTACAGGAAGTTGGTGTTAGAATTGGCCCATGGGCACATTCTTGGAGGTCATCTGGGGACAGAGAAAACCAGAGAGAGAGTATTGCAGAGATTCTATTGGCCTGGGGTCATGAAGGAAACAGAAAATTATTGTTCCTCCTGCCCTGTGTGTCAGAAGTCGGCACCTATGCCACATTTCCGTAACCCGCTGGTACCTCTTCCTATCATTGCGGTCCCCTTTGAGAGGATCGAAATGGATTTGGTAGGTCCGATAATGAAGTCCGCTAGGGGACATCAGTACATTTTGGTTATATTGGACTATGCCACCCGTTATCCGGAAGCACTTCCTCTTCTAAATACCTCGGCTAAAACCATAGCCAAAGAGTTATCTCTTGTTTTTAGCCGCGTGGGTATTTGTAAGGAACTGCTTACGGACCAAGGTACACCTTTTATGTCCCGGGTTATGAAAGAACTATGCAAGTTGTTCAAAGTGACACAATTACGTACATCTGTGTATCAACCCCAAACAGATGGGTTGGTTGAAAGATTCAACAAAACCCTAAAACAAATGTTAAAGAAGGTGGTGGATAGAGATGGAAAGAATTGGGACTGTCTAATACCCTATTTGATGTTTGCCATTAGGAAGGTACCCAATCCTCTATGGGTTTCTCACCCTTCGAGCTACTCTATGGGAGACACCCAAGAGGACTGCTGGATATCGCCAAGGAAACTTGGGAAAATGAGAGTTCTCCCCACAGGAGTGTGATTGAGCATGACGCCCTGATGCAAGATAGAATTGCACAGGTAATGCCAATCGTAAAGGAACATTTGGCCCAAGCGCAGTTAGCACAGCAGAGAGTGTACAACCGTGGGGCCAAGACCCGTACTTTTTCCCCGGGGGATAGGGTATTGGTGCTAGTCCCTACGGTTGAAAGCAAATTCATGGCAAGGCCCATACGAAGTCATTGAAAAAGTGAGTGAGGTGAACTAAAGGGTCAGGCAGCCAGGAAGGCGAAAGCCAGAACAGGTATATCACGTCAATCTGCTGAAAGCCTGGAGGGATAGGGAATCCCTAGTCGCAGAGACTTTGAAGACTCCCTGACTTCTCATAGGGGGTATGTGGAATGGTTGTGAAGGAATCTGAAGCGGGCATATGAAAGGGCTGTGGATCGCACCGCCACCAGAGAGCTGAGAAATAAAAAGAACTTTGATCTAAAAGTGAGGATGCAGGATTTACAACCTGCAGATCGTGTGCTGTTGAAAAACCTGGGAGTGCCTGGAAAGCAAAAGCTGGCCAACCATTGGCAAACTCAACCCTATGTCATCTGTAAGCAGCTTCCTGGGTTGCCAGTCTGTCAAATTAGACCTGAAGGAAAGGCAGGGCCCTTAAAGATGTAGCACCTAAACCACCTACTTCCATTGTCCAATGCTGTCCAGGTGCCTCAAACTTCCACTCCACCTCCTTCAGAACCAGCACCCCCCAAAACTTGTTCACATCAGCGAGCTTCCACTTCACCTGTGGCATGAGAGAAGGAAGACCGTGAAGACAAAAAAATGGTACCACACTGGTTGTGGCCTCTGACTTCAGAAACTGATGCAGGAACTAGTGGTTTAAGCAGAGAAAGAGAACCTGAAAGAACAATAGGAAGTCCATCCAGTTTAGGAATTGAAATTCTTCCAAGGTCCACGGAGGTTGACAAAATCAAAGTTGAAAGCACCAGTCCATCTTTTGGAAGGGGCGTAGGGGACTTGATCAGCTTTGTTGATGAGGACCTGCTGCTACCTGGGCCGTATAGTTCCACAGAAGCCCAGCCACCATTGCCAGATGGAGAAGACGGTGGGAGTCAGGTGCCCATCCTTCCAGTCACAAGGCCTGGCTCTGTGGCTTTATCCACAGATATCCCATTGGAATCTCATCACTTTGCCAATGACAAAAGCCCAAAAAGGAACTCTACTTTTATGCCTGAAAACCATTCCCCCATCAGACTGAGGCAGAATATAAACCCTCCGAAGAGACTCACTTATGATACCCTGGGAGAGAACTCTGATGAATAAATTCCTACCATCCAAAGGCAGACCCTCATGCCTGACCCCACTACCACTAATTGGGTAAGTTGTTCCGACCTCTGACACCAATGGGTGGGCCACAGCAATTGCTCTGGCTTGCCAGACAACTAATTATGAACTAACTGAAAATGTATATAAATGGTTTCAGAAAAATCCAGAAGTGTGTCAATATCTATTGAGCTTAGACTGTGGTTAATGTTATTGTGAATTGTCTAACCATCTCGCTTTCAGTTGACTAGTGAGTTGTAAGATAACCCTCCCTCTTTGGGGACCAAATATTTCAAGTGAGCGGAGGATGCAGCCAGGAGCTGGCTAATGCTGCCTGCATTGTCAGGAGAGTAGAGCTAGAGGTGCAAAATGTATCCAAATTGTGTGAAACCAATTGTATAAGTCATGGGCAATGAAAGAATAAACATTTTGCAAACTTTTTGGTATCCACACTCCTCTATTATAGTCATTGTGTGAGAAATAATTTTATTGCCATGGTTTATACAATTGGTTTACCATAATTTGGATAATTTTTGCACCTCTAGTTCTAGCTTTGTGCTTTGCAGAGTGGAGTTCTTGTATAGTTTTTTTTTGCTTTTTGTCTTTTTTTTTCTCTCTGATTAAGAGGGACAGGTGTGAATTTGCAGAGCAGAGCTCTTTTCACCTGTGATAATTACTAACCATCAACACTTATTCAATCTAAGGCTGGCCACACATGGTCGAATTTCGAAGGAATTTTCTTTTGAAAATCAGAAAATTTGTGCGTTTTGTGATCCAATGGTTCCACCATTGATTTTGAATTCTGGCCAACCAAGCCTCCAATTTCACCTCACATTGGTACAGAAAAGAATTTTCGTGGCTGGGAATCTTCTTTTCTTTCCGGGAATTTTCTTTTCTTGCACATGCACATTTTTGTTTTTTATTACATTTCTCGCACGATTTTACCATCATTGATTAGAAAATCATTTGCTTTTCAAAAAATTTCCAACATGTCCGATTACTCAAATTTGATTGCCGCACGAAAATCGGCTGTTGCTAGGACCAAGTAAAGGTGCGAAATACAAACAAAAATTCTTAGATAAGATTTTCAAAAAAAAATTATTTCGAAATTCAACCCATGTATAGCCTGCCAAACTCTCCCTTGAAGTAAAACACACACACACAGTTGTTTATATACTATTTATGAAAAAATCCTCCTTATTAAATGTGTAGCGCCACCCCCGAAGGAGCCCTTGAGTATATTTTGTTCTGAGATATGCGTCTCAACCCCAGGAACAATCTCAGCCCCTCTAGCACACCTAATAGACAATGTCACTGCAGCACAATAGTAAATAGACACAAGTGGTAAATGACATTGATTAATAAACATCAGTAATAACAGCACTGGTACAAACTGATACAACAGCATAAAGACTTAAACTCTGATGTAACAGTGTATCTCAAAGGCACATGCAGGTTATAAAATAACACAGTTCAACCACTTCAGTTGCCTTAGGTGTGGCCTATTTTCTCAGGCATAAAGGGGGAACAGAGGTGGCTTGTTATAGGCCAGTCTGTCTCCCTGAAATTACAGGCCCTGACTTTATAAACATAACACCATATGCAAACAATATTACCTTTAGTATGGAAGATAGAGTTCCTTTAAGTTACATAGTAGGTGAGGTTGAAAAAAGACACAAGTCCATCAAGTCCAACCTATGTGTGTGATTATATGTCAGTATTACATTGTATATCCCTGTATGTTGCGGTCGTTCAGGTGCTCTTGAAACTATTGATGCCCCTCGGTGAGACCACCACCTGTGGAAGGGAATTCCACATCCTTGCCGCTCTTACAGTAAAGAACCCTCTACGTAGTTTAAGGTTAAACTTCTTTTCTTCTAATTTTAATGAGTGGCCACGAGTCTTGTTAAACTCCCTTCTGGGAAAAAGTTTTATCCCTATTGCGGGGTCACCAGTATGGTAATTGTATATTGAAATCATATCCCCTCTCAAGCGTCTCCTCTCCAGAAAGAATACGTTCAATGCTTGCAACCTTTCCTCATAACTAATATCCTTCAGACCCTTTATTAGCTTTGTTGCCCTTCTTTGTACTCGCTCAATTTACAGTACATCCTTCCTGAAGACTGGTGCCCAGAACTGAACAGCATGCTCTAGGTGCGGCGGACCAGAGTCTTGTAGAGCGGAAGAATTATCATTTTATCTCTGGAATAAATCCCCTTTTTATTTGCATGCCAATATTCTGTTTGCTTTGTTAGCAGCAGCTTGGCATTGCATGCCATTGCAGAGCCTATCATCTACTAGGAACCCCAGGTCCTTTTCCATCCTAGATTCCCCCAGAGGTTCTCACCCCAGTGTATAGATTGCATTCATATTTTTGCCACCCAAATGCATTATTTTACATTTTTCTACATTGAACCTAATTTGCCATGTAGTTGCCCACCCCATTAATTTGTTCAGATCTTTTTGCAAGGTTTCCACATCCTGCGGAGAAGTTATTGCATTGCTTAGCTTAGTATCGTCCGCAAATACAGAGATCGAACTGTTTACCCCATCCTCCAGGTCGTTTATGAACAAATTAAACAGGATTGGTCCCAGCACAGAACCCTGGGGGACCCCACTACCCATCTATGACCATTCTGAGTACTCCCCATTTATCACCACACTCTGAACTCGCCCTTGTAGCCAGTTTTCAATCCATGTACTCACCCTATGGTCCATGCCAACGAACTTTATTTTGTACAGTAAACATTTATGGGGAACTGTGTCAAATGCTTTTTCAAAATCTGGATACACCACGTCTACGGGCCTTCCTTTATCTAGATGGCAACTCACCTCCTCATAGAAGGTTAATAGATTGGTTTGGCAAGAACGATTCATTATGAATCCATGCTGATTACTGCTAATGATACCGTTCTCATTACTAAAATCTTGTATATAGTTCCTTATCATCCCCTCCAAGAGTTTACATACTATTGATTTGGATGAGCCGAAACACCCCCCCGGTTCAGTTCGCACCAGAACCTGCGAACAGCCCGAAAACTCGCACGAACGTTAGAACCCCATTGAAGTCTATGGGACTTGAGCGTTCGAAATCAAAAGTGCTAATTTTAAAGGCTAATTTGCATGGTATTGTCCTAAAAAGGGTGGGGACCCGGGTCCTGCCCCACGGGACAGGTATCAATGCAAAAAAAAGTTTTAAAAACGGCCGTTTTTTCGGGAGCAGTGATTTTAATAATGCTTAAAGTGAAAAAAAAAGTGAAATATTCCTTTAAATATCGTACATGGGGGGTGTCTATAGTATGCCTGTAAAGTGGCACGTGTTTCCCATGCTTAGAACAGTCCCTGCACAAGATGACATTTTTAAAGTAATAAAAGTCATTTAAAACTGCTTACGGCTTTAATGTAATGTCCGGTCCCGGTAATATTGACGAAAATCAGTGAGACAAATGGCTTGGGTACCCCCCCCCCCCAGTCCATTAGTCCATTACCAGGCCCTTTGGGCCTGGTATGGATATTAAGAGGGAACCCCGCACCCAAATTAAAAAAAGGAAAGGCGTGGGGCCCCAGGCCCCCTGAACAGCAGTATGCAGGCGGTGCAAACAAGACAGGGACTGTAGGTTTGTTGTTAAGTAGAATCTGTTTGTAATTTTGAACTGGTACATTTTTAAAGTGTAGCTCCAGCCAAAAAATCTATTTTTAAGCTTTTTGGAAAACATAGGGAAGGGTTATCACCCCTGTGACATTTCTGTCTGTGCACCTCTTCAGAAGATTTTACCTCACTTCTTGTCCCAATGACAAAAGTTTTTTGACAATTTGGGGTTTTTAGTTAAACAGGGATTGGTGATAAAGCACCAGTGGAGAGGAGACATGTTTTTCCCATATTAACTCTTACAGGAGAGAATTTCCCTTCCTAGGGGTAGATTTCATCTCACTTCCTGTTGTCTCCTTCCGTTTGCAAGTAGGAGTCGTTTGTAAGTTGGATGTTTAAAAGTAGGGGCCTGCCGTATATACTCTGCAGAAATTGGGGCCTTAGGTGTTGGTGTTGTCACAACACTGTAAGCCCTCACAGTTACTCTTGGTGGGCGCAGGAACGGGCTCTGCTGTGAAATATTAGATCAAGAATTGTAATTACATGCCCCTGTTGAACAGGGTCAGAAAAATTGGGCCTTTGGTGGTGGTGCTGGTGCCACAACACTGTAATGCCCCGTACACACGGTCGGACTTTGTTCGGACATTCCGACAACAAAATCCTAGGATTTTTTCCGACGGATGTTGGCTCAAACTTGTTTTGCCTACACACGGTCGCACAAAGTTGTCGGAATTTCCGATCGCCAACAACGCGGTGACGTACACCACGTACGACGAGACTAGAAAAGGCCGGTTCAGAACCAAGCGCGGCACCCTTTGGGCTCCTTTTGCTAATCTCGTGTTAGTAAAAGTTTGGTGAGAGACGATTCGCGCTTTTTCAGACTCGTGGCTTTCAGATCGTTTTCTGACGTTCAGTTTGTGCTTGTGGGTTTGTATCTGCTCTTCAGTGCGTGCAGTCAGTTCGTATCGGAGTTTTCTGTGTGATCTTGCCTGCTCGTTGCTGTTTTTCAGGTCGCTCTTCACAGGCCTTGCTGTTCTTCAGTGCGTTCTGTTACTTCGTTCTGAGCAGCCGACCGTTTTCTAGCCATGTTTCGTATGCGTACTCCTCGTACAGTTCGTGCTGTGCGGGGGCTTGGTGTTGGGGTCCTGACCTTGACACAAGTCCAGTCCATGAACAGGGTGGGGAGGAGTTCATGGACCAAGAATAATCCTGATGATTTCAGGAACCTTCTCAGGATGACGGACCCCGTGTTTCACCGTTTGTTGACTTCGCTGACCCCCTATATTAGCAGGCAGGATACCTGCATGAGGCAAGCCATCACTCCGGAGCAGAGGTTGGTCGCTACCTTGCGGTATTTGGCCACAGGGAGAAGTCTGCAGGACCTCAAGTTCTCGACAGGCATCTCCCCCCAGGCTCTTCTTTGTGGACATTTACTGCTTGTGTTTGTTTGAGCTGACCCTGACAGAAATGTGTGGAGTGCAGAAAATGTTGTGATTGTGTAACCTTATACAAAGCACTGTTGGCTGTTATTTACTAAATGCAAAGACACATTTCACTACAAGTGCACTTGCAACTGCACTGAAACTGCACTTGTAGTGCAAAGTGGATTTCCCCTTAGGAAATTACCCCCATTTTCTCATAAAACAACAATTACATCACCCCAAAAGTGTTTTAGTGTTGAGACAATAATCCACACATTCTTGATGAACAATCTTTTTAATACCTGCACAATCACATGTGCATTTACCAAAGGTTTTTCTGACAAACCAACATGTTTGTTGTATAACAATTTTTGTGGTGTCATTATCCAAAATCAAAATGTGCATTTTATAGAAAACAGGCATGTGTAAAACCAACAAGAAAGACACAAATCTTGATCTTACAAAGTTCACATTTGGTAGAACTGGAAGGCTATATCAGACATGAGTATTTAGGAACTGTGTTTGATATTGCGTTCAGATGGGGGGAGATCACCCCAGGAAAAGCCAAATTTGGAAGATGCACACCAATTTCACAATGTCAACATGTGCGACCTGCCATCACGGGGGATCAAGGGATGTGTTTTGGGGGAGAAAGCCCTTCCTCACCATTACTTTATTATTGAGGAAGGGGTTGCACCCCCAAAACGCGTCCATTGATCTCCCGTGATGGCAGATAGCACATGTTGACACACTGTGTGCATCCTCCAAATTTGGCTTTGGGAAAAATCACAAAAACATTTCGCACATTGTAGCAGACAAAAGAAGAAAGTGATTTGGAGGGGTTTTAAACTCGCCCCAAAACATCAATGATGTTTTTATATTTTGGAATAACATCATTGATGTTTTGCTTGATGTTTTCCAATTGTAAATTACACCCCATGATCTCCCCGATCAGGATCTGGGCACTTTCGGATGTGAAAGGATCTTCATCCACAACCTCACGATCACCTAAAAAGAGAGGAAACCCAAAATAAATTAGGTCGAAAAAAAATGCCGCCATCCATCTCTTATCTGAGCCTGTGGTCGCAGACACTCACCTGTTGTGGTGACTACTTCCACCACGTCTTCTTCCTCCTGCTCAGCTTGTGTTGGGTGGATTTCCCCTTCTTCCAGAGGGGGGGGGCTCTGGTCTCCTCGGATGAGGGGTGTCCTCCGAGTCTTTTCTCCCCTATGTAAAACAAAAATGGTATAATTAGCACACAGATATTTGATGGCAGAACTAGAAAGATGAAACATTGCTTGGAAGTGGGGTACAATGATCTATTTTAGCCGAGTTCCAGGATGTAGCTTTTTTAGTGTCCTTTGTCAAGCTGCAATACTTTACCTGTTTGGTACAAGCTTCACAGATGGAGACCCCCCTATAGTATACACTGCAGCACCTGTGTGCCCCCCTAATAAAAATGGTGTTCTTGTGTCCCACACTAGTGCTCCAGTGTCCAGATGTGAAAACAGCTGCTCAGTGTCCTCTCCTTACACACAATCTAGTTTGCATTTCATTCTAGTAACAAAGCCATCTACACAACCCAATTCTTTGAAGACAAGTATAGGGCGTCAAAATGGTGGCCAAATGCATATGGCCTAAACAATGGTATTTTATCGTCCGAAATAACAATGTGTGATCCGAACGAATAATGTGCCCATGAACATGAAAGTTACCATTTTAAACTGTACAACAGTTCCTAAAAGCACATGGAGCAGCACGAACGCAATAAACATAAAGAATAGGAACACAGCACAACTACTTACTTTTTTGCAGCACTCTCCGGATCTTTCTGTACTGCTCATGTTCTCGTAATTTCAGGTCCGACCACCGTTTCCTGAGCTGATCTTTCGATCGTCGTACCCCGAATTTCCGGTGCAGACTCCTGACCACTTTCGCCATGATCTTGGCCTTTCTGACATTGGGGTTGGGGTAAGGCCCATACTTTCCATCATAGTCGGCCTTCTTCAGGATGTCCACCATCTCCAACATCTCCCCAAAGGACATATTTGAGTCCTTTAATCTCCTTCTGGATCGGGACGTTTCAGGCTCCAGCCTTTCCTCCTCCTCCTCCTCCTCGTTGCTGTACTTAGCACTATCCTGCTGTCTCTCCGCCATGTGCTCTTCCTCCACTGCGCCGAACGAAAAGGGGCGGGGACTAGACTAGAAAGAACGTCAGGGGCGGGCGGAGTTATACGCATGCGCAGTGTGTATAAATCGTAACGCGCGCGTCTTACGTACGATCTGTGAGCGGAGGAAGGAGCATCGGAGACGCCGATCGTGCTAACGAAGGTAGGATCTAAACTTGGGCCTATACTGCTTCGAAATGGAAGCCTATATTGTAACAAGATTAGGGGAGTTTGGCCTGACATTAGGGTTTGTCTTGTGTTGTGTCTTGCAGAGAAAATGGATGGGTTCAACGACCACAATTTCCTGCCCCTGTTCATAGACAAGTACAGGGAGCTGCCCTGTCTGTGGCAAGTGAGACACCCCCACTATAACCATAAACAAAAGAGGCAGGCAGCGCTGGAGAAACTGCTGGAGTTGATGAAGCCGATGGTCCCCACAGCAACCATCCCTTATTTAAAAGCTAAAATTGGTGGCCTGAGGAGCACTTATCTTAGGGAGCGCAAGAAGGTCACGGATTCCCAGAGGTCCGGAGCTGCAGCAGATGACGTTTATGTCCCCAGGCTGTGGTACTACGAGAGACTGCGATTTCTGTCAGACCACACTGAAGTCAGGGAATCCCTCTCTACTCTTCCTTCCATGCTTCCTTCCATCCCAGCTGAGGCTTCCGATGTCCAACCTGGGCCTTCCAGCCAGGAAGAAGTGGAGGAGCCCAGCTGGAGTCAGGTATAGCATTCCTCTACAGATTTCTGGGCAATAAATAAATTATGTTTATTAGATGTTATTATTGATCACTAATTGCTGATTAAAAAAAGTGCTTTACATATCAATAGACAGTAGTGGGCACCCAAAATTGGGACAAGAATGAAAACTGCTGGGCTCAGAAGGATAGTCTGTTATATTTGTTAACATTCAATTTGCAGCAGTCAGGAGGTGAAAATTGTGTGTGATTGATGAATAAAAAACTAAAACTATGTCCCTTTTTCATACACAGGAAGACCTCAGCCAGGAGGAGGCTGTGGAATGTGGCAGCCAGGAGGAGGCGGGGATTAGTGGCAGCCAGGAGGAGGCGGGGCTAAGTGTCAGCCAAGAGAAGCCAGGGACCAGTCGCAGCCTGACTGAGTCTCAGGTCCCTCCCCTCCGCCTGCCATATAAACGAGCCAGGAAGGCCACTCCGAGTCCCGTGCAGGATTCAGCATATAGGCTGATCCAGGAGGCTTCGGCGTCCCTCAGAGCCTTCCCCAGTCCTGAAGAGGCCTTTGCCTGCATGGCTGCCACACAATAGCAGGGCATGCAGGAGGGCCAACGCAAGATCTCTGAGGACCTGATTTATAAAGTCCTACGTAAAGGGTTGAGTGGGGAACTGACACACAAGACGGATGTCATGGAGAGGGACGATCCTCCTCCTCCTCCTCCTCCTGCTGCCACAACTCCACCACCACAGCCAAAGCCTGTAAGGAGGCGTGGAGGGAAGACCAAAGAGTGATGACCCTGGGTTCAGTCTGGTCTGACAGAAGATGCAGTCTCTCGTATGACCACAGCCTGGGGACACAGATGTCATCTGCTGCTTTCCGGATCTCTGGGACTTCTGGACCAGACTGCCCTCCCTTAGATAAGGACTCCTCAGGCCACCAATTTTGCTTTTAAATAATTGATGTCTGCCCTGGGGGTCCAAGGCTTTGCCCACTTCTGCAGTTTCTCCAGCGTTGCCTCCCTCTTTGTTTAGTTGTGAGCCCTTAATAAAATTTTTTTAGGGAAATTCTACTCTCCTGTGTGTGTTTCATCCAAAAAGGACAGTTTGTTGGTGAGGATTCAGGTACATTTCTAAAGTACAATGTGAAATTAACAAGGGACAACAACACCAAATAATCTCCTACAGATTAAATAGAACAACATATTAGTGGAGTTGTGGGAACTTGTCACCAAAAACACACACAAACATTTTCGGGAGTACAAATCAAAATCACCCAAAAAAAAATAAAAATAAAAAAGAGAAACACAAAAAAAGAATCTACATTAAAGTCCAAAAATAACAAAAAATTTTGTTGTCAGATGTGAGAAATCTAAATATATTGAGGGAATCCCGATAAATAGTAACGAAATAAGTTTGTGAGAAGTGTGTGTGAATATGAGCATCAAAACTACTTAATTCTTGTCACATTATAAAGAAGAAGAGAGTGCGCTGTATTAAACCATTTTGAACATTGCAGCGTGACGAAAGTGCTGTATCCATTCCGAACGCTACGTTTACCAGAACGAGCTGTCCCGTGTCGGAATTTCTTCTGAGCATGCGTGGCACTTTGTGCGTCGGAACAGGCCACACACGGTCGGAATTGACGCGATCGGATTTTGTTGTCGGAAAATTTTATCTCCTGCTGTCCAACTTTGTGTGTCGGAAAATCCGATGGAAAATGTCCAATGGAGCCCACACACGGTCGGAGTTTCCGACAACACGCTCCGATCGGACAATGTCCATTGGAAAATCTGACCGTGTGTACGGGGCATACGTCCTCGCAGTTACTCTTGGTGGGCGCAGAAATTGGCCCTGCTGTGAAATATTAGATCAAGAATTGTAATTACATGCACCTGTTGAACAGGGGCAGAAAAATTGGGACTTTGGTGGTGGTGGTGGTGCCACAACACTGTAAGTCCTCACAGTTACTCTTGGTGGGAGCTGGAACAGGCCCTGCTGTGAAATATTAGATCAAGAATTGTAATTACATGCACCTGTTGAACAGGGGCAGAAAATTTGGACCTTTGGTGGTGGTGGTGGTGGTGCTGGTGACACAACACTGTAAGTCCTCACAGTTACTCTTGGTGGGCACAGAAACGGTGCCCGGCTGTGAAATATTAGATCAAGAATTGTAATTACATGTCCCTGTTGAACAGGAGCAGAAAAATTGGGCCTTAGGCACTGGTGCCACAACACTGCAACCCCTCACAGATACTCTAGTTGGAGTGCAGGAACAAGCCCTGCTGCAAAGTATTGCATCAAATATTGTAATTACACGCCCCTGTTAAACAGGGGCAGAAAAATTGGGCCTTAGGCACTGGTGCTGGTGCCACAACACTGCAACCCCTCACAAATACTCTAGTTAAGTGCAGCAACGAACCCTCCTTGCAAAATATTGCATCAAAAATTGTAATTACTCGCCCCTGTTAAACAGGGGCTGAAAAATTGGGCCTTAGCCACTGGTGGCGGCGCCCAGAACCAAAAATATTCTTACAAGCTATCAGCATGATCAATGAGGAGGAAGAGGATAGTCACTCAGCATAACAGGATAGTCACTCAGCATCAGCATAGGCAGTCTTGAAGAGATCTGACATTTCAAAAAAAATTATTTGGTTACATCAGCATCAGGTGCTTGGTAGCTGGTGGTGATCCAAGACTGATTTATTTTTATAAAGGTAAGTCAATCGACCAAGTCGGGGAACAGGCGCACCCTGTGATCGGTTGCAAAATCTCCAGCAGCACTGAATGTGCGTTCCGAAAGAACGCTGGATGCAGGACAGGCCAGTAGCTCAATTGCATACTGTGCAAGCCCAAAACTCAATAACCCATAGGATTTTTGGTGGGAAAGGTGTCCAAATCAGATCTTGCCCCTAGGTATTCCTGCACCATGTAAAACAGATGCTGGGGATGGTTGCTGGAACCGATCATACCTTGGGGCTGCGGACTAAAAAATTGTCTGAATGCATTGGTTAGACGGCCACCTTCTCCACTGCTCCTTCTTTGACTGACTGAAGCCTCAGCAACACGTTGTCCAGGAACAGGAGTTTGTAACCTCCCAGTCTCTGGGAACGCTTTGCACAGACCTTTCTGCAAGGCCTCCCGAAGATGTTTCATCCTCTGCTCCCTCTGCGACGGCAAGATAAGGACGGCAACCTTACCCTTGTAACAAGGATCAAGGAAGGTTTCCAGCCAGTATTGATCCCTCTCCTTGATACAACGAATACGAGGATCCTTCCGCAGGCTTTGCAGGATCAGGGAGGCCATGCAGCGTAGGTTTGCTGAGGCATTTGGTCCGGAGTCCTCTGGGTCACTAAGGATGACATGATCCTCAGGGGGGGCCTTGAGAGCTAAGGAAGTCCTCCTTTTCTTGCCTCTGTTCTGCCTCAAGTGCCCTGTCCATTATTCCACGCAGCGTGTGCTCCAACAGGTGGACAAGGGGGACAGTGTCACTGATGCATGCACTGTCACTGCTCACCATCCTCATGGCCTCCTCAAATGGAGATAGGACAGTACATGCATCCCTGACCATGGACCACTGGTGTGGGGAAAAAAAGCAAGCTCCCCTGACCCGGTCCTGGTGCAATAGTCACACAAATACTCATTGATGGCCCTCTGCTGCGTGTGCAGCAGCTGCAGCATGGCCAACATTGAGTTCCACATGGTGGGCATGTCACAGATTAGGCGGCTCTAGGGCAGGTTAAATTCCTTTTGGAGGTCAGCCAGCCGAGCACTGGCATTATATGACCTGCGGAAATGCACACAGACTTTCCTGGCCTGCCACAGGACATCCTGTAAGCCCGGGTACCAGCCCAAGAACTGCTGCACCACCAAGTTAAGGACATGAGCCAAACAGGGCACATGGGTCAGTTGTCCCTGTCGGAGGGCAGAGAGGAGGTTGGTGCCATTGTCGCAAACCACCATACCTGCCTTAAGCTGGCATGGCGTCAAACACCTCTGAACCTGCCCCTGCAGAGCTGACAGAATCTCTGCCTCAGTGTGGCTCCTGTCCCCCAAGCACACCAGCTCAAGCACCGCATGGCATCTTTTGGCCTGCGTGCTTGCGTAGCCCCTTGAACGCCTACGGAGCACCGCTGGTTCCGAAGTCAAATCAGCACAGGAAGAGGCCATGGAGGAAGAAGAAGAGGAGGGGGTGGAGGAGAGAGATGTGGCAGAATCACCACTAGTAGTATTTTGGAGGCGTGGTGGCAGAACAACCTCCAACAATACTGCACCCTGTCCTGCATCCTTCCCAGCTGCCAGAAGAGTCACCCCGTGCGCGGTCAAAGATAAGTAACGTCCCTGTCCATGCCTGCTGGACCATGAGTCAGTGGTAATATGCACCTTACCGCTGACCGCCCTGTACAGCGAGGCCAAGACATTGCCTTCCAAATGACGGTAGAGAGCTGGAATCGCCTTCCATGAGAAAAAGTGGCGTTTGGGAACCTGACACCGAGAAACATCACATTCCACAAACTCACGGAAGGGGGCAGAGTCTACCAACTGAAAAGGCAGCAGTTGAAGTGCTAGCAATTTAGCCAAGCTAGTATTCAACTGCTGGGCATGTGGATGGCTGGGAGTGAACTTCTTTCGGCGGTGCAGCAGCTAGGGCAGGGAAATTTGTCTGGTACAATCTGACGTCGGTGTACCGATAGCAGATTGCCCACAAGTGCTTGGCTGTGACACACCTAATTCTACACCTTCATTCCTCTCAGTGCAGGTCTCAGAGAGGACTGAAGGTATAGTGGGGTTGGAGATCCCAGCTGATGAGGAGCAAGGAGAGGTCCTCTTTGTTCTTTGGCGTGGGTCTTTTAGGTACGCTTGCCAACTAACTGCATGGCAGGTCAACATATGTCTGGTCAAGCATGTAGTGCCCAAGCGGGAGATGTTTTGGCCACGAGAGATACGCTTAAGACATATGTTTCCAATAGCAGCGGTGGGATCTGATGCACTCATCTCAAAAAAGGCCCACACCAAAGAACTTTTGGAATAACGCGCAGAGACAGCAGCACCCTGCACATGCGGAGCTCTACGGTGTGATGCAGTCGGTGTGCTACCCTTAAGCTGGCCCCTGGAGGGCATCCTGCCTCATTGGTGATGTGCCTCCTCCTCCTCCTCTCTCCTATCAGGCACCCACGTGGAGTCAGTGACCTCATCATCCCCTCCCTCCTCATCACTGGAGCAAAGCTGGCAGTATGCTGCAGCTGGGGGAACATGACTGCCAGATTGCTGTCCTTCTTGGCACCGCCTCTCTCTGGGCTCACGCTACTGCCTTCCTCTAGCTGGGTACCATCATCGGAGCCTTCAAAATGCTGGGCATCCTCCTGGAGCATGTTTCCAACACTGTGGTCAAACAGTTCGGTTGACTCCTCAGGAGGACATGATGGGGCTAGGGAAGGAGTGACTGATGCCATTGAGCCGAGGGAAGAGGCCGTGTTGGCAGCTGTTTTGCCAGACAAAGTACCCTGAGCCTGGGTGAGAGAGGATGAGGAGGGTGAGGACGGCTTGGTCATCCACTCTAC
Source organism: Aquarana catesbeiana (assembly GCF_042186555.1). Classification (NCBI taxonomy): domain Eukaryota; kingdom Metazoa; phylum Chordata; class Amphibia; order Anura; family Ranidae; genus Aquarana; species Aquarana catesbeiana. The sequence goes on along the minus strand of NC_133325.1, from coordinate 528,099,660 downwards.
CAAGTCTTCCGCATGTTGCGGCTCAACACGGCCAGCTGCCGAAAAAAAGGACAAGCGTGTCTCAAGGCCACGTGCTGATGAGGATGCACTGACTCCACGACCAGCACTGTTGCCTCTAGACATAGAGCCTGCTTGCCCTCTGTTAATGGCTTGTGACTGTCTGCCTCTCCTTGTTGGCCTTCCAGACATACTAATGGCCTGCAGTGAGATGTAGCTGCACAAAGCTGGTATGTATATATATACTGATACTGCAGCTAGCAGAATCAACTGCCTGCCTGTAGTATTATTAGTATGAAAACACCAGCAATTGTCTTCAGGTAGCTTTAGGTGCACACTGTGCAGAGGACACAGTACACTAACTGTAAATACTGTAACTGCCTGCCTGTGGTACTAATAGGAGCAGAACAACAGCAATTGTCTTCAGGTAGCTTTAGGTGCACACTGTGCAGAGGACGCAGTACACTAACTGTAAATACTGTAGCTGACTGCCTGTGGTATTAATAGGATCAGAAGAACACCACCAATTTTTTTCAGGTAGCTTTAGGTGCACACTGTGCAGAGGACACAGTACACTAACTGTAAATACTGTAGCTGCCTGCCTGTGGTATTACTATAGGAATAGAAGAACACCACCAATTTTCTTCAGGTAGCTTTAGGTGCACACTGTGCAGAGGACACAGTACACTAACTGTAAATACTGTAGCTGCCTGCCTGTGGTATTAATAGGATCAGAAGAACATCACTAATTTTCTTCAGGTAGCTTTAGGTGCAGACTGTGCAGAGGACACAGTACACTAACTTGTAAATACTGCAGCTGCCTGCGGTACTGTACTAATAGGATCAGAAGAACACCACTAATTTTGTTTAGGTAGCTTTAGGTGCACACTGTGCAGGGGATGCACTACACTAAATTGTAAATACTGCAGCTGCCTGCAGTACTGTGCTAATAGGATCAGAAGAACACCACTAATTTTCTTCAGGTAGCTTTAGGTGCACACTGTGCAGAGGACGCACTACACTAACTTGTAAATACTGCAGCTGCCTGCGGTACTGTACTAATAGGATCAGAAGAACACCACTAATTTTCTTCAGGTAGCTTTAGGTGCACACTGTGCAGAGGATGCACTACACTAACTTGTAAATACTGCAGCTGCCTGCGGTACTGTACCAATAGGATCAGAAGAACACCACTAATTTTCTTCAGGTAGCTTTAGGTGCACACTGTGCAGAGGACACAGTACACTAACTGTAAATACTGTAGCTGCCTGCCTGTGGTATTAATAGGATCAGAAGAACATCACTAATTTTCTTCAGGTAGCTTTAGGTGCAGACTGTGCAGAGGACACAGTACACTAACTGTAAATACTGTAGCTGCCTGCCTGTGGTATTATTAGTAACAGAACAACAGCAATTGTCTCCAATTAATAGGATCAGAAGAACATCACTAATTTTCTTCAGGTAGCTTTAGGTGCAGACTGTGCAGAGGACACAGTACACTAACTTGTAAATACTGCAGCTGCCTGCGGTACTGTACTAATAGGATCAGAACAACACCACTAATTTTGTTTAGGTAGCTTTAGGTGCACACTGTGCAGGGGATGCACTACACTAAATTGTAAATACTGCAGCTGCCTGCAGTACTGTGCTAATAGGATCAGAAGAACACCACTAATTTTCTTCAGGTAGCTTTAGGTGCACACTGTGCAGAGGACGCACTACACTAACTTGTAAATACTGCAGCTGCCTGCGGTACTGTACTAATAGGATCAGAAGAACACCACTAATTTTCTTCAGGTAGCTTTAGGTGCACACTGTGCAGAGGATGCACTACACTAACTTGTAAATACTGCAGCTGCCTGCGGTACTGTACCAATAGGATCAGAAGAACACCACTAATTTTCTTCAGGTAGCTTTAGGTGCACACTGTGCAGAGGACACAGTACACTAACTGTAAATACTGTAGCTGCCTGCCTGTGGTATTAATAGGATCAGAAGAACATCACTAATTTTCTTCAGGTAGCTTTAGGTGCAGACTGTGCAGAGGACACAGTACACTAACTGTAAATACTGTAGCTGCCTGCCTGTGGTATTATTAGTAACAGAACAACAGCAATTGTCTCCAGATAGCTTTAGGTGCACACTGTGCAGAGGACACACTACACTAACTGTAAATGCTGTAGCTGCCTGCCTGTGGTATTAATAGGATCAGAAGAACATCACTAATTTTCTTCAGGTAGCTTTAGGTGCACACTGTGCAGAGGACACAGTACACTAACTGTAAATACTGTAGCTGCCTGCCTGTGGTATTAATAGGAACAGAACAACAGCAATTGTCTCCAGGTAGCTTTAGGTGCACACTGTGCAGAGGACGCACTACATTAACTGTAAATACTGTAGCTGCCTGCCTGTGGTATTAATAGGATCAGAAGAACACCACTAATTTTCTTCAGGTAGCTTTAGGTGCACACTGTGCAGGGGACGCATTACACTAAATTGTAAATACTGGCAGCTGCCTGCGGTACTGTACTAATAAGATCAGAAGAACACCACAAATTTACTTCAGGTAGCTTTAGGTGCACACTGTGCAGAGGACGCACTACACTAACTTGTAAATACTGCAGCTGCCTGCGGTACTGTACTAATAAGATCAGAAGAACACCACTAATTTTCTTCAGGTAGCTTTAGGTGCACACTGTGCAGAGAACGCACTAAACTAACTTGTAAATACTGCAGCTGCCTGCGGTACTGTACTAATAGGATCAGAAGAACACCACTAATTTTGTTTAGGTAGCTTTAGGTGCACACTGTGCAGGGGATGCACTACACTAAATTGTAAATACTGCAGCTGCCTGCAGTACTGTGCTAATAGGATCAGAAGGACACCACTAATTTTCTTCAGGTAGCTTTAGGTGCACACTGTGCAGAGGACGCACTACACTAACTTGTAAATACTGCAGCTGCTTGCGGTACTGTACTAATAGGATCAGAAGAACACCACTAATTTTCTTCAGGTAGCTTTAGGTGCACACTGTGCAGAGGACGCACTACACTAACTGTAAATACTGTAGCTAATAGGACTAATAGGATCAGAAGAACACCAGCAATGTTCTTCAGGTAGCTGTAAATACTGTAAAAACACCTGCCTGCCTGTCAGTAGTAGGAAAAGAATAACAGGAACGGATCTAGCTAAACTGAATACAGTGTGTATATATATATATATATATATATATATATATATATATATACACACACACAACACCTAGGATGTGTATATATATATATATATATATATATATACATACATACATACATATATACATATATATATATATATATATATATATATATATATATATATACACAATACACTGTAAGTGCAGCTAACTGACTCACCTGCCTACTCTATCTAACTTAAATCAAATGACACTGTCTCTCTGTCTATCTATCTCTCTCTCAACGCCAGAACACACTACACAGGGCCGCCGTGAAGGCCTTATATAGTGTGGGGCATGTACTGAACCCCCTGAGCCATAATTGTCCAAAGCCACCCTGGCTTTGGCCAATTATGGCTCTCTGTACAGACAGCGCTGTGATTGGCCAAGCATGCAAGTCATGCCTGGCCAATCATCAGCCAGCAATGCACTGCGATGCTGCAGTGAATTATGGGCCATGACGCGCCACTCGAATTTGGCGCAAACGGCCCATATCGTTCATAATTCGGCGAACGACCAAACAGGCGATGTTTGAGTCGAAGCTCATCCCTACTATTGATGTTAGGCTAACTGGCCTGTAATTCCCAGGGATGTATTTTGGGCCCTTTTTAAATATTGGTGCTACATTGGCTTTTCTCCAATCATCTGGTATCATTACAGTCAGTAGACTGTCAGTAAAAATTAGGATCAATGGTCTGGCAGTTACTTGACTGAGTTCCCAAAGTACCCTGGGGTGCAAGCCATCTGGTCCTGGTGATTTATTAATGTTAAGTTTTCCAAGTCTAATTTTAATTCTGTCCTCTGTTAACCATGGGGGTGCATCCTGTGATGTGTCATGAGGATAAACACCGCAGTTTTGGTTACTGAAGCCCCCCGATTCCCTTGTGAAGACTGAGGAGAAGAATAAATTCAATACCTTCGCCATCTTCCCATCCTTTGTAACCAGATGTCCTTCCTCATTCTTTATGTGGCCAATATGGTCTGTCCTCCCTTTTTTACTGTTTACATACTTAAAGAATTTCTTGGATTCTTTTTGCTCTCCTCTGCTATGTCTTTCATGTTCTATCTTAGCCGTCCTTATTGCACCTTTACATTTCTTGTTGCATTCTTTATAAAGTCTGAATGATGATGATGATCCCTCAACCCTGTATTTTTTTGATGGCTTTCTCCTTTGTTTTTATATGCATTTTTACATTGGAGTTAAGCCATCCAGGACTTTTGTTCGCTCTTTTAAATGTATTACCCAATGGGTTGCATTGGCTAATGCCCTTATTTAATATGCTCTTAAAGCAAACCCATCTCTCCTCCGTGTTATTTGTTCCTAGGATTTTATCCCAATTTATGCCTTCTAGCAAGGTTTGTAGTTTAGGGAAGTTGGCCTTTTTGAAATTCAGTGTCTATTGAGTGATTTATACTAGTGCATTCCTGTTATGTTTCCTATTTGTGTGATTTATACTAAAGCCAATTGACCTGTGATCGCTGTTACCTAAACTGCCCCGTATTTCCACATCCCTGATTAGGTCTGTATTGAGTATACTCTTAGTGAGTATAAAGGCAATACAGAGTTTCTGATAAACAGAGCCAAGACGTGGAAGTCCACACAGTGTCTAGTATCTCCAGCTATCTCTTTGTTGGTGCACTTTAGGTGTTCTGTTTAGCAGGGTGGAACAAGGTAGGTTTAAGATGTCCTGGCAAGCAGGGTGATGTAAAGTGTACTATGGAGAAGCAGGAGAAAACAGGAGAAATCCTAACGCTGCTCAGCAAAGTAAGTGTAGCACAAGGTCTCTCTCTGTGGCTTAGGTGAAACAATAATATAACGGTGTCTGCATGCAGTGTCTCTCTGTTCTGAAACGATGGACAAGTGCCCACTCACCAATCAACCAAATGTTGCCTGACTGGCTACCTGCCAACTGGAATGCCCGCATTGTCTGCAGAGATGCACCTGGAGATACACCCGGGGTCCCTTTCTGGTAGGATGTCCGCGACCAACCGTGGACCTGTGGCAGGGGACAGTCATGCTGACCCTGACCCTGGCACCTTTCTCCTGCATCCAGTCTTCTCCCCGCCTTGTGGTGTCTTCCTGCTCCTAGGCAGTCATGTGGTGTTCCTCATCTTGCCTCCCCCTAGCTCCCCCTGGGCATGCTGGGGTATGTAGTCTGCCTCCCCAGGGATTGCTATAGGCCTCCTCCCTTGGAACTACATGTCTCAGGATCCTTTGTCCTCTGCTGTCCTCCCTGGTGAATAGCCCGCTCCCCCTGCCAATGAGGAAGCAGGGGATGGAGCGGGCGGCCATGTCCCTGCGAGTGCCTCTCGCATACTGTGTAGAGTAAGGAGGGGAGGGGATGAATCCCCCACAGCTTCTGACAGGCTCGCACTCTCCTTGAGAGCCTGTTTGTGTCCCGGTGTCTCCACTGCTGCCCTGTGTCCAGAGGGATTGGCAGGATGTGCAGGCAGGCTAAGGGGCACCCGCTACACACTCCCCCTACCAAAGAACCTTTGGTCCTCCAAAGGCAGTAACCGTTCATGCCCTGTTACATGCTTTCCATTACACATAAGGAGAGAAACCGGTTAATGCATACAAGGAAACAATGAACATGTGCATTGGGGAACCTCCCACCACTTATCAAAGGTTGGAAGGTTGTCCTGCCTACAAACCACCTTAATTGGGAAGGCCCAGCTAGATGTGCCAGGGGTGAGTTAGGGTCACCCTCTACCAAATGTGCAGTGGAGAGATGAGGCAAATCAAGAGTCCTTTGAGAGGTGAGAATGACTTTTTCAAAGCTCTCACCCAAAACATAAATCATTCTCTTGGGTGGGCAAATGATTCTTCTCTCTCTCTCTAACGCTCAGGCGTTACAGGTTTACTAGTCTCTTCTTCATGCACAGCTATTCCTTCCTCCTGCACATCAGGTTCTTCCTCTTCCACAGCAGGTCATTCTTCTTCCACTATGAATGGGTGAAAGTCTTCAGAATCTCCATCTGACAGGGATGATTGAAGGTCTTCCAGGGGTTGCCTCTGGCCTGAGAATTCCGCTTGTGACAGACCTAGCCGGGAGAGAGACTTTTGGAGGGGACTGTATGCTAGCCTCTTGCCGATCGATCGTGGGCCCTGGCATTTGGGGGAATGGTGCTCTTTGTGAGCTGTATGCCTGGGGACCCTTGAGGCGGTATTACTGTGGATTCGGGTCCTGGTCCCCCAGGACACACAGACTCTGGGGACCCTGGATTTGCCATATTGGAATAGTGACTGATTCATACCGTTGAGACTCCTACTGTTAAATGCTAATGTCATCAATTCCAGCTACCTGTCTGTTGTCTGCTAAAATGTGTATTGTAAATTGTAAATAAGTCTCTAGTATGGGATCTAAGAGTCATTAGATCCCCATTGTTGTTTGTGTTAATTAACTCTGCTATTGTGATAATGTTGATTGGGGGTTCTAAGCTACAAGACGGCCAGTCTGGCCTAAAGGTCATGTCTGAGTCATCTAGGCTGTCTAAAGGGATTAGTTAATTAGCCCATGTTAATTAGGTTAATTAGGTTACAGGTGTATTGTTAGAGTAATATGAGCCGGAGGTATGCACCTCCACTGTTAGTGTATAAAAGAGCCTGTATTTTTGAATAAAGGAGATTCCTGGTTGAACTTATATACAGCCTGCCTGGTGTCTGTTCTGAGCTATCACAACTGGGTTAGAACGGCACATAGCTGTAGTTCTAATCCCCGAGCATTGGATGACCGAGCAATCAGATGTTGCGATCTGATTCTATAGCAGCAGAGGAGTGTCGGGAGAGTGGAACCGAGCGAGCAAGGGGCTCATTACACCGCTGTCTGTCTTCTTGGGGGAAGGAGAAGAAGGGGCGGCAGGCCCAGACATTTGAGATGGCCACAACCAATTTATTCCTATCTCTTCATCTTTACTCTCCTCTTCCTCTGCATTGAGAAGTACAGACTGAGACCTAGTTACTGGACGGGATCTCTGTGAGGTAGGTGGGGTAGGCTGTTGCGGCACACAAACTGCTTCTGACAGGGGCAGCAGATGATTGCGGTGCAAAGTCTTCAGTGGGCCCGTGCTTCCCTCTGGCTGGATCTGATACACTGGCAGCCCTGGCAGCTGCTTACAGATGACGTAGGGCTGTGACTTCCAGTGATCAGCCAACTTGTGCTTTCCAGGGACGCCCAGGTTTATCAGCAGGACACTGTCACCAGGTTGCAGGGCATGCACTGATGCTCTGAGGTCGAAGTTTCTCTTGTTTTACTGCCCTCAGGCATCTGAGGTAGCTTGAGCCTTCTCATAGGAGGTTTTTTAGACTTCTCATCGGGCGGTCTACATATCCTCTGAGGGACGTCATTGAGGTATGATCTAGGAACATGCCAAAGGCCAAGTCAACCAGCAGCCGAGCCTTCTGTCTGAACATCATCTGATAAGGGGAATAGTCTGTGCCATCATTTTCGGTGCTGTTGTAAGCAGGCACAATGGCCACAATATGCTTGCTTCAGCGTTGATTTTGTTCATAAGTAACAGAGTCCCAAGCATATCTAAGAGTACGGTTGAATCTCTCCAGCTGTGGGTCCCCTTGAGGGTAACATGGAGTGGTTCTGGACTTTATAATACCTAAGAGGCCTAAGAGTCTCTTCATGAGGTTACTTTTCAAAGTCTCTCCCTGATTGGAGTGGATATGCTGAGGCAGACCATAGTGTATGAAGAATTTCTCCACTAAGATCTTGGCCACAGTGGATACTTGCTGGTCTTTTGTGGGAAATACCTGGGCTTACCAAGTGAAGTGGTCAGTCACCACCAGGATATTTCCCTGTCCACTCAAATCAGGCTCCAAGCACAGAAAGTCAATGCACACCGGCTCCATGGGTCCTTCTCTCTAAAGATGGCCAATTGGGGCAGCTCAGTGAGCCAGACTTCCACTGTATGCACCTGATGCAGGAATGGCAATAGTCGAATTCAGCCCACATGCAGGGCCAGTAGAACCAGTCCCTCACTAGGTTGAATGTCCTCTCAGGCCCTGGGTGGCCATGGTTGTCACAGTTAGCAGTTAGCATTGTGTCTCTATGCTTATATATAGGAACAACTGCCATTTCTCTTCAGAATTGTCGGGGAGGCCATTGTGTAGCTGAAACTGATCCCACTCAGCAGATGGGTTTCCTTCTGAGAGTCAGTAAGTAGCCAAGTAGTTGGCTCTCCGAAGTCTTCAATATCAAGTTACAAAGAGGGTCTTCCATCTGGTCCCTTCTCATGTCTTTCTTGGAGAGTTCAGGCAGGCTTTCATCCACAACTTGTGTAACATTACAGTAACATCTAGGGATGCCAGCCGCTAAGACCCCAATGTCTTCAGCTCCTGACCCACCTCCAGCTTATTGTTCTGCTCCTTGACATAAGGCTCATACCCCTTCAGGTGTCCATTCTTTAAAGGAGCCTCCTGAACTGTGGGGTCTTCTTGACAGAGCATCCGCATCTTTGTTCCTGACCCCCTGACAGTACTTCAGGCTGGAGATTAACCCCGATAGGGCGGCCAACCACCTGGGACCAGTGGTGTCCAACTTGGCAGTAGTGAGGATATACTGTATGTGAGTGGATTATTAACTGTTTTTATCATGAAGTCTGCTCCGTAAAGGTAATTCCTCAATTTATCCACCACTGGCCACTTCTGAGCCAGAAACTCTAGTTTGTGCGTGGAGTAGTTCTCCTCGGCGGGTGCTATGCTCCAGCTCACATAGGCAAAAGGCCGCAGGTGCCAGTCATTTTCTTGATATAGCACCCCATCTAACCCATCTCAGCTGGCATCAATGTGTAGTTCATATGGCTTGATTGGATCTGCATAGGCCAGGACTGGAGCATTTGTTAGACTCCACTTCAGCTGCCTAAAAGCCTCCTCATACTGGTAAGTCTATTGTTCTTGAATTGACTCTCGAGGCTTCCTAGGCCTTCCAGATGGCATGACGGACTTTGTTAGGTCTGGGTCATCATCTTCATCTTCGCTCTTTAATAGTTCATTAATTGGCAAGCTATTTTAGCAAATCCCTCCACGTATCTCCTATAATAGGAGCAGAATCCCAAGAATGACCTAAGCTCGGTCAAATTGGTGGGTTTCGGCCAGCAGGTGATGGCTTAACCACTTGGCCCCTGACAGGCTCTGCAGGGCATCTTCTATAATTGGGGTGGTATATTGGTCAGGGATAGGGATGAGCTTCATGTTCGAGACGAACCCATGTTCGACTTGAACATCCTCTGTTCACCCGTTCGCCGAATTGCGAACGATATGGGCCGTTCGCGCCAAATTTGTGTGGCGCGTCATGGCCCATAATTCACTGTGGCATCGCAGTGCATTGATGGCTGATGATTGGCCAAGCATGCACTATGACCTGCATGCTTGGCCAATAACAGCGCCGTCTGAACAGAGAGCCATAATTGGCCAAAGCCAAGGAGGCTTTGGCCAATTATGGCTCAGGGGATTTAGTACACGCCCCACACTATATAAGGCCGCCTGCACGGCGGCCCTGTGTAGTGTGTGTTCTGGCATTGAAAGAGATAGACAGAGAGACAGTGTCATTTGATTTAAGTTAGATAGATTAGGCAGGACAGTCAGTGAGTTAGCTGCACTTACAGTGTATTGTGTATATATATGCATCCCAGGTGTTGCATATATATATATACACTGTATTCAGTTTAGCTAGATCCATTCCTGTTATCTTCCTACTGACAGGCAGGCTTGTCTTGTTACAGTATTTACAGCTACCTGAAGAAAATTGCTGGTGTTCTTTTGATCCTATTAGTACCACAGTCAGGCAGCTAGACTATTTACAGTTAGTGTAGTGCATCCTCCTCACAGTGTTCAGTTAAAGCTACAAGTTAGTTTAGTGTGACCTCTGCACAGTGTTCAGCTAAAGCTAGAAGTTAGGGTAGTGCTTCCTCCTCACAGTGTTCAGCTAACGCTACAAGTTAGTGTAGTGCCTCCTCCTCACAGTGTTCAGCTAAAACTACAAGTTAGTGTAGTGCGTCCTCCTCACAGTGTTCAGCTAAAGCTACAAGTTAGTGTAGTGCGACCTCTGCACAGTGTTCAGCTAAAACTGCAAGTTAGTGTAGTGCGACCTCTGAACAGTGTTCAGCTAAAACTACAAGTTAGTGTAGTGTGACCTCTGCACAGTGTTCAGCTAGAGCTACCTGTAGAAGGTTGGTGGAGTTTTCCTGATCCTATCACTACCGCAGGCAGCTAAATAAGCTACAAGTTATTTTTATGCGAGCTCTGCACAGTGTTCAGCTAAAGCTACCTGTAGAAGGTTGGTGGTGTTTTCCTAATCCTATCACTACCGCAGGCAGCTAAATAAGCTACAAGTTATTTTTTTGCGAGCTCTGGACAGTGTTCACCTAAAGCTACCTGTAGAAGGTTGGTGGTGTTTTCCTGATCCTATCACTACCGCAGGCAGCTAAATAAGCTACAAGTTAGTTTTTTGCAAGCTCTGCACAGTGTTCAGCTAAAACGACAAGTTAGTGTAGTGCGACCTCTGCACAGTGTTCAGCTAAAGCTACCTGTGGAAGGTTCGTGGTGTTTTCCTGATCCTATCACTACCGCAGGCAGCTAAATAAGCTACAAGTTATTTTTTTGCGAGCTCTGCACAGTGTTCAGCTAAAACTACAAGTTAGTGTAGTGCGAGCTCTGCACAGTGTTCAGCTAAAGCTACCTGTAGAAGGTTGGTGGTGTTTTCCTGATCCTATCACTACCGCAGGCGGCTAAATAAGCTACAAGTTAGTTTTTTGCGAGCTCTGCACAGTGCTCAGCTAAAGCTACCTGTAGAAGGTTGATGGTGTTCTCATACTACAGGCAGGCAGTTGATTTTGCTAGCTGCAGTATCAGTATATATATATATATATATATATCCCAGCTTAGTGCAGCTACAGGCCATTAGTATGTCTGGAAGGCCAACAAGGAGAGGCAGACAGTCATCAGCCAATAAAAGAGGGCAAGCAGGCTCTGAGTTTAGAGGCAACAGTGCTGGTCCTGGAGACGGTGTATCCTCATCAGCACATGGCCATGGGACACGCTTGGCCTTTTTTTCGGCAGCTGGCCGTGTTAAGCCACAACATGCGGAATACTTGGTCGAGTGGATGACCAAGCCGTCCTCATCCTCTCTCACCCAGGCTCAGGGTACTTTGTCTGGCAAAGCAGCTGCCAACGCGGCCTCTTCCCTCGGCTCAATGGCATCAGTGACTCCTTCCCTAGCCACACCATGTCCTCCTGAGGAGTGCCTTGAACTGTTTGACCACAGTGTTGGGTACATGCTCCAGGAGGATGCCCAGCGTTTAGAAGGCTCTGATGATGATACTGAGCTAGATGAAGGCAGTAACGTGAGCACGGACAGAGGGGGTGCCCAAGAAGGACAGCAATCTGGCTGTCATGCTCCCCCTGCTGCAGCATACTGCCAGGTTTGCTCCAGTGATGAGGAGGGAGGGGATGATGAGGTCACTGACTCAACGTGGGTGCCTGATAGGAGAGAGGAGGAGGAGGCACATCACCAATGAGGCAGGATGCCCTCCAGGGGCCAGCCTAAGGGCAGCACACTGACTGCATCACACCCCAAAGCTCCGCATGTGCAGGGCGCTGCTGTCTCTGCGCGTTATTCCAAAAGTTCTTTGGTGTGGGCCTTTTTTGAGACGAGTGCATGAGATCGCACCGCTGCTATTTGCAACATTTGTCTCAAGCATATCTCGCGTGGCCAAAACATCTCCCACTTGGGCACCACATGCTTGACCAGACATATGTTGACCTGCCATGCAGTTAGTTGGCAAGCGTATCTAAAAGACCCACACCAAAGAACAAAGAGGACCTCTCCTTGCTCCTCATCAGCTGGGATCTCCAACCCCACTATACCTTCAGTCCTCTCTGAGACCTGCACTGAGAGTAATGAAGGTGTAGAATTAGGTGTGTCACAGCCAAGTACTTGTGGGCAATCTGCTTTCGGTACACCGACATCAGACTGTACCAGGCAAATTTCCCTGCCCCAGCTGCTGCACCGCCTTTTCAGTTGGTAGACTCTGCCCCCTTCCATGAATTTGTGGAATGTGCAGTTCCTCAGTGGCAGGTACCCAAACGCCACTTTTTCTCACGGAAGGCGATTCCGGCTCTCTACCGGCATGTGGAAGGCAATGTCAATGCCTCGCTGGACAGGGCGGTCAGCGGTAAGGTGCATATTACCGCTGACTCATGGTCCAGCAGGCGTGGACAGGGACGTTACCAAAGTTTCACCGTGCATTGGGTGACTCTGCTGGCAGCTGGGAAGGATGCAGGACAAGGTGCAGTAGTGTTGGAGGTTGTTCCGCCACCACGCCTCCAAAATGCCACTACTAATGATTGTGACACACCTCTCTCCTCCACCCCCTCCTATTCTTCTTCCTCCATGGCCTCTTCCTGTGCTTGGTCCTCGGAACCAGCGGTGCTCCGTAGCAGTTCAAGGGGCTACGCAAGTATGCAGGCCAAAAGATGCCATGCGGTGCTTGAGCTGGTGTGCTTGGGGGATAGGAGCCACACTGGGGAAGAGGTTCTGTCAGCTCTGCAGGGGCAGGTTCAGAGGTGGTTGACGCCACGCCAACTTAAGCCAGGAATGGTGGTTTGCGACAATGGCACCAACCTCCTCACTGCCCTCTGACAGGGACAAATGACCCATGTGCAGCGGTTCTTGGGCAGGTACCCGGGCTTACAGGATGTCCTGAGGCAGGCCAGGAAAGTCTGTGTGCATTTTCGCCGGTCATATAATGCCAGTGCTCGGCTGGCAGACCTCCAAAAGGAGTTTAACCTGCCCAAGAACCGCCAAATCTGTGACATGCCCACCAGGTGGAACTCAACGTTGGCCATGCTGCAGCGGCTGCACACGCAGCAGAGGGCCATCAATGAGTACCTGTGCGACTATGGCACCAGGACAGGGTCAGGGGAGCTTGTTTTTTTTTCCCCACGCCAGTGGGCCATGATCAGGGATGCATGCACTGTCCTGTCACCATTTGAGGAGGCCACGAGGATGGTGAGCAGTGACAGTGCATGCATCAGTGACACTGTCCCCCTTGTCCACCTGTTGGAGCACACGCTGCGTGGAATAATGGACAGAGCACTTGAGGCAGAACAGAGGCAGGAAGAGGAGGACTTCCTTAGCTCTCAAGGCCCCCTTTATTTTATCCAGATAGTGTTCCTGCGTGCCCACCGATCACACAGGAAGAGGACGAGGAGGAGGAGGAGGGGGAGGAGGGGGAGGAGGAGGATTGTGTCAATATGGAGGTGGAGTCTGGCACTCAGCATCAGCAGCAGTCTTTAAGGGATCAGTCCCAAGAAACACATGGACTTGTACATGGCTGGGAGGAGGTGGCTGCAGACCATGTCATCCTTAGTGACCCAGAGGACTCCGGACCGAAAGCCTCAGCAAAGCCTGCGTAAGGATCCTCGTATTCGTGATATCAAGGAGAAGGACCAATACTGGCTGACAACCCTCCTTGATCCATGTTACAAGGGTAAGGTTGTGGACCTTATCTTGCCATCACAGAGGGAGCAGAGGATGAAACATCTTCGGGAGGCCTTGCAGAAAGGTCTGTGCAATGCGTTCCCAGAGACTGGGAGGTTACAAACTCCTGTTTCTGGACAATGTGTTGCTGAGGCTTCGGTCAGTCAAAAAAGGAGCGGTGGAGAAGGTGGCCGTCTGACCGATGCGTTCAGACAATTTTTTAGTCCGCAGCCCCAAGGTATGATCGGTTCCAGCAACCATCGCCAGCGTCTGTTTTACATGGTGCAGGAATACCTAGGGGCAAGATCTGACTTGGACACATTTCCCACCCAAAATCCTCTGGGTTACTGGGTCTTGAGGATGGATCACTGGCCAGAGCTTGCACAGTATGCAATTGAACTAACTAGCCTGTCCTGCATCCAGCGTTCTTTCGGAACGCACATTCAGTGCTGCTGGAGGCTTTGTAACCGATCACAGGGTGCGTCTGTCCACCGATTCGGTCGATCGACTGACCTTCATAAAAATGAGTCAGTCTTGGATCACCACCAGCTACTAAGCACCTGATGCTGATGTAACCGAATAATTTTTTTTTAAATCTCAGATCCCTTCAAAGACTGCCTATGCTGATGCTGAGTGACTGTCCTGAGTAATTATCCTCTTCCTCCTCAATGATCACGCTGATAGCTTGTAAGAACATTTTTGGTTCTGGGCGCCGCCACCAGTGCCTAAGGCCCAATTTTTCAGCCCCTGTTTAACAGGGGCGTGTAATTACAATTTTTGATGCAATACTTTGCAGCAGGGCTCGTTCCTGCATTCCAACTAGAGTATCTGTGAGGGGTTGCAGTATTGTGGCACCAGCACCAGTGCCTAAGGCCCAATTTTTCAGCCCCTGTTTAACAGGGGCATGTAATTACAATTTTTGATGCAATACTTTGCAGTTGGGCTCGTTCCTGCATTCCAACTAGAGTATCTGTGAGGGGTTGCAGTGTTGTGGCACCAGCACCAGTGCCTAAGGCTCAAATTTTCTGCCCCTGTTTAACAGGGGGTGTAAATACAATTTTTGATGCAATACTTTGCAGCAGGGCTCATTCCTGCGTTCCAACTACAGTATCTGTGAGGGGTTGCAGTGTTGTGGCACCAGCACCAGTGCCTAAGGCCCAATTTTTCAGCCCCTGTTCAACAGGGGCATGTAATTACAATTCTTGATCTAATATTTCACAGCAGGGCCCTGAGAGGGCTTACAGTGTTGTGGCCACAACAACACCTAAGGCCCAAATTTCTGCTGAGTATATAGGGCAGGCTGCTACTTTCAAACATCCAACTTACAAACGACTCCTACTTGCAAACGGAAGGAGACAACAGGAAGTGAGATGAAATCTACCCCTAGGAAGGGAAATTCTCTCCTGTAAGAGTTAATATGGAAAAAATCACAAATTTTCAAAAAACATTTGTCATTGGGACAAAAAGTGAGGTGAAATCTTCTGAAGAGGAGCACAGACAGCAAAACAAATGTCACAGGGGTGATAACCCTTCCCTATGTTTTCCAAAAAGCTTAAAATAGATTTTTTGGCTGGAGCTAAACACGTTAAAAATGTACCAGTTCAAAATTACAAACAGATTCTACTTAACAACAAACCTACAGTCCCTGTCTTGTTTGCACTGCCTGTATACTGCTGTTCAGAGTACAGAGCCTGTATACTGCTGTTTCCTTTTTTAATTTGAGTGCGGGGTTCCCCTTAATATCCATACAAGACCCAAAGGGCCTGGTAATGGACTGGGGGGTACCCATGCCGTTTGTCTCACTGATTTTCATCCATATTGCTAGGACCCGACATTACATTAAAGCCGCAAGCAGTTTTAAATGACTTTTTTTCCTTTAAAAATGACATTTTGTGCAGGGACTGTTCTAAGAACGGGAAACACACGCCAGTTTACAGGCATACTATAGACACCTCCCAGGTATGAGATTTAAAGGAATATTTCACTTTTTCTTTTTTTTTTACTTTAAGCATCATTAAAACCACTGCTCCCGAAAAAACGGCCGTTTTTAAAAGTTTTTTTTTGCATTGATACATGTCCCTTGGGGCAGGACCCGGTCCCCAAACCCTTTTTAGGACAATACCATGCAAATTAGCCTTTAAAATGAGCACTTTTGATTTCGAACGTTCGAGTCCCATAGACGTCAATGGGGTTCTAATGTTCGTGCGAATTTTCGGTCCGTTCGCAGGTTCTGGTGCGAACCGAACCGGGGGGTGTTCGGCTCATCCCTAGTCAGGGATGGTCCTTCGGTTCAGCGTCCGATAGTCGATGCACAACCCCAGAGAACCATTCTTCTGTACCACCACTATCAGGGAAGTGTGTGGACTCCTCCTGGACTCTCAGATGTTACCTGCTCTCTTCAGTTCGGCCAACTGTTCACGCAGGTCTTCCAAATACCCTAAAGGAATCCACCGAACTCTCTCCCTAAATGGCTTGTCTTCTTGCAAACGAATCCGGTATTGGGCACTTTGTGCACATCCCACATGGAACTCACTCTTAGAGAATGCAGCCTGCCATTTTAGGAGCTGAGTCTTGGTTCTTTCCTTCCATTCAGGTGAGAGAGGAGTGTTCTTTGGGTAGAACTGCTCGTCAGGAATACCATGCTTCGCTCCCTCCACCAAATCAGATGGTGAAACTGGAGTTGCTGGATTCACTTGCCCCAGCAACATCCGAGCCAGACACTTTGGTCGATACCACTTCTGGGATTATTTCCACCCCCATGTCTTCTCTCTGGCAGTCAGCCTCAAGAACAATGAAAGGCCCTGGCTGCTTCAAATTGAGCTTGACTGATGCTTGTAGACATGCCACTTCATCTGGCTGTAATACCTTCTCACCATGATCCAGGTGCAATATCTTCCCCACTCCTTCAGATGGGGCCTTCTGCTCTTGCACTAGGTGCAGGTAAGCTTGTTTCAGCATGGGGTGTACACCCATGGTTGGAGTGCCACAAGAGGGATCAGTGTTGGTCCCTATGGAGAGGGAACTCTTGCTGGCCCTTGGTGGGCGAGGACAGACCACTGCCAGTGTGTCGAACGTCTCTGTCTTTCCAGCCACGGAGGGGTCAAAGGTCAGCTTCATTGGCAGGTAACCATCATGGGGACATTTTGGGTCCTAGTGCCCCATATCTCTAACTCCTCCAACTTGTGCAACAACATGTGTTTAAGTTGCTTATCATAGAAGTCTCGGTAGAGAAGGGTCACTTGTGCCCTTCCAAGTAGAAGATTCCTTCTACTTGGATGGGCACGACAGGAACAGGTCCCATGAGCTTGGCAGGGAACTTGCAAGAAGTTGTAGTCTTAGCCTGTCCTGTGGCCTGTAGCTGCGCTCCTTTCTTGATTCTGATCTGGCTTGAGTCTCTTTTGAGCTCCGGGGGTTTGGCGTGCACTGACTTTCTGATGCCGGGCAGCCTGGGTCAAGGGGAGCAGGATACTGGGTCGCTCAAAGACAACAGTGGGAGCTCTCTCAGAGGGTTTGAACTTCCGCCGTGGTCCCCTTGCGTTGTCGTTTTTGGAGCTAGCTACTGTAGATGGGCACCTGGTTGGTTCGTTCACCAGGGCCCTCTGAAGTTTCCCGATGGCTTTGGCTTTGGGTGCTGGACTTCAGACTTCATAGGGCTTGGACACACCCGCCGGTAATGTCCCACCCATCCGCAGTTGTAGTAGACTCCTTGGTTTACAGGCTTCTCAACCTGAGCAACCGTAGAGTTTGAGGACTTCTTGTACTCTGAGACTTTATCACTGGGTAGAACGGTGGGCATGGCAGTCAGTAGGGCCATCATCTCTATCAGCTGAGACACCTAAGTCTTTAGAAGCTCAATCTCTGGGTCGCCATCAACTGCACCTGCCACTCTGACCCCAGTAACAGATTCTGACCTCTGGCTTTTCTTTTCGCTCTCCGGTATGGCCTCCTCTTCCCGCACAATTGAGATCAGATCGGGATACCTCAAGATACCACCATCTTGCCGAGTTCTCAATTGAATTGTGATAGGGTTCAGAGACTGGGCATCCCTCAAGACTTGCAGTGCACAGACCTCATCCATTTTCTGGGGATCCAAACCCTTTTTAAACAGTCAGAATGTAAAGAAAAAAAAAACATGATCAATAGCCACAGCAGTACAATGTCACTATAGAGACACTGCACTGCTCTGGTGAGAGTATGTAAAAAAAAATCTATATTTTTTTATGTACTGTCACCAGAGCAAGTGCAGGGCCACTATGGTGATATTGCACTGCTATGGCAGTGATCAGAGACGATGGTTGGCCACACATACATACAGTGTCATAATAGCAGCCAGCCATTTTCTCTGATTCTGATCACCGCCACAGCAGTACAATGTCACCATAATGACACTGCTCTTGCTCTGCTGGCATTACAAAATAACAATAATAACAAATTATATATATATTTTGTTTCTTTTTTTTTACATACTGTCACCAGAGCAGCAGTGCCACTATGAGTACATTGTACTGCTGTGCTGGTGATTATGTACAATGGCTGGCTGCTCTGATGACACTGTGTAGCCAACCATCTTCTGTGATCACCACCATAACAGAACAATTTCACCAGTCACACTGCACTTGCTCTGGCGACAGTATGTAAAAAAAAAAAAGAAAATTATATATATATATATATATATATATATATATATATATATATATATATATATATATACACAGGGCTCACAATTTCTCACCATGCCCGTCATTGCAGCCTCACCGTGCCCATCATTGCAGCCTCACTGTGCCCAACATTGCAGCCGCACTGTGCCCAACATTGCAGCCTCACTGTGCCCAACATTGCAGCCTCACTGTGCCCCCATTGCAGCCTCACTGTGTGACGGCGAGCAGAGCAGAGCTGTAACAGCATGCTATACCGCTCGGTGACCCCATGGCTCTCCTCTTACTCCATGCTCTCTTCCACCAGGGTGATCACTGGGAGAACGGCTCCCGAACAGTGCTCGCCCCCCCCCACTCCCAGGCAGCCCAGCTCACAAGCCCTCATTTTCCATTCGCAATGTGAGTAGGCGAGTGGAAAATGTGAGAGCTATATATATATATATATATATATATATATATATATATATATATATATATATATATATATATATATATATATATTTATATATATATATATACTGTATTTATCGGCGTATAACACGCAATTTTAAGAGGGAAGTTTAAGGAAAAAATGTTTTCACAGCCCCTTTTACAGTACACAGCCTCCCATCCAGTATACAGCTCCCCTCCCCAGTAAACAGCCCCCTATCCAGTATACAGCCCCCCATCCAGTACACTGCCCCCCATCCAGTATAAAGCCCCCCACCCAGTACACAGCCCCCACCCATTACACAACCCCCCACCCATTACACATCCCCCATCCATTACACAGCCCCCAATCCATTACACTGCCCCCCATCCAGTACACTGCCCCCTATCCAGTATACAACCCCCATCCAGTACACAACCCCCATCCAGTACACAGCCCCCAACCATTACACAGCCCCCAACCATTACACAGCCCCCCATCCAGTACACAGCCCCCCTCCGCAGTACACAGCCCCCCTCCGCAGTACACAGCCCCCATCCAGTATACAGCCCCCATCCAGTATACAGCCCATTCCCCAGTACACAGCCCCCCTCCCCAGTACACAGCCCCCCATCCAGTATACAGCCCCCCTCCCCAGTACACAGCTCCCCATCCAGTATACAGCCCCATCCCCCTGGGACAGCGCTGCCAGCATTCTCTACAGTTAAGAAGAAAATCACTCCCAGCCCCTTCCACACTGCTCCTCCTGTGTCACTCATATTGTAAAATGAAGCTTCCATATACCTAAATAGCTCAGTTTTTTCCACTGACTTGGCCACATGACTGCTCTCTCTGACGTTATATAGATGGTCATGTGACCACTTTCCTCCTCAAATCTAAAGCTAAAGCTAGGAGGAGGAGGAGCCGTAGGAGGAGAGCAGCCAGAAAAAACTGAGCTATTGAGATATTTAAAAGCTTTGTTTTATAATGACACTGACACAGGAAAAGTGGTGTAGGAGAAGGGGCTGGCAAGTGATTCAGGGACTCAAGAAATATGATGAGTAGTCAGGAAATTAGATGCATAATTTATGCTCCTTGAAAACCTAGGCCGTGAAAAAGTCACACATGTGGTGTCCCTATACTCAGGAGGAGTAGTAGAAAGTGGTTGGGATGTAATTGTAAGTATGCCTTTGCTATGTGCATACCTCCCAACTTTTGAACTTCCGAATGAGGGACACTTGAGGAAGGAAGTAACCTTGCATATCGCACCGCTGCAAATGTGGCCATGGTCAAACTTCTGACAGTGGGAGGAGTTTAAGGGCGTCAATAAACAAAACTTGGGCTTGTTTGTACCTATAAAATATGCTTTTCTTATTGTTCTGCAAGCAAGACTATCATGGATACATACAAGCCCCAGCACATTCATTTAAAAAAAGAATAAAATCATGCAGGGTTTGGAGTACATTACAAACAGAGTGTAGGGTTCTGGGATGAGCTATGAACAGAGTGCAGGGTTCTGGGGTGAGCTATGTACAGAGTGCGGGGTTCTGGGATGAGCTATGTACAGAGTGCAGGGTTCTGGGATGAGCTATGTACAGAGTGCAGGGTTCTGGGATGGAATATGTACAGAGGGCAGGGTTCTGGGATGAGCTAAGTACAGAGAGCAGGGTTCTGGGATGAGATAAGTACACAAAGCAGGGTTCTGTGATGAGCTATGTACAGAGTGCATGGTTCTGGGATGAGCTATGTATAGAGTGCAGAATTCTGGGATGAGCTATGTGCAGAGTGGAGGGTTCTGTGATGAGCTATGTGCAGAGTGCAGGGTTCTGGGATGAGCTGTGTACACAGTGCAGGGTTCTGGGATGAGATAAGTACGCAGTGCAGGGTTCTGGGATGAGCTATGTGCAGAGTGAAGGGTTCTGGAATCAGCTATGTACAGAGTGCAGGGTTCTGGAATGCGCTGTGTACAGAGTGCAGGGTTCTGGGCTGAGCTATATACAGAGTGCAGGGTTCTGGGATGAGCTTTTTTACAGAGCGCAGGGTTCTGGAATCAGCTATGTACAGAGTGCAGGGTTCTGGAATCAGCTATGTACAGAGTGCAGGGTTCTGGGATGAGCTATGTACAGAGTGCAGGGTTCTGGGATGAACTGTGTACAGAGTGCAGGGGTCTGGGATGAGCTATGTACATGGTGCAGGGTTCTAGGATGAGCTATATACAGAGTGCAGAGTTCTGGGATGAGCTGCGTACACAGTGCAGGGTTCTGGGATGAGCTGTGTAAAGAGTGCAGGGTTCTGGGATGAGATATGTACAGAGTGCAGGGTTCTGGGATGAGCTATGTACGAGTGCAGGGTTCTGGGATGAGATAAGTACACAGTGCAGGGTTCCCTTTCACATGTTGTACAGTCCTGCAGTCTTGGGCACCTCCATGGTGGCAGAAGGCAAGGGCCCAGTCGCAAGTGTGACCATTGCTGGTAGTTCCGCCAGTGATGTCAGTGTGGACTGTGAATGGCGTCAGTCAATACAGCAGTGGACGAGGTCAGTACGGCAGTGGACGTGGTCAGTAGGGCAGTGGACATGGTCAGTAGGGCAGTGGACATGGTCAGTAGGGCAGTGGACATAATCAGTAGTTTTTAATTATTGTTATTTTTACCATTATATTTTATTTTACAATTTTTTTTAGAGTTTTTTTTACAATTTTTGATGGGAGGGGTTGGTAGTGGAGGGCAGTATGATGGGAGGAGGGGTAGTGGAGGGCAGTATGATGGGAGGGGGGTAGTGGAGGGCAGTATGATGGGAGGGGGGGTAGTGGAGGGCAGTATGATGGGAGGAGGTAGTGGAGGGCGGTATGTTGGTGGGGTAGTGGAGGGCAGTATGATGGGAGGGGGTGGTAGTGGAGGGCAGTATGATGGGGGCTGGTAGTGGAGGGCAGTATGAAGGGGGTGGTAGTGGAGGGCAGTATGATGGGAGGGGGTAGTGGAGGGCAGTATGATGGGGGGGTAGTGGAGGGCAGTATGATGGGAGGGGGTGGTAGTGGAGGGCAGTATGATGGGAGGGGATGGTAGTGGAGGGCAGTATGATGGGAGGGGATGGTAGTGGAGGGCAGTATGATGGGAGGGGGGTAGGGAAGGGCAGTATGATGGGGGGTAGTGGAGGGCAGTATGATCATGGGAGGGGGATAGTGGAGGGCAGTATGATGGGAGGGGGTGGTAGTGGAGGTCAGTATGATCATGGGAGGGGGATAGTGGAGGGCAGGATGATGGGAGGGGGTGGTAGTGAAGGGCAGTATGATCATGGGAGGAGAGTAGTGGAGGGCAGTATGATGGAAGGGGGTGGTAGTGGAGGGCAGTATGATGGGAGGGGGTGGTACTGGAGGGCAGTGTGATGGGAGGGGTGGTAGTGGAGAGTAGTATGATGGGAGGGGGTAGTAGAGGGCAGTATGATGGGAGGGGGTGGTAGTGGAGGGCAGTATGATGGGAGGCGTGGTAGTGGAGGGCAGTATGATGGGAGGGGTGGTAGTGGAGGGCAGTATGACAGGGTAGTGGAGGGCAGTATGATGGGGGTAGTGGAGGGCAGTATGATGGGAGGGGGTGGTAGTGGAAGGCAGTATGATGGGAGGAGTTTAGTGGAGAGCAGTATGAAGGGAGGGGATAGTGGAGGGCAGTATGATCATGGGAGTGTTAGTGGAGGGCAGTATGATCACGGGAGGGGGGATAGTGGAGGGCAGTATGATGGGAGGGGGTGGTATTGGAGGAGGGATAGTGGAGGGCAGTATGATGGAAGGAGGTGGTAGTGGAGGGCAGTATGATAGGAGGGGGTGGTATTGGAGGGCAGTATGATGAGAGGGGGTGGTAGTGGAGGGCAGTATGATCATGGGAGGGGGATAGTGGAGGGCAGTATGATGGGAGGGGGTGGTAGTGGAAGGCAGTATGAAGGGAGGGGGGGGTAGTGGAGGGCAGTATGATGGGAGGGGGGTAGTGGAGGGCGGTATGATAGGAGGGGGTGGTATTGGAGGGCAGTATGATGGAGGGGGTGGTAGTGGAGGGCAGTATGATCATGGGAGGGGGATAGTGGAGGGCAGTATGATGTGAGGGGGTGGTAGTGGAGGGCAGTATGATCATGGGAGGAGGGTAGTGGAAGGCAGTATGATGGGAGGGGTGGTAGTGGAGGGCAGCATGATGGGGAGGGGAGGTAGTGGAGGGCAGTATGATCATGGGAGCGGGGATAGTGGAGGGCAGTATGATCATGGGAGGGGGTAGAGGAGGGCAGTATGATGGGAGGGGGTGGTAGTGGAGGGCAGTATGGGGGGACTGTACAGCAGCATGACTGGAGGGGGACAGTGTATGGGAGGGAGCAGAGTGACCATGAGCATCCTCGAGGCAGGGAGCACAATCAGGCCGGACCCGGAGATGGGGGCGGAGGCGAGGGCAGAGCCGGGGGCAGAGCTTAGGCGAGAGGAGGAGGAAGTTAAATTCTCCAGCTCACTCTGAAACACCTAGTATTAACACACGCTTAGATCCATTGCCATTCGTTTACACGTGTCTACAGGTGTTAAGCATTTTTTTGCCAAAATGCTAATGCTCTTGGGCTCATAAGAAGTTTTTTCTTCTGCCTTTAAATGCCTCTGCTTCAAAATTCTTCTAAACGATTATGTGTGCATAGATGCATAAGCTAACATGTAGGCGCGTTTACAGTAAAAAACGCCAAGATGCTCTTAAGAGCAGCATAAAAAACGTTCAATGTGCATAAGGCCTTAAAGCACAGGTGCAAAAGTGGAACTTATGCCAATAAAAGCTGCAACAAATGCAAAAGAAGAGGTGGAGCAGGCAGGTATTTTTTCTTTATGGTTGGACAGACTTCAAGAAGCAGGCAAACTGCAAAGTGCACTTCTGTTCATCCAGTCACAGTTCTCCGATACAACACAATTCTCTCTGGCAGGGAAGACCTGATTTTAATCCAATGAAGTTAAAGCAGAACTCCAGTATCGGCAAAAAATCCCCCATTAGTACACCACACACACACACACACACACAAATCTAAACAGTTATTACATTTGTGAAATTCCTTACCATTAACCAGTTGCCGCTCACCCACCATCAAATGAGGGCGGTGCAGCTCTCATTCTGGGACGTCATCATATATATGATCTTGGCCGCGCCGTGTTGCTAGTATACGGTGCGACCCCAATCAATGTAAAGAGCCGCGTCCGTGGCTCTTTTAACCATGTGATCGGCTGTGTCCAATCACAGCCAGTCACATGTAACCACGGAGATGTTGGTAATCGGGCGCTCCTCACCTCACACTGACAGAGTGTGTGGCGAGGAGAGCCGATCAGTGTCATCTCCACGCAGGGGGACATCTACACATGTAATCAGGGCATTAATCATCAGTGCCCTGATTACAATATAGCGCCAACAGTGTCACCAATCAGTGCCCACAATTGCCTACCAGTGCCAGCAATCAGTGCCCACCACTGCCCACAAGTGATACCAATCAGTGCCCATTAGCGATGCCAGTCAGTGCTGGCTATCAGTGCCGACTATCAGTGCTGCCCATCAATGCCCATCACTGCTATCCATCAATGCCCATCAGTGTCGCCCATCAGTGCCACCCATCAATGCCCATCAGTAGTGCCTATTCATGCCGCCTATCAGTTCCCATCAGTGCCCACCAGTGCCGCCTATCAGTGCCCATTAGTGCTGCCTATTAGTGCCCACCAGTGCCACCTATTAGTGCCCATCAGTGCCACCTATCAGTGCTCATCAGTGCCACCTATCAGGGCCCATAAGTGCGTCTTATTAGTGCCTCCTCATCAGTGCCACCTAATCAGTTCCCATAAGGCTGCTTTCACACTAAGGCACTTTGCAGGCGCTAAAGTGCTAAAAGTAGCGCCTGCAAAGCGCCCTGAAAGAGCTGCTCAATTCACTCCAATGTGAATTGAGCTGCATTTAGACTTAACATAAGGCTTACCCATTTTCTGCCACTAGCGGGGGTTAAAACCACCCCGCTAGCGGCCGAATAGTGCCGCTAAAACGACGGTAAAGTGGCACTAAATATAGCACAGATTTACT
Organism: Aquarana catesbeiana; assembly: GCF_042186555.1. Classification (NCBI taxonomy): domain Eukaryota; kingdom Metazoa; phylum Chordata; class Amphibia; order Anura; family Ranidae; genus Aquarana; species Aquarana catesbeiana. The sequence goes on along the minus strand of NC_133325.1, from coordinate 528,074,825 downwards.
GCCAGCGCCCATCCGCCTAAGTGTGAAAGTAGCCTAAGTGCCGCCTCATCAGTGCCACCTCATCAGTGCCCACCAGTTCAGCCTATCAGTTCCCATCAGTGCCGCCTCATCAGCGCACATCAGTGAAGGAGAAAAATTACTTAGTTACAAAATTTACTGACAGAAACTAAGTAAAAAAAATATTTTTTTCAAAATTTTTGTTTTTTTTTGGGGGGGAGGGGTTTAGTAAAAAATAAAAACCCAGCAGTGATTAAATACCACCAAAAGAAAGCTCTATTTGTGTGAAGAAAATGATAAAAAAATTTTATCTGGGTACAGTGTAGCATGACTGCGCAATTGTCATTCAAAGTGCGACAGCGCTGAAAGCTGAAAAATGGCCTGGGCAGGAAGGGGGTGTAAGTGCCTTGCAGGCAAGTGGTCAAAGAGAAAAGCCTGATTGAATTTTCATTAAGTCAGCTCTGTGATTAAAAAAATGCATCATGTATTCTGCCAAGGAGAACAGTGATTACATCATATCCTCCCCTCTCTAAAACCATAATCAAACCACATTTCCCATGAATCCTTGATTGCAATGAATGTGGAAGGGTACACTAGGCCTGTAAAGGCTGCACTGGTGAGACTCCACTAATGAGGCTGCACTGGTGAGCCTTCACTAATGAGGATGCACTGGTTAGCCTCCACTGACGAGGCTGCACTTGTGAGGCTGCATTGATGAGCCTGCACTAGTGAGCCTCCACTGGTGAGGCTGCAATGCTTAGCTTCCATTCATGAGCCTCCACTGGTGAGGCCGCAATGCTTAGCCTCCACTGGTGAGGCTGCACTGGTGAGCCCCAACTGATGATGTTGCACTAGATGTTGCAAGTGAACTCTCCAGATCGCAAGAACCCGTAGTAGGCCAGGTATATGGCCGTTTGTAGGACCAGGCTGGGGAGAAGACCAAATAGAGAAGTAGTCAGGATGGTGGACATATCCCTGAAGATGGCACTTGTTATAGGTAGGCGTTTGGCATTGACTATGGGTTGATGTTTCTGGATGCCGCATAGGATGGCTCGGATCGCGTGGCATGCGAGCAAGGATGGTTTTGCGGGGTCTCGTAAAGCCAGAAAATGTTGGATGCCGGCTAAGTATAGCCAGATAGTATTATGGGATAAGGCCAACTGAGTATGGCAATATGAGATAAAGGCCAGTATGTGGTTGATGTCTGTTGTTTTCTCGGAGCAGAGTACATGGAATTTGTTGAAGGCGTTCCAAGCTCTATGGTAAGCTTTAAGCGTGTTGTGGGACAGTGACTGGTTGATGAGCTGGGTAGCTCTGTGTAGATGCTGTTCTAGTCCAGGGTCAGCTGAGACCAAGCGGGGATACGGGCTGACACTGGATCGGCTCCGGGAATCTGCTGAAAAAAGAAGGTGTAATTAAAGCGTGACAGTGCGTCTGCTGTGAGGTTGCACTTGCCCGGAATGAATGAACAGTGTATATTAAATTGATGTTGTAAAGACAGTTGTACCAGCCTGCGCATGAAGGACATAACCGAGAGGGACTTGGACCTGCCTTTGTTAATAATATCTGCCGTGGCCTGATTGTCAGTGGTGAAGGCCACGGTTTGTCCTGTCCAGATACATCCCCAGAGTTGGGCAGCTGCCACTATCAGGTAGAGCTCAAAGAGAGAGGATGTTCGGGTAAAGCCGGGAATTAAAAGTATCTCTGAAGGCTAGGGTCCTGCAAACCAATAGTGGCCAGAAATTGCAGCGAAGCCTGTGGAGGCTGTCACTACCTGTGGTGATAGGGATGATATAGAAGGTATAAACAAGGATATACCATTCCAGGTGGAAAGGAACTCCTCCCACATAGATAGGTCCGCTACTGCCGCGGTGTCCAAGTTGACAATCTGATCGGGGTCCTGTGCCTGTGAGAGAAAGACCAGGAGATGTGACACAAAGGACCAACCCTGGGGAATGGTCCACATGGCGAAATTAAGCATTCCTAACAGGGATTGCAGCTGCTTCTTGGTACACCCCCTAGTAAGGATGAAATCTCGGAGGACTGTCCTGATGCGGGTCAGTTTGTTGAGGGGGAGGCTGGCCTGCATGGATCAAGTGTCTAGGTTGACTCCGAAGAAGGTAATGGTGTGTGCTGGACCGTCAACTTTATATTCGGCAATGGGAACATTGAGATCCCAAAATACGACTCTCAGTTTGTCGAGGTCTCCTGGGGGCACGCTGGGCTGTTCAATTAACAAGAAGTCGTCCAGGTAATGGATGACTTCTTGACACTGAGCTTTATGCAACAGTATCCAGGTGAGGGACTGCGCGAAAGTGTCGAAGAGCCAGGGGCTACTCTTCAAGCCATTTAGTGGTGAAACAGGCGTACTTCAAGGAGAACTCCTCAGAGGAGATTAGGGAATTGAGGCTGGGAATGTGGGAAGAATGAGGCGCAGACAGGTCATACACCAAAAGTAATTTATTTGAGAACTTGCCCTTGACAAGCCCAATAGGGCTGACTCTCCAAGTATTGAAAGGGATAAGAAGAAAAGAGAGCGCACCAGCCTAGTGCATTATCCTAAGGTAAATTTATTAAAACCAAGATTAAAATCTACTCACAAGGGTAGGAAGAAAAAAATCGCACTATTAACAATCACAAGGCGATTGGTCCGCTGGTAGCAGTTTCCAGGTCCTAGGAAGAGGATGTACGAACTGCTACTGGCTAACACGTTTCGAAGGTGACCCTTCTTCATCAGAGCCTTTTCTGTGCTAATCTCTTGCAGCTATTTAAACATGTGTCTATCTGGGAATCACATCTCAGATCAGTACTGGAGCCCCTCCCCTAATTGGTGGGAGGTCTTACAAAGGGCAGACCTTAATCACATTGTTGTATAATGATAATTAGTTATATTATTTTATTTTATTTTGTTTCATTTCACGTGTGTGCACACTGGGAGTGCATGCACCCAGCAGTAAGCTGACCTGGATCTATTGATAAGTACCGTACATCTAGTTTACCTGGGTATTGTAGAATGCAGATGAAGAGTAACAAGTATCATAAAAAATAATATAAAAAGTATCAAAAAAAACAGAGATAGCCTTAGCTCTCACCTTCTCCCAAAGGACCCCTCTGTGAGAACCACAGCTGCTCCAGCGTCCATAGCCGACAGCTTCCATCTGATCGCATGTCCTGATGCCCTATCTCGGCAAGTGGAACGCACGCCGCTCTATCACTTCCTTGTTGCGATCCACTGGGTGGAAGTGCGGTCTTGACGTCACATCCCGTGCGCCCATTGGCGCCGGGGATTGACGTCTAATAGTAAACAATAGCCGCCATATTGTCAAAGGAAAAGGTAGAGGGCAAAGGCAGACAAAAGCGTCAAAACAGTGTATTCCCCATGAGCGTTAGGGGATAACATAAGGAGCACTAATCTCGCAGTGGAGCCTCTGGGGGGGGGGGGGGGGGGATAACATAATACTAAACGTACACAATATTACAGAAAAGTGAGCATGAATAAGCCGGTATGCAAATGTTACGTATACATAGCAGAAGCATGTATACATATGCATGCACAGCAATATGTCATTGTGAAATATGGTTTATAGCAGTTAGTTAAAACATGCAGTATATCACTAAAGCTATAGCTATAAGCTATATCACTAAAGCTATATCTTGTGCTTATATGGCACAAGGTATATATACACACAAAGTGTGCACACTTGGATGAATATAATCTATTATTGATAGTTACTAGCAATAGGAATAAACCTATAGCTAGAAAGACTAATATACACATGTATAAAGGAATGAGCAAGAGGTGCACTATAATTGTGTAATAAAACTTAGTAATAAAAAATATATGATAATAAAAACTTAATAGTAAAAATGTCCGTATATATGTGCAAAGGTGTGCACACTTGGATTCCTGTGTAATATCAGGACAAGTCCTTGTGTACACAACCGATGCATCATACAAGGTCATTATAAACCACATAAATTATTATGCACATTATTTCAGGTGTTGCTACAGCTGGACTACCTCTATGTGTACACATAAAGGCTAATACATACACACATACATGTACTCCAGGGAAAGAGATATAAAATAAAGCAAAAATACAAATGTTGGTTCTAATATACTTTATTAGTGAGAGAGATATAGAATAAAGCCACTAAATACATACACATATATATATAAACCCATGTATACTTCAATCTAATCGTACAGTATGTGCATAATTTACATATTTTTATGGGGCTGTCTTGTATAGAGGGCATTACACTAATACGGTGTTTAAAAACCTAAATCTCATAATTTGCCTAAAATCTTATTTTGATAATAAATGATAACCTAAATGCTATATATAAACAAAAAAGTATAGAGATGAGAGTTATAAGGGAAAATAATAATAATAATAATAAATAATGGTCTGACTAAAAATGGTGAAAGAACATGGGGCTAACTCACTATATTGACTCTATGATATTGTTATACTATTTTATGTATTTCTGGGTCTTCGTTTAGGCCTCTGGGGGCGAGACTGCCAAGAGTGAAGATCCGTTTACATAGCCTCTGGTGTCTTCTTCCTGCATCCAGCTTGCCATCAATGGACTCGATTCCAAAGACTTTCATGCCTGCAGGGTCCCCTTCATGGGCCTCTAAAAAGTGTTGGGGGACTGGATATTTGTCTCTTAGATTAATGATACTGCATTTGTGTTCCCCTATTCTGACTCGCATTGGACGTTGAGTACAACCAACATACAGGCGCCCACATGGGCAGACGATGCCATAAATCACATATTCTGTTCCACAATTTATAAATTGTTTAATTTTATGGACCTTTCCATCTCTCCTTACTACGGTTTTCTTTCTGTGCCACATGTACATACATGTGCCACAGTTCTTCATACTATACCTATAGCACCCTTTTTGATCAAATATTGTTGACCAACCACTAATTGGTTTGTTGGTAGGTATCTTCACCCTACTTGGGGCTACCAAGCTCCTAAGATCCCGGGGTTTTTGAAAAACAATATTAGGGTGATCGGGAAGTGCCTTACCTAGCACAGGGACATGCTTCAGAATATTCCAATTCTTTTTGATGATATTCTGAATTTCGAACATCTTATTGGTGTATTGGGTGGAGAAACAGGCCTGTTGGGTATCGAAAGTGGTCTGGTATTGAGATTTTTTATTTTTGTTTTCGCCTAGTGGATCATCAGAGAGCCAGGTATTTGTTAAAGGCTGTCTCTATATGATTGGCATCGTAGCCTTTTTCTTTGAACTTCTGTGTAAGAAGCTTACTTTGTTCCAGATAGTCCTCTTTTTTGGTACATGTACGTTTCAGGCGACAAAATTGTATAGGGGACATTATGTATCCACCTAGGATGGTGGTTGCTTTTAGCATGTAAATATGAATTGCCTCCGCTGGGTTTAAAATTAGTTTTGGAAGAAATATCGCCATCTTGGTCACCCTGCAACTCTAATTCTAAAAAGACCAGGCATTTTTCATCTAGGACATGGGTAAATTCTATCCCAAAAGAATTGTTCCTACAGTGCTCCAAGAAGTTGTGAAGGTTTTGATCTGACCCATCCCAGACTATCAGAATGTCATCGATGTATCTAGCATATAGGATCAGGTTTGCCCCAAAGAGATTGTTTTTCCATATATAGTATTCTTCCCAGAATCCCATAAAGATGTTCGCGTAGCTGGGGGCAAACCTGGCTCCCATAGCTGTACCCCTTGTCTGCAAATAGTGTTCGCCTAAAAAGGAAAAATAATTATGTGTAAGAGAGAATTCCACACAAATCAATAGGCATTTGGCTTCTCAGGGGTTCAGTCTGTCATCCTTGAGCAAAAAGTGATTAATGGCTCTTAGACCATATGTATGATCTATTGATGTGTATAATGAGGCCACATCTAAGGAGAGCCATCTGTAGCTGGGTAGCCATTTGTAGTTTGACAGGATCTCTAACACATGGCCGGAATCTTTGACAAAGGATGGCAGACTGACCACTATATCTTGCAGAAAATAGTCTATATAACAACCCAAGTTACTAGAAAGGCTGTCGATCCCAGCTATTATGGGTCTTCCTGGGGGATTTGAAATACTTTTGTGCACCTTGGGTATATGATAAAAGTGTGGAGTAATGGCTTGCCTATTGAAGAGAAAGAGATGTTCATTTTTTGTAAGGACTTCTTTTGATAGTGCCTCATCTAGAAGTATTTTAAGCTCCTTAGTATATTCCGTTGTAGGACCTCTTTTTAGTTTGGTATAGGTATCAGTGTCACATAGAAGTCTTCTTGCCTCAGATATATACTCATCTCTATCTTGAATGACTAGACTTGCACCTTTGTCAGCCCTTTGAATGATTACATCTTGATTTTGTTTTAAATCTATGGGCATGAAACTAGGGTCAATATTTTTAATATTCGTAAACTTATTAAACTTTATTTTAAAAGTATTAAAAACCATATCATAAAAGGTGGAAATAAATCTTCCCTTTGCCCAATAGGGGAAAAAGGAGGATTTGGGTCTGAAAGAGGTGTGGGATATTGCACTTTCACATGGGGGACCAATTTTTGGTTCAAGAGTTGTTTGTCTCTCAGGTTGCGCCTCTTGATAAAGCTCTTCTAATATGTTTAGTATAGAGTCTTCATCTATACTTATTTCAGGGGGTAGCAACATTTCAGATTCCGCTTTGGTATTATTAGTGCTATTCTCATTCCCAGCTTCTTTGAGTATGTAATATCTTTGTATAGTAAGTTTACCTATAGACTTATTAAGGTCAATGAATAGCTCGAATAGGTTTGGTGCACTAGGTGGAGCAAAATTGAGGCCCTTCCTAGGAAGGTCCAGCTCAGTTTCTGAAAAGACGGAACTGGATAAG